>NC_142776.1:4247500-4554166 GCF_988280905.1 Pimephales promelas | reverse complement strand
AGAAAATGACACACTTTATAAGCGATTCAAACTGAGGTTGGACACTAGTTTTATGTTATACACATTATTAGGGGTCTTCATTCATGGTTTGTCGTGATTTTGAATGCTAAAATTAATGGCATGGAAAAACACTGCGGCAAAGCGCAAAACATTATTTCCCATGTTGCTTATTATTTTCAGCATAAAATATAATTCCCCCTTTCCATATTTCATGAACGCCCTGCCAAATTTATTAAACCATACATCTGTCACGTGTAAAGCTCAGAAAAGAGCTTTTCCATTTATAATACGGAGATTTTATAGTCTTGTTGACAAAGTCGGTGCTAAAAAGAGCTACCAATCTGAGCTGTGAATTTCACTCATGAATTATCATTATTCCCTGTGTTTGTTACGCAGCAATAGCCGGATGGGGTGAGGTGAATTATTACAGTATCAAATTCACGCAGATATGATGTATCACTCATAGCTGCTGAAGCACTAGACCCAACTGTACAGGCACTGCAAGGCCTCGGATGTGTGGAATTGTAGCGCATCTTTAGCTCTTGGACTTAATGAGACAGAAAAGAGGGGAGATGAAGGAAGTTTGGGGCGAGAGACAGTGAAAAAAGGGCGACAGATTCTGCATCGTTCTGGTGCCCAATGGTCCTTGCAGCAGTAATATTTGAGTGCTTATCTGTTCTAACGGATCCAAGACTAATGAGGCACACAAACATGCACAGCGTCAGTCCCACCAACAGGATCATGAGACGGGAGATATTTATCATTATTAGGCCAAAGGTTTTCATAGTTTTCGCTTATTGAAGGACACATATGTGGCCAGGGTCTCAAATATCACACACTTTGCTAAAGTAACCAGTGAAATTCTCTATTGATTGGTTTAAATGTGTCACTTGCTTAAAATGGACTGGACTTGATACGAATTTACCAACTGCAAAGTGAATTTCAGTAATTGTGAATATAACACAGCCCTAATATACAAGTTGCAGGGTTATTATTGTTGTATTATTGTGAACCTAAAACTAAAACCAAGAAAAAAAAAGACAAGTCTGTGAAAAAAAATAAGAAACAGCAATGGAGTGTCTTTAAAAAAACCTCTTTTGTGACTACTTCGGATTCTAAGTTCAAGTTGTCCGTTTCACATGATTCACAGTTGAGAGTCCAAGCATCCTTTACTAATTGTAAAACGCCAATTTAGAACAAGCGACAAAGTAACACTGAGTCACTTTATTAAAGCTTAATGTATTATATACATAGAATAGAGTATTATTAGAGAGAGAGAGATCGACTAAGCAAGGGATATTCTTATGGTCAATCTTATATTCATAATCGCAAAATCAGTTTGAATTTCCGCTGAGATCTCCCATAACAGTGCTAGTCAATGCATTTGTAAGTTGTTTCTTATTGTTTACAACCTAGTTTCAATCTCTTTCAATATAAAAGTATTTGTTCCTGACTCACTCAGCCTTCAAATAGTGTAATAGTGTACTTTCACTGAAGTCGAAATCAATCACTGACCCTTTCTCAGTACCAAATGCGAAGCTGTGTGTGTGTATATATATATATATATATATATATATATATATATATATATATATATATATATATGTTTTTTAGCCATTATACAAGTATAAGAAGTTTGTGCAATTGAAAATAAAACACAAGCAAACTTATTTTAGTTGGATTTTAGGATTTTAGTTGATTTAAAAGTTATGAAACTTAACTTTTCCCTTGGCCAAAAAGATTTTCTCTGGAAATAGTAGACCAAAGATTGCCTGCTTGGTATACCCTTGGTGTTTAAACTATGTATTTAAGAGCAAGTGTCAAATTCCCAAAGGACTGGCCAAGATAAAGTCATTCTAGAGCTCAATCTCTCAAAAACTTCTCAACAAATTGTCAAATATTTGCTATCTTTATATAGGGGGGTCTAAATAACTAGTCTTGCCTAAGAACAAACAAACAAAAAATACTTTTACAACAACATTCTGTGACACAATAACAGTTTGTAAGATTTTGGTGTTTTGCTGATCCGCCATGACACTCTCTGTGAGAAATGTTGCAAGCGGAGTGATAAAAACGTTGAAGCGAAACGTTGAGTGCTGTTAGGGAAAAGACTCTCAGCCAATAAGATTTGAGTACCAGAAAGTAGATAGATAGATATGAGGTGAAAAGTTTTTAAACCTTTTTTTTTTTTTTTCTCATTATAATCCATCAAATAGTCTATTTTTTGAAATAGTCCACTTCATTACACATTTTCGAAAACGAAAGCTCTAACACCAACTCTCTGTCACCAAATCAGGACCAGATCTGTCTGACCATCACAGGTCACCATCCATCATTATCTGGAAGTGCGAATCTAGAATCTCTCACATTTCACGGTCATCAAATGAAACGTACAGTAGCAGAGAAGACTTGAAATAATCAGGTCAAAGTCTAGTAAAGCTCATCTGCACTCACACTTGAAACTCGGCTCATTCACTCTTCCTCTCTCGGTGTCTACTTCTAACATTTTTACTTTTTAAGTTTAAGTTAAGGTACTAGAGCAGGCCAAAAGTTTCCGTTCATCGAAATGAGACGACGCCAAATTACACACACAAAAAAGTTTTCTATTTTGACTTTAAAAATATTTTAAATATCTGAATATACAAATTAGGCATCATCTTACAAGGCATGCATAAATTTGCATATTATATCAAAAGTAATACAGACCCCATTATTGGTGTTTTAATGCAATCAACAACTCAGTGGTTGGTAACTTTCATAAAAAAAAAAATAAAAATAAAAATGTCTTAACAAAAATAACTAATAATTAAAAAAAAAAAAAAAAAAAAACACACACACACACATCCAATACTACAAATATCATTGAAGATGAAATGTCTAAAATTATGAGTCTGTACCAGGCAGTCAGTGCCTCTTCAAAAATATTTGGCATCCATTTCATTCTGACTGCTCGGATCAGATTTCTCTGGGTTTATGTGACTTTGTCATGCCACATAAACACAGGGACAGGGAGGGAGGCAACAAACCACTGTACTTTTTTGTGAAACGAGGCATATTTTTGCAATATATAAGAAAAATGTCACTTTAAGAAGTCTGTCTTCGCAATATGCTATCCAATGCTAATGTAATAGGTCAAGATATGAATCACTTATTCTGTTAGCCATTATTTTGGATGCTTTATGCAACTGTAGTTCAAATTATTTGACTCTAATTTACGTTTGAAACCAGGGGTTTTCAAGAATTTTATATTTGTTTGATTTTTTTTTGACTCTAATTTACGTTTGAAACCAGGGGTTTTCAAGAATTTTATATTTGTTTGATTTTTTTTTTTTTTAAGTGCTACTGTCAAAGGGAGAAAAAAAACAATGTCTAAACGCATTGTTGACAACGAGTTGAACAAAAAACAGAAAAATAAGTTTTGGGGCAAAATAGATAAATTACATGTACACACACCGGCGGTTGGTTTGCATCTCCAGAGGTGCTCTCCAACCCCAGAACCCATAAATCTAGGCCATAAAATAGATAATCGGATGGAACAGAGGTGCTCATATTGGTGCAGGGGGAAAGATTTGATTGAGGTGCATTTGAAGGACACTTTGCATGTAGTTTGAGAGAAAAGGAGGACACTGGACCAAGGAGCAGTATATTGCCTGACCTTTGCCTGCCGTGTGCAATGTCCCTGCGATAAAAATTTACAGTTTTCCTGGCAATAAGGTGTGTAACTCAGCAGTAATAAAGGTCAGGGACTGCTTCCGCTGAGAGAGGTGCCACAGGTCAGCTCTGCAATACTGATGAAATGACCTCTGTTTGGAGTGCCTATGAGCTGGCTGTATCTGTTAAGCTTGCTGAGGTGTGTCTTTATCCAACAGGCTTAGAAAAGACAAACATAGACATGAGCAGATAACACAAACAGGCAGAATTTGGATTGAAGAAAAGACTTGTCGCTGTCTCGTTCAAAATGGCTGGATGTACTTAGTAGGCTATGCCTTGAATCTCATTCACTCCTCTGCATTTTCAAAATTGGCGCCTTTAAAAGGCATATACCTTAAATTTAGTTTAATTCACTCGAGGTAATAAAATGGCTTCAAAAACTTGGAATATACAGTAGTGCTGAGGACACAAGGAAAATGTTTACTATTAATTTATAGTGCATTTAGTCATATTTGGATTGTACTCATCAGGGTTTTTTTATATACTGATATGGAGTCAGATTTTGAAACAAATTGAAGGGGACATGAAATGAGAAATCAAATTTCCCTCTGAAGGAGGCAACAGAGATGTAGTGGATGTCGACTGAATGGGATCATGCTTAGGGAGCCTTTCATCTTCGAGTACTGTTAAAACAAGCCAGTGCACATAGGCGTGCAAGATTTTGTTATATGCAGGCACCAGTTGTTTTTCGTTAAGGAGCCGAGCGAAGTCAGCGGTGGTCCAGGAATAGTGGCGAAGGGACTACGCATACGCAACCGAGACTTTCCCTTTCAGCCATTCACATTGTAGTTGACGTCGATTAAATGGGCTCACCATTGAAAACGCCACTAGTGCCACCACCTTCCAGTGCCTAGACAAAAGCCTCCTGATCCCTTGCGTTATTTGAGGCAGAGATGGGACAGGACTTAGAACAGGAAAGTACCTGCTGTTCCACAAGACCACTGGGAAAGCAATCTCTTTTGTTGGAAAGGAATACACTGCAGAAGCCACATCCTGCCCATAGGCCAGAATACCAGCACTGGCCAGAATACCAGCAGTACAGTTTATGGAATGTTACTGGGTTGGCTCCAGCCTATAAAAGGGGGAAGACTCAACCAGACAGTGACAGCAGAGCGGGCTCTACCAAGGGAAGACAAATGCTCACCACAGGGAGCCGTACCGTGGACGAATACACATATAGGAACCGTTGGGATCACAACAAATGGACCCAGCCAAACACAGATTCGACCAGTGCATATGAGTGAAAGGCCCGGCTTCGGACGCTCCGCCATGTCCGTAGCCAAAGGGTATGGAGGAGCTTGACAGGGTTCGGCTGAAGAGGAACTGAACTTGAGCAAGAATTGTGCACTTATTCAGTCCATAGTAGGGGAATGGCGCATCAAGCCGACACTTCGAACCAGACTTACAGTGGAACTGTCATGAGAAGGGAGCCCACGGGAAGCAGCAGTTTGACAAGTCCCAAGTCGCACAGCCCGCAGCTCTAAAGCGTCTGTCAATGAGGCACTCTGTGTCAACACCTAGGCAGGAGCTTTACTCTCTCTTCGGAGTTCACTACCCAGGGGGGCACGTGTACATTGGGATAACACACCAACATGATGGCAACCACTAAGCAGTGGGCCAACCTTCCCTTTCTGCTGGTCTCCATAACAGACAAGAACTGGTCTGAGGTCCTGAAACTTTGCATTCTGTCCAGTATAATCACAAGGAGTGGAAAGGGCAGAGAAACACCAGAGCTGGGTCTGCTTCCTCTGGGGCAGGACTTGCAGGCTAACCACCTGGTCCCCTTTTCAAAAGAGAGGTAGGAACCTTGGGAACACATGCAGGCTTGGGGTCTCAGGATATGATGAAAGTTGGCCGGTCCGAATTCCAGGCACGATTCGTTGACTGAAAATGCGTGCTGGTCCCCAACCCTCTTGATAGAAGCCAAACAACCAGGAGAACTGTTCTTTTTAAAAGCTTTTAACTCAGCTGCCTGAAGTGGCTCAAGGGAGGTCTCTGCAATGCAGTAGCACCAGAAATAAGTCCCAGAAGGGTAAAGAGGGGGCGCAAGGCGATTCAGTTACCTTGCTCAACTCAGGAAACCTGACGACCAAGTCGTGCCTCCGACATTGTAGAGACAACAGAAATTGGTTGGAGGTTGGAGGGAGACAGCCCTACTCCAACCCATCTTGCCGGAAAGAAAGCAAAGAAGTGATCGAACACCTTCGGGGTCTCCTCACGGAGAGAAAACTCGACTCAACGAACAGGTTCCAATCCAGGGCGTAAGCATGCCTCTTTAGATGGTGCTCTCACAGAAGTGATTGTGTCTACGACGTGTTTGTGGTAGATCATGAAGAGCCTCCGAGTCCGATCCTTTCAGGACCAGACATGGAGTTAGCAGAGGTCTGGACACGTGTGCCATCAAGCCCCGTCCCTGAGAATGTACACAGAGGAATGAGTCAGGAAGGGCTGTCGAGAGGAGCAAAAGTTCAGGGGAACTAGGTTGGGACCAAGACCACAATGCTCATGCCCCAGAGGGCGAGGGTGGTTGCAGTTCGGAGCTCACCTATGAGTGCACAGTCTGGGCATAGCTGACATTTCTAGATCTGGCTTGGGGCAACGTTACACTGCCAGAGGGAGATAACGCAGCCAAGCCATCATTTCCAGAGATCAGCTCACCTCCCAATGCTGCAATTGGCATCCTGTCCCTTGGAGTTGCCTTGAATGAAACAGCTGGTCAGTCCATTACAGAAAGGACCAGCGCACTCAACAGGGAGCTCCACCGGCTGCGTGAGGGGCCCACAGGGATTGGTTACCAGGCGGGGAACACTCACTATGATCTTCTGATCACCCATACCACACTGCGCTATAGCGGGGCATGGTAATGGGGACTCCACCTTCAAGACGAGTCCCGATTTCAACACAATGATAGTCATGTTCTCGCAATGAGCGTGAACCCATTCAGTCGACATCGACTGAAAGGGAACATCCTGCAAGTTATATATCTTAACATTATAAGTGAACCTCTAGGATCATGGTAAATTAATAATAAAAAAGGAATTAAAAAAAATGAATGAAAATTGAAATAGAAAATAATAAAAAAGGAATAATAAAAATATATAATAATAATTAAAAATGATAATGTATTCAGTTTCTTCAATTAAATTTAAGAAAACTGTTTTCAACATTGATAATAATAAGAATTTTTTCTTGAGCAGAAAATCAGCATTTCTGAAAGATTGCGTGATGCTGAAGACTTTTGAAAATTTAGCTCTGCCATTACATGAATGAATTGCATTTTAAAATATATTCAAATATGTCAATAATTTTTCACAATATTACTCGTTTTACAGTATTTCTACCAACCCAAAACTTTTGAACTGTAGTAAATTTGGTAGCATAGAATATTGTAAATGGAGTAAACAGCCTGTGGTTCAGCTGCATGAATGCAGGGTAAACACACTTCTATCTGCCTGTATCTGTATCGGCCTCCTCTGCATTAGAAGCATGTTTATTTTCCTCCCCCCTCCCACTCTCTCTTTCCGTCTTTCAGTCTCTCGTTTCGCTCGTAGCATCTCAGTTTTCCAATCTTGGCCGGTTGTTTTGGAAGAGAGCTGTGATGAATGTGGCTCGGGTCGGGTTGACCTCAGAGATAACCCCTGCTTTCTCGTGGCGAAAATTCATCAGCGCCTCATGCGGAGGCCCACGGGACCTGTGATTCAGCACTCAAGGTGAGTGTTTGTCATGAGGCTTTGGGAAGACAGGACTGGGAGAGAGGAGAAAACGAGAGCAGCTCATGCAGGTTTCATTCTGCAAAGTCCCCACTGAGTCTTTCTGTCCCCTCCAGGGACAACAGAAATCTCCCATCTGGGCTTTTTCTTCTCCCCTTTTCAACTCTCTTACTTTGCTTCCTTTTCTACTCTGTTTTTCATTTCGTTCTGCTTGTTTTTACCTCTCTCCCTCCAAGGCTATTGTGGTCTTATTGAGGTCTTAAAACCCAGATTGTTGAATAAAAGCTTTGCTGCTCACAGGGTCATCCAACATTTAACACGCCTTCAGTTTTCACTGCACCATTTGTAGTTAAATTCACGGCTAGCATGCTTAGCCAAACGTGTGTGGACACCCCTTTCTAAGTAAAAGGTTTTCTCATAATGGTTCACCATAAAATGACATTCAAGTGGATGATTTGCTTCCAAACTTGTTGCAACAGTTCAGGACTGTCTACTGACAGTCTACGATAATAGACTAATACTCCAATGAGAGTTACTTGACATGTAGTTGAAAAGTCACTTATAATTAGCAGAACGTCTAAAGTGACTATCAAAATAAAGTGTAACCAATAACCCACATACTAACAGTCTACTTTGAGTCTACTAATACTCAGTGAGAGATAGTTGACACGTAGTTGAAAAGTTACTTATAGTTAGTAGAATGTCTAACGTGTAACCATTTGTAACTATTTTTTTTAAAGTAAAATGGGATTCATACTGATACATAAGTTACAGTATCATTACATAAGTGCAATCTCGCAACATGTCCCAGCATGTGCATAAATACACCCAGATAACGTTTTTGAAGAATACAGCCCCTTTAAGGCATAATCCATCCCAACAACAAGATAATGAATATTAATGATGAAGTGGTCAACAGAACTAGGCCAATTGGTCTAATCTTACCCAGCACATGGTTGTGATTTTATCCTCTCTAATACATTCCACACTATCCCATCAAACTGAGATTGTACAGTCCATGAATTAGCCAAGGACAGGGCATGTAGCTTAATGTCTATCAGACATCAAAAGATACATTCTCCAATATATTTCATTATTCCATCTCTTTCTCGCTGGCTGAAATGAAATTGTCCTCGTCTAAATCAGATTGGGAGATTTGGATAAAGGTTGCTCAATTGCAGCAACATCCAAAGCCGGCAGGGAGGAGTAATATATCCTGATTGAAGTGCATTGTTGCATCAGCCATGGCGGTTTGTGACGGAAATGGTATCATTCGGCTGCTCATCATATTGGGAATCTATGAAAGCTTATCGGAGAAGCGAACAGAGCGCATGCAAATGGTCGTCTCCAGTAAAATGGCATTGGAGCTGATTAAAATAATTCAAACAAGTACATTTGGGAGCTGTTGCAGGGCAGACGTTATGAGTGAAAGGGCCTGTTGCTCTCACAAAGGACAGAGTCCCTGAGTCCTGTTTTCTACACCAAGGTCTCATACATGAGACATCAAGTGCACTTCGATGTCTCTCTGGGATGAGAAGACATTTATTCAGCGAGCACGTAAACAAGGTCTCAGAGAGTGAAATGTATTCAAGAATAGCACCATTGTGTTAACTCGGAAAAGTGGGCAATTATGTTCAACAAGATGTGTTCATCTGTATTTATGAATATAGACGGGTGAATTATGATGCAGGGAGCAAAAAAAAAAAAGTTCCTTGCAAAATTTGGCAAGGCTAACACTTAGGGATGCACCGATTGGGAAATTCTGGGCCGATGCCGATCGCGATGTTTAAAGGGCATATTGCAGGTTTGAGGACCCAACGAGTCAATCCATAGAAAAGCAATGTAGGACTAGATTTTATTCAAAATATACTTATAAATACGCTACAGAAGCTTCCAGAGTCGTTTTGTAAGAATTTTACTTCCGCGTCTGAATTGGGCGTGGCGGGCGTGACGCAACGAGCGGGAGAGCGGTCGATTCAAACAACAGGAAAACAATGGATCGCAATGACGTTTCGGACGCGGTGGAAATACTCGTATGGCGGACTAAGCCATAAAATTATGAGCAGGGACAGGCCAGGATAATGTTAGACAGAACAGTCCGAGACAAATTGAGCTGTGGTGTGAGGAGAACCAGTGGAGAACAGGACAGGTGTCTTTTGGTGAGAGACATACTTCTAGATATACACGTTCGCAAATTACAGATACAGATTACAGATTATTATGCCCCTATAACAGGCCAGTTTGTGCAATTGAAAATAAAACACAAGCAAACTTATTTTAGTTGGATTTTAGGATTTTAGTTGATTTTAAAGTTATGAAACTTAACTTTTCCCTTGGCCAAAAAGATTTTCTCTGGAAAAAGTAGACCAAAGATTGCCTGCTTGGTATACCCTTGGTGTTTAAACTATGTATATAAGAGCAAGTGTCAAATTCCCAAAGGACTGGCCAAGATCGAAAAAGTCGTTCTGGAGCTCAATCTCACAAAAACTTCTGAACAAATTGTCAAATATTTGCTATCTTTATGTAAGTTGCATATGTGAGATCTAAATAATTATTCTTGCCTAAGAACAAACAAACAAACAAAAAATACTTTTACAACAACATTCTGTGACACAGTTTTTGATTTTGGTGTTTTGCTGATCCGCCATGGCACTCTCGTTGAGAAATGTTGCAAGCGGAGTGATAAAAACGTTGAAGCGAAACGTTGAGTGCTGTTAGGGAAAAGACTCTCAGCCAATAAGATTTGAGTACCAGAAGATAGATAGATAGATAGATAGATAGATAGATAGATAGATAGATAGATAGATAGATAGATAGATAGATAGATAGATAGATAGATAGATAGATAGATAGATAGATAGACAGACCAACGGACGAATGGACAGGTGGATAAATGAATGAATGAATGATGGACGGACGGACGGGGAAGACAGTTAGGGTTAGGGAACGTGGAGAGCACTTCCTTTATTCAGTGCTAACCGTGCTGTGTGTTGTTTAAGCACGTCGACTGCATGCAGTGTATTGTAGTAACTTCAGTGGTTCACAGGCGGTACTGCGAGCGTCATGGAGTGACAGCAGGGACACAGTGTGGTATGGATCAGCAGCTCTGAGCACTGCTGCGCACACTACCTTTGATAGCAGCTGTGCCCGTGCTGTTTCCCCTCTCTTACTGAAGACATTGTAAAGAAAAATAAACCGAAGGGAAGCTGTCCACTGTATATCTCTTTGTTATTGTGCCACAAGAAGTTGTGTTTACTCAGAGAATGTCACAAACACACAGTATGGGCTGAACCTTGTGTAACCCGGCACTTCAGAACAACAGGCTGAAGTGAACACATCATAGATTTAACACTGTTTCCTAGTCCTGGAAACACTAGCATTTTTTTGTGTTTGTTTTTTTGACAAAATATGTAGCTGAAAGTCCCTGTGGTGAAAATAAAATTTTTAATGTTGTGCAAATTCATAAATTCATGTATTTTCTCCTTAAAACACAGTTTTACATCGCTGGTGTTTATGTCACAAGCATGTTGTAACCAATCACGTCAACGTGTGGGCGGGCTTTAGCATATCATTAACTGCTCTGAAGCAGGGGAGTCTCAAGAGAAGAAATATCCTGGTATATTTTTCTGTTGATATACAAAATCCTGTGCATTTAGCATGTTGGCAAGTGAATGATGTATATTACAAAGTTACGATGTAACCATATGCCTTTCTAAGTTGTTCACAGCTTTCTAAGGATGTTGAACGGAAACATGGTTTGTTACCTTAGCAACATATTAGCTGTTTGACAATGTAGTCAAGCTAAATGCTAATCACACTTACTGTTATGTGCCCATTGATGTAGAGAGCGAAACGCATTACATTCTGAAACAATGACTTGTAAACGAGCCTGTATAATTCACTCTTCCACTTCTTCTTCTCAATCAGTTTCTACATAGATGGCTGAATCAAACCAGTATTTCCACATGCCATTGTTTAGCGTTTACTACAGTAAAGTTGACCGAGTGGATCAGTTTTTCTGAGCTTATGTGATCAAATGGGGGCGGAGACTAATTTGCATATTCATCATACAAATTGAAGCAAGTGTAGTTACATTCAAGCTATTTTAAGGCATTAAAAAGGACATTTAAATTCGTCATTTTTGGTGATTAAAGATGAATTTTAAGGGATAAAATTGACTTTTTTTGGTGCAGTTAATAAAATATGTTCGAGACATTTCTAGAGACACTCTTGTTTTATGATTGTCTTTGCTCAAATCAGTTGTCTGCTTGTATGGATATTCACCGCCACAAATGACAAGAATTTAAATGGAGATTTTTTTTTTTCTCATTAGCTTTGCTCCATTGCACCGGAATAGATGTCATTCTACCTGGTTCAAACCGTGCTTTTGATGGATGGGCTTGTGCGATAAAGAATTAGTTTTAGGGCACCTTAGAGCATTTACACAAAGCCAGGATAAGAAAATATCATTTATATCTTCTCGTAGGGGGAGGAAAGTCAGTAAATTTGACAGCTGAAGCGTGTCAATTTACTTTGATTATACGCCCACTTCAATTCATAGGTGAACTTGAAATTTGTCTTTTTTTTTGTCATTCATGTGAAAAGAGAAGAACTATGTGGCTGAAGATTGTGTTTTGAGCAGTTGTGACAATAAAACCTTAAAAGAGCTATCCTGCTGTCATGAGGGAGACATATGACAGCTAGGGCTTAATACATTTAACTGATATTAAATTATTCAGGAAGCGCTGTCAACACTTCCAATCCGGTTTTCACCCACTATCCGCAGATGCATGCTGGGAAGTTAATGGAACCCCCTTATCCAGTCTTGGATGCTTTGTCCCTTGATAAAGGGCTTTGTATTGGGAGCTTTAAAAAATTCGCTTTGACTGACTATTCCAGACGTGTTTTTTTTTTTTTTTTTTTTTTTTTTGTCTGTACAGCAAAATTCCTAAAGAAAATGTCGTCTTTTTTTTTTTTATATTATGAAAGAACTATAATTCACATAAATCACACATATTATTATTCGATTCATGGTTCTGTGCCAAAACCGTATTCTGGACAAATGTGTGCAAAATAGTTTTGATTAGTTAGTTAAAAAATATATTTTTTTAAAATACTTCCCTTGATCTGAGCAGTACAAGATTTTGCTACTTTTCCTAAGTTTGCCTCCTGAACACACACACACTTTTTTTTTACTCAATTCTACAATGTTAAGTGGGTGAAAAAAATTCTACAATGTTATTTGGGTCAAAAATGGGCACCCATAGAAATGAATGGGAAAAACTGTAATTTAGAGCATTCTAAAATAAGCCAAAATAAGACACCAGGTGACGGCAAAGTCACTTCATCTCTAGGTTTTAGCTCTAAGAACTTATTGGAATGATATTTTAATGTAGATAAAAAAAATTAAAAAAAATTAAACATAAAAAATAAGCATAATTTACATAGAAAAGATTGTACTTTTTGAAGTAAATAAATTCAAAAATACCCCCAAAATAAAAAAAAAACACTATAAATGGATAGACAACTTAATCGAAGACAGTGATATAACATTTCTAATAAATAAAAACTAGAATCACACCTGAGTCCTCTCTGCCCACATTTGTCCACAATTACAGGATTAAGGGCTATAAAGTGAATACGGTTTGAGGGCTACATGTATAATACTGTAATATCTTCATGCCTTATTTTTGCATTTAGCAGATTAGATCTGGCTGATAAAATAATTTCACACTTTGCAGTGATATAAACAATTAATCAGTTAAGATTTGCTACATATATCGTAAGTATACTGTATGTATGCAGCTGATATATATATATATATATATATATATATATATAACTTTTTATAGAGAGCTGTCTGATAATATAGTTTACATGTATACGTGCAAAAGCCAGTTAGGAACCATTTTGTATTACTGTAAGGTACTAATATAACCCAGATGTTTATTTCATCAGTGTTATGAGATGTTTACTGTAAGGAACGGTTAGTAGCATGCTGCATGTTTCCACTACCATTGTTTTATTATTATTTTACAGTGTTCTATGTGGCCACTCAGACCGTGATTGTGGCTGCTAATGATATCATGCATTCTAATGTAATGCCTTGATGGAGTAATCAAATTCTCATTAACACAACACTTTACTTGGAAGGAGAGAAAGGATGAGCATCACAGAGGATGAGCATCTGCTAAGGTGCTTTAAAGTGCCAACATCCACAAAATGCGACACAAAAA
This sequence comes from Pimephales promelas, assembly GCF_988280905.1. Lineage (NCBI taxonomy): Eukaryota > Metazoa > Chordata > Actinopteri > Cypriniformes > Leuciscidae > Pimephales > Pimephales promelas. The sequence continues at coordinate 4,540,509 of NC_142776.1, read as the reverse complement.
AAAAAAAAAAAAGAGGGAGAGAGTGGGGAGATCTTTTATTAATGGGAAACCTTTTTCTTTTAATGTGTAAAAGAAATACATGATAGAATTAAGCATACTGGCCTGTTGACTAAGAACACATGCATTTATATTTATCATGTTTTTATTTTCTTCATGTGCAAGACGGCAACATAGAGTCGACCCAGATCCGGCCCATTTCTGATACACTTGTCCAAATGCACCAGATGTGGCCCGGATCTGGGCCGACACTATTTTCCTGTCTGGGGAATAATTAAAAATAATAAAAAGTTGTATTATTAATAGTATTATCTGTCTTAAAATCAACAGCCAATGAAAATATTTTGCAGATATATTTAACTAATTTAAAGGAGTAGTAGTTGATGAAAAAAAAAAATCTTTATGCTGATAATTTACTCACCCCCATTTCATCCAAGATGTCCATGTCATTCTTTCTTCAGTCGAAAAGAAATTAAGGTTTTTGATGAAAATATTCCAGGATTTTTTCTCCATATAATGAACTTCAGTGGGAACCAAACGGTTCAAAGTCCAAAAGACACTTTCAGTACAAACTGCAAACTGTTCAAAGGGCTTTAAACGATTCCAGACGATGAATATGATAATAAATAACAAAGTTTAAGTTTTATAAGCTCAAATGCTCGCCTTGCTTTGTACTGTGATGCACATTTATGACTCTCCTTTTCGAACTCGTTCATCAAAATCGAAATCGAAAAGAATCGAAATCCGAGAAAAAGATTCATTATTTTGATGAACGAGTTAAAAAAGGAGAGTCACAAACGTGCGTCACAGAACAGAGCAAAGCGACCATTTGAGCTTAGAAAACGTAAACTTTGTTATCTATTTATTAAATGAGCGATCGTTTCGCTTGATAAAACCCTTATTCACCGTCTGGAATCGTTTAAAGCCCTTTGAACAGTTTGCACTGAAACTTTGGACCTTGAACCGTTTGGTTCTCACTAAAGTGCCTTATATGGTGAAAAATGCTTGAATGTTTTCATCAAAAACCTTAATTTCTTTTCGACTGAAGAAAGACATGGACATCTTGGATGACATGGGGGTGAGTAAATTATCAGAAAATGTTGTTTTGAAAAGTGACTCCTTTAAGTTCAACCTTTTGATCAAAAAATACACATTAATAGTTCTTGGCTAAATTTGGAGTTTTCAATGGGCAAATAATCTATATCGTGTGATTAATTCAGTCCGATTCATGATTAAACATTATGACGTTTTAGACTTGGCCCACATGAGTGCTATGACTCACTGTGTCACGGCATCACACTACCACTACACTTATAGAGGCGTGGAAGGTGATCATTGCTTTTATCTAGAGATAAAATAAAACGTATTGAATCTGCAGGGCTATCAGAAGTTCTGCGAGGTTGAGGTCTGGGCGTGAGGTGTTCACATGCATGCCTTCTGAAGCATTAATATGTGCATTAGGGGGCTGTGCTATCACTCGACCTTGTCACCTCCAAGAAAATGACTCTCATATGGTTTTCTAATGATGCTGTGCATTAGCCATAAAACTGCAATAACTAATGCATTATTCAGGCTGAAATTACGTCTAGGTAATCGTTTGAACTTAGCAATTACCAAGCGAGTGTGTCAGCTTCTTTGTGGTGATTACTGCAAAAATCTCTCCATTAGTGAATCCAAGACTTCATCATTCAAAAGGTTCAACTCTTCCAGTCAAAAGCTCACACGGGAAAGGCTCATGACTCACTGTGAACGAATTCTGTGTAGTTATTCTCTCCTTACATTATTGTAAAATGATTGACAGTTCTATTCTGTGAAATAAGGATATCATCTTGCCAGTTAGATATTTGGTTCAGACTGAGTCTTGAGCCAATGGGACAAACCCCATTGATTTGAAATATTACATTAATTTTGGATTCAGTAATTTAACACTCTTTTATTTAAAGCAAAAATGAGGAACATCACAAGCAGTTTGCAATGAAAGTCGCCCATTGCAGTATTATAATATATATATTCCTCTTTCCATATCAAACTTGTACTGCAAAATCAAGGCCACGCAGGCTCTGATGTTTTTATGTCTTTAGTCATTTTAATTAATATGTTTTGATTGCAATGTCAATTCATTAGGCAAACTACGACAATAAACAACATATCTGCTGCATAAATTGTGATTTGATAAAATGTGGTTATTATCAAAACCATCATCAGATGCATGCGGCTGACAATCACTTTTCAACCACCCACCCATCCATTCGTAATTGAAAAACTAGATTTCAGTATATTAAATTTATGACATGACAGCATTTCTCTGATTGACATTATCATTTTATATCTGAATGCTGACACCTTGAGTTACATTAAAGAAAACACGTTTTTGTGAGAACATGAAAGAAGAGGTTGCACCTGAACGTAGGTTTCACTGCAGTTATTTATAAAGTGTGATTAACTTTTATTTTGCAGTCTTATATCCTTTTTTGTTTTGTCTCTTGTCTCAAGAATCAGTGCTCTTTCAGTGATACACTGTGGTTTGTAAACCGATCTGTGCGTTCGCCCCTCTGGGTATCTGTCTGTTGAGCTCTAAAGACAACACTTCATGAAAGCTCATTTGAGCCTGTCTCTCTCTTTTCCCACGTAGCGCTGTCAGAAGACATCACGTCAACACCATTGTGACTGCGCTATCACTGCTGGTTGAGGTAATTAACCCTGGAATTAAAACTGTCAGATCAAACAGGAGACAACTGCCTCCCTTTCCAACCCCGCTCTCATCATTTGTGTTTTTGTAACTAACTTCTGTTGAGATTATTCGATACAAAAACATCATTTTTGGATGGAACAAATTTTGTTGACTCAGGGAAAATAAAACTGGCATCCACTCCTCAATCATTGACAACATATGCCATATTATCATAGTGATGTTGTTGTTTAAGCTTGGGTTGCAATCCCTAATTCGAGGCCTAAATAAAGCCTTTATATAAACCAAACGAGGCCAAGTCCTTCTACTTGTTCTGACTTGGTGTACTATATTTTTTCTAACAGACAAATGTACCCATTTGCATTTGTATTCATATCAATGCTAGTTGCTTGACATCTCACTTTTGAGAGTCTTAAAGGAGTAGTTCACTTTAAAAAAAAAAAAAAATTATCAGCTTTTGCTGATAATTTACTCACCCCCATGTCATCCAAGATGTCCATGTCTTTCTTTCTTCAGTCGAAAAGAAATTAAAGTTTTTGATGAAAACATTCCAGGATTTTCTACATATAATGGACTTCAATGGATGCGCGTTAGTGACTCAAAATGAACAAATCTTTTCGAGTCATTTGGTTCAGTCAACGAACGAAATGACTCGAAAAAACGCTTATCACAGAACAGAGCAATGCAAGCATTTGAGCTTATAAAACTTAAACTTTTTTATTTATTTTTGAACCGATCGTTTCGCTAGATAAGTCCCTTTTTCATCGTCTGGTGTCGTTTAAAGCCCTTTGAAGCTGCACTGGAACTCTCATTTGGACCTTGAACTGTTTGGTACCCAGTGAAGTCCATTATATGGAGAAAAATCCTGGAATGTTTTCATCAAAAACCTTAATTGCTTTTCGACTGAAGAAAGAAAGACGTGGACATCTTGGAAGACATGGGGGTGAGTAAATGTGATCTATTCACTGTAAAAAAATATTTTCAAGATTTGTTATCACAACATATTTTCTTTTGTCAAATCAACTTTATAATAATTTATTTAGTTGAGATAACTTATTATTTTGAGTTTCTGATGGTTAAATTAATCTCCTTCATTGTATTAACTCACTTTTTCCAGTTCAATCAACTTAAAATTTTGAGGCAACCCAGGTTACTTACTTTTTTAAGTTAAACCAACAATATTTTTGTACAGTGTAGTAATCACAACATTTTTTCTTTTGTCAAATCAACTTAAATAATTTATTTAGTTCAGATAACATATAATTTTCTGTTTCTGATGGTTAAATTAATCACCTTCATTGTATTAACTCACTTTTTCCAGTTCAATGAACTTGAACTGGAAAAAGTGAAAAGCTAACCAGACAAACATGGTATTGATTTTAAAGTATTAAATGTACACAATGCCTACACAACCTTCAAAAGCAAGGCATGGGATGCATCCCAAATCGCATCCTTCCCTACAATATAGTAGGTGTAAAACAGTATGTGACAAAAGAAGCATGTCTAAATTCACAGTACTTAAAAAAGAGTACATATAAGTGGGCATATGATGGACACTTTACTATCCCATGAGGCCATGGGAGAGGATTTGTGAATGGCAGTGAAGAGACGTAACTGACGCTAATAGGTCACATGATAATAACAACATGAACATATTAGAACATATTTATTTAGCTGTTGTGAAGTAATTACTTATTCAAAATAAGTCCCTACTTTAGAGAGTATGAAATTGCGGACGCAGCCCCAGTCAAGCAGACATCAACATTAGACAAGATGATATACAATAGTAATTCGAGGCTAATAGAATGTCACCAACAATTTAAACATCAGTTCCATAGGTTTATCAAATGACTCTTGGTAACCACTGAAAGTTTTCATGACTTCCGAGAAGCAAATAACCAGGTTCAACAAGGTTCTCTGCTCATCAGGTGTGATTCCAACTTTTTTGAACACCAATTAGTGTCACTCAGTCACAAAGCGCCGGCTTCTTTTCTCTGCCCCCCTCCAGCTCATAATGAAGCTTCGAGAAGAAGCGAGCAGCTCTCTAAGCAACATCATCTGTCATTACCAAAAGTGTGGCTTCAGCAGGGAGAGCCCAGTTATAGGTCAAGTGCTGCCGACCCGCACAAATGGCTCTCTTCCATATTGTATTATCATAGGAGCTTGAGAGGACGCGGGTTATTTTAGTTGAGAGTGCCACCGAATTCAATATTGAGAGTGGATAGAAAAGCAAATAAACAAGGTCAAGAGCCAGTGCCATTGTGCCAAACGAGATTTTTGGAAGCCAGATGTCACGTTCTGGCCTGTAACCACAACTTTTAACTTTAAACTTATTCCCGAGCATGTGCTGTGACTTGATGTGATAGACATGACTATATAGCCACAACTACAACGCAGGGTTGGTTGAATTTGTTTTCTGACTTTCAAGCAATGTCACCACAAAGCTGTGACTTTATTGGATTGTCAAGCCCCTTGTAGAAAGCTGGAGTGAATTCCCTTGCTCAAGGGTACAATTGTGAATCATGATGACTCATGCCTTGCCTTTCATGGTGCCTGAACTATCTACCCATAGCCATTTATGCTGTATCGTATTTTTTAGTCTACTACATTTCACAAAAAAAAGTGCCGCTCCTTGTTATTTTGAACCAAATAAGTCATCACCCACTCCTGCGTGATAGTAGTGTCCGGTTTACAAATTGCACTCATTTTCATTTCTGTCTTTCAACGATTCATTTCGATTCATTTGTGACTTCGACTGATCTTTCCTCGAGTCAACAACTCACTGATTCAAATGATCTAGTCAGACCGAGTCTCCAGTTAACCCTCTGGGGTCAGCGAACATATCGGTGAAATCGACTTTAAATACTCTACATATATGGTCATACCAACCCGGTCTCATCCCAAGACGTCATATAACTGACGTTTTGGGACGTCTTTTGACCATACGTCAATATTCGCCTTTTTAGGGCCCCCTTAAACGTCGGTAGATGAGGTTATGGGATCCTAACTCTACCCCAGACCTAAACCTAACCCGTCACCTAACTGACGTTAAAGGTAAAGCGTCAGTTGTATGACGGCCCGGGATCGCCATCTACCGACGTTTAAGGGGGCCCTAAAAAGGCGGATATTGACGTATGGTCAAAAGACGTCCCAAGACGTCAGTTATATGACTTTTTGGGATGAGACTGTGTTAGTCATACAGATGAAAGCAATACATCATTCAAAACGGTAAAGTGTCTCCTTACAGTATACTTATATACTATTTGTGTCCTTTTACAATCAAAACAAAATTTTGGTCTTTTGCAAAATAAGAAAACTAACAGTGCTGTCTCGGTCTCTGTAAACTTTTTTTCAACATGGAGCACGTCACATAGGCTAACTCAAGAATTTATTCTGATTCAAGGGGAGTCATAATGCCATAATGACTGGGCGAGAGGAGGAGCTGGGGATGGAGGAGGGTAATCGCTCCTGAGAAACGCGATAGCTGCTGATAATACTGTGGAAGCTTATATGTTTACAGGAGCCTGTACTCATCCTTTGGCGTCAAAGAGGTGACGCCATATGACATTTCGTCGAAATACTACACACATGGCACCCTTTAGCGTCAATATAGTGTCAGAACCCAAGGCGTCATATAGCTGACGGGCATTCTTTAGCGTCAATATGAGACGCAGACCCTACTCCAAACCTAAACCTACACTCTTAGAAGAAATGGTTCTATTTAGAACCAGAAATGGTTCCATCCCCCGACCCCCGCTTCATATATGGAACTCCAAAATGGTTCTATATAGAACCATTTTTTTGGTAAAAGGTTCTATTGACCAAGTATGGAACCCCAGGGTTCTATATAGAACCCAGAGGAACCCTTTTTTAATAGTGTATAGAACCTTTTAGGGGTTCCAAATACGTAGCGCTGATGAGAACCTTTTCTTCTAAGAGTGTACCCATAACAGTGTGTGCTATATTGAAGCTAAAGGGTGCCATGTGCATAGTATTTAGACGAAATGCCATATGGCGTCACCTATATGACGCCAAAGGATGAGAATGTGTTGGTTTACAGTGATAGGCGTCGTATTCCTATAGGTAGGTGTGGATCAGCTGATGCTAATGTGACCTGCCAGAACCGACGCTATGCTTAAAGGAGAACTCCGGTCAGTTTTAACATTGAGCTCATTTTTTTGTACATTTGGAGTGCTGTCATTAGACAAAAACGACAAAAATCGGTGTTGCCTACACCGTGTTATCGTCTTTTCAAAATTCACACCCTGTTGACTTCAATGGGACATTTCTAAACTTGCGTTTAGCCTCTTAACATCCTTGATTTGTCATTACGAGTGCACAGCCATGTGACCACGGTCAATCTGACTGCAGTAGATGTGAAAGATATTAATAAAAATTATTTGAATTTAGCCAGCTCACATACCTGTATTTACTTAATGTTTTCGGTCGAAATCCACAGTAGTCGATTGTCGAGTTCACGCGCGATCATTGGTAACTAAGCAACAGTGGAGACTCCGATGACGGTGCTGTGTGGTGTTCTGAGAATATCAGCTCAAATGGATAGTTCATCCGAATCAGATGTCGAACATCATGTATTTACCAATGATCGTGCGCGCAAACTCTACAATCGACAACTGTGGGCTTCGACCGAAAACAGGAAGTAACAGGTAACAAGGAACAGGTTTTATCGTAGTTTTTGTACCAAGTCAAGTCAATGGAGTCAACGCATTCTCATCCCAAGACGTCATCTAACTGATGCTTTTGACCATACGTCAACATCCAAGGTTTTAGGGTACCCTTTAACGTCAGTTAGATGACAATCCTAGAGCGTCATCTAACAGACGCTTTACCTTTAGCGTCAGTTAGATGACGTGGGTAGGTTTAGGGTTAGATAGCGTCATCTAACTGACATTAAAGTGTACCCTAAAACGGCGGATGTTGACGTATGGTCAAAAGCTTCAGTTAGATGATGTCTTGGGATGAGAACGGGCTGATGGAGTTGGACAAAAACTACGATTAACCTGTTGGAAGCATCTTTTACAGCGATTTTTGTGTGAGCATATCGGTGAACACCCCAGACCACTCAGTGAGTTTCATGGGTAACACTTTATAATAACTGCACGCTATTAATCATTAGTTAAGCATGAGTAAACCGTTAATTCATCATTTATAAAACATTAATAGACATTAATATGCAGTTTATAAATATAGCTATACATGCTTTTTTCTTGATTTATAAGCATACGTATCTATAATGCGTTTAATGATTGTATTTTCATACTTTGTTAATGATCAATTAATAATTTCTAAATGAAGTATAGCATTATTTACAAACCAGTTGTTTAAGAGTTGTCAGTCATTCATAAGATCACTTAGAAAGTGTAAGTAAATGTAGTAAATGCAGGTAGTTATAAAGCATTTAGTAGTGGTTAGTTAACTATTTTTGTGAGCTAATCTAAAGTGAGGACTATTCATGCTTTGTAAAGCATTTATAAAGGTGATTTAAAGACTCGTCAATCTTCTAAACAGTAAAATGTAACAAACACAACGCAGTGATACAGAACATAGAAATATTTAACAGCCTTTAAAAATGCTTTACAAGGCATGACTAGTCCTCACTTTAGATGAGCTCACGAACATAGTTAACTGACCACTATTAAATGCTTTTTAACTACCCAAATTAACCCTTAATTACAGCATTAATACATGTTAATAAAGCATTTATTAACACATTAAGTAACCATCACTATATGTCTGAATAATAAGATGTATGAATGTACATTTAAATAGTTTATTAATCATTTACTTACTCGCTCTAAGTAATCGTATGAACCACTGAAAACTCTTAAATAACTGGTTCATAAAAAATGCAATTCTTCATTTAAATGATAAATTGATCATTAATAAAGGATGAAAATACAATTATTAAACAAATTATAGATATGCTTTTAAATCAAGAAGAAAGCATTTATAGCTGTATTTATGAACTGCTTATTAATGTCTATTAATGCTTTATGAATGATGAATTAATGGTTTACTCATGCTTAACTAATGATTATTAGCGTGTAGTTATTATAAAGTGTTACCCTTTCGTGTATTTGCAAACTAAAGTTTAATGTAAGTTAAAGTTTTTATGAATGATTGTTCCAGTGCACATAGATAACCATTGTGAAGGTGCGGGGTGCCAACACAGAAACCAAAAATTCTTGGAAAAACAGCATTGGTCCAAATTTGAATCTTAACCGTTCTATGTCATCAGAAACGATCTTAAAACAGGGCTTTAAGTCTAAAATACCGAACTAACCCTTGAAATATAATTGTATCGGGCATCTGTACTTTTACTCAAGTATCTGATTCATGGACTTATTCCACCTCTGCTTGTTGCAATGAAAAAAAAAATGTTGAAGAGCACACTCTTTCCACACAATTCTAGAAACAACAGAACACTCTATTTAAACTATTGAGCAAGCAAGCAGAAAGCATGAATGCTGACCACATCTCTCCTGCAGCCGAGACTCGTCCAGAGCTTCATTTTCTCTCATTCCAGCCCGAGGCCTCTGCATCTAGATCGATATTGTCCATTGCACCGTGGTCCATCTAAGGCTTCCCCCTCCTCCCCGCAGCGTCTGTGCCATGCACACTTCATCCCCTGTCTGTCACCAGCTAATCTCCCGGTTTTGTTTTTCTTGGGTCCGTCGAATAGCCGTGCCGTGATCTGCCGGCGTATCTCAGCCCTACGCTACTGAATCTATCAACCTTTAAAAGTTAACAAGTTGTCTAGGGAAATGCCATTTGTTACCGGTCCAATAGGAAATGTCAGTGTCTAATAAAACGGTGACGGTTGATACACATGTCAATAGTGGCGGAGGCTGTCCGATATGCGCTCTCCTGGGTGCCGGGGAGGAAGAGCGGACTTAAAACGGCAGCCACCTGAAACGGCCACCCTCCGAAAGCCCTGTAGGAAATGAACATTGTCAGGAAATAAATCATCCTATTAAGGAAATGCACCATCCCGGTTCCAAAACGGTTGACGAGGGCCCTTAACACAAATGACGAAGACAATCAGACTCGTCTTTCCTCCCAACGCTCTCGTGTGTGCGCCGATTGCTATCACAAGTATTCATCAATGAGCATTTCAATTTCCAGGGAAGCTCGATGGCCAATCGGCCGTCCGCTGAGGCTGATGGTAATGAGCACTGTCTCTCGCATTCTCCTCTCTCTGTGCAACAACAATTACTACTTCAATCACATTCATTTGGCCCCTCATAATTGACTAGTATAATTTACACCACTGTGTTTCCCTGTTATGAAAACCTGATTGGTTTTAGTGCAATAAGAGTCGCAGGGCTCATTTGGTGATCCACAGAGACCACATGTGCAGCGTTACTGGCGAATGAGATAAAACAGACTCAATGTATCACGAAGATGCTATTCAAATCAATTACTGGGCATCTAAATAGAGATCAATTTGCAATTTACGTTCTATATAGCATCCGAACGTCGAATCCAGGTATATCGCCTCACTGCCATTCATAAATCCTTTTCCGTGGCCTCATGGGATGGTAAAGTGTCCATCACATGCACTCTTCAGAATCTCACCGGATTAAGTATGTCACCGGGTACTTTCTTCCTACTCTCGTTTATACTGTGTCTTTTGTCACATACTGTTTATCATCTACTATTTAGTAGGGAAGTATGCAATTTCAAAAACAGCCATTGTTATAAAGGTAGCGCCAAAGCGCCATCTAGTGGCCATTAGCGGGTGGACTGGAAGTGATTGCGCATGAGAAATGCGCGTGATACAAACGGCTGCATTCTCCACAGGAAGACTGTTCAAGAAGTCGCGGTGCAGTGTTCGTGTTTAACATTAATAACGGTGTACGTCCTTATGAGAAAAGTGAGTTTTATTTATCCTTTACTTGTTTAGAATTGATTGGATATGTGAATATCTAGAAATACTCAAGTATTTGGGTCATAAATCCACTCAAGAGAAATGACGAGTTATGCAGTGCAGTTGGCAAAGAATGGACGTCACTGTATGCTTATGTTTATGTTGTTTAACTAAGTTGAGTGTTATGCTTGTATTATCATTATATTTGCATTATTTGTTCTGTACAGATTAGTTAAGGAATGGTGACTCACGAGTTATTAGTCACCTGGTTGAGCTGGTGTATTGTGCTATAGTGTTAAGCTGATAGACTTAATCAATAATGCTCGTTTATACAGTATATGTAACCTTTATTACTGGTTTGTTTATTTTCAGCTACACTAATACACTCAAGCCCAAAATGTTAACCTACCATGTCCATTAATATAAGCTGAGAGGCAACTACTACATTCAAATCTGCACCTGTAATTGATGTCTAATGTATGTCTGTGCTGCTGAAGAAAGTTGAGTAAAACGTTCAATCTGATCCATGCCTCCTGTCCTGCGTTTTGACCGACGCTCCAGGGCGAGAACTATAGCCTCCTAAGCACCTGTGGTCCTTTCTCTCAAATATTGGTCCTTCGAGCCGGATATCAGTGCTTACCTTGGTTAAGGATGGCTACTTCTAAAGAAATGAGTGAAGCCCTTTCAGTATCTGTGCGGCCAAAACGGCAAGTCAGACTGCCAACCTATTTGTCAGACTACCAAGTGAACATAACAGGCCACAGAGAACTGACTTCCTCTTATACAGAAGATACTGCAGCACAGACTACATTTAGACTTGGAAAGGAGTACGATGCAGAGAATGATGAAACTGCTAGAATGATGTACTCAGCGGGACCTGCATCAGCCAGATCTGGAAGTCGGTATGAAGCAAGAGATGAGTGGGGATCATTTTATACTGAATTAGAGGACATTCAGGCTCAGTTTAGCCAAGACACCAAGCTCATTCAAAGTTTACGCGATCGAGTGCGCCAGCATGTATTGGCCAAATGCCGTGGGACTTTGGAGGAAACCTCAAGTGCAGATACTCACCTATTACTGGAAGACAGCCGAGCCCTTTTTCCTGTAACAGGGCAGCCACTTTCACACCCTGCTCCCTTATCATCACCAGCTTCCTTCTTTGCTTCATCGCAAGTCTCTCCACTCCGATCCCAAGTATCATCGGCGTCTTTGGTTGAGTCACATTCAGTTACCCGCGTAACACCACAGAGACCTATACCGACAGTGGAAGGTCCTCAAGATGATGAGTCATGGCCTGAACCGCCACCTCCGGTGTGTGATGATGTTCCTTACATAGCTAGAAAAGAGCGTGTATTCCCAGTCACTCATGCTACTTCTGTTAGTTATTCAAACCCGGTGAAACTAGCCACCGAGAGAGCAGTAGCACAGCCCTACTATGGACGGTATGCTCCAGTCAGTGGAAACTCATTCCATAATCATTCATTCAGGCCTCACAGAGAGGATAACAAGTCAAGCCTCATGCCACACAATACACAGGGTCAGTACAGTTCATCGTATTATCCCCTCAACTGCCCTCCAACCCATGCTCCATATTTAACGCCTCATTCTGCACCCTGGATGGTCGTTCCTTCGCCACCTCAGCAACAATCTGTGTATGCTCCACAATCAGTGAAACAGACTGAACCATGGCCTACACACCCAGAAATTTCCTACAATCAGCCACAACCCTCACCTCATGAGATTGTTCCCTCATCGTCTCAAGCACAAGAGAAAGTCTATCTCGGCCCTAAGCCACGTATTCCCATGTTGATTCATCGAGACCCTGCAGAATTTGCCAGGCTGAAGATGTCATTGGAGAACCTACTGCCATCAGGTGCTACCGAGCTCTTCAAATACCAAATATTGGTCGACCATCTTAAATTAGAGGAAGCCTCCCTTATCGCTGACTCTTACCTGAACTCTACCACTCCATACTCGGACACAATGACAGCCCTAAATGAGAGATTTGGTCAGCCGCATCAGTTAGCACTCAAAAGAATAGCACAGGTCATGGATGCTCCTGACATCAAACGAGGAGATCATGAGGCATTTCAAAGGTTCGTCTGCAGTATCGGGAACAAGCTCTGGAGACTTATGCTGTACTTGACGATGGTTCGGAGAGGACCATACTCCTCTGCGAGGCAGCAAATAAGCTTGGCCTGCGTGGAATTCCTGAGGAACTGGCCTTGAGAACAATAAGGCAAGAAACCCAAGTACTTCAAGGAGCATCTGTTTCTTTTAGTGTTTCCCCTGCCTCACAGCCAAACCGGAATTACCACATTAGTGGAGCATTCACTGCTCAGAATCTGGGACTGGCTGATCATTCTTACCAACTGACCATCTTGCAAAAAAGGTATAAGCACCTCAGAGGTTTGCCCCTTGAGCCCTTTGATCAAGTTCACCCTCTTCTTCTCATTGGAGCTGACCAGCCTCATTTGATCACACCAACAGAACCAGTGCTTTATGGACCACCAGGAGGACCGGTCGCTATACGGACCAGGTTAGGGTGGACACTGCAGGGCCCAGCTAGGGGTCTACCACAGTATCCTAGATCACAGAACTGTTACCTGACCTCAGTAAACTCTGAAACAGCTGAACTTCTGAGAAATGTGGAGAAGCTGTGGCAGGTGGACACGCTACCATTCAAATCAGAGAAACAGATAACTAGATCCCGAGAGGATCAAGAGGCACTCTCACTTCTGGAAAGTAAGACGATCCGTATTGAGCATAACAAGATTCAGCACTATGCGACCCCTTTGCTACGGAGGATAAATACTACCCCTTTCCATGCAACCAAAGATGCTGTCATGCCAAGCCTCCGAGGTACAGAGAAACGACTTGTGAAAGATGAGGACAAAGCTTCCGCATACATTACAGAAATGAGCAAGCTTGAACTGGCAGGCTCAGTACGTAAGCTGACTGAGGAGGAGGCTGCACAGAGTGAGGAATCGTGGTTCATTCCCCATCATTTGGTACAACATAATGGGAAGAACCGCTTAGTATTCAATTGTTCTTACCAATCCCAGGGTCGCAACCTCAACGAATCTCTCCTTCCGGGGCCTACCCTTGGCCCATCACTCCTGGGGGTCTTGCTTCGTTTCCGAGAGCATGCCATTGCAATAAGCGGGGACATAAAGGCAATGTTCCACCAGGTCTGCCTTCTGCCTGAGGACAAGTCCCTTCTTCGTTTTGTGTGGCGAAACCTCTGCCGTGATATGCCTCCTGTGGTCTATGAGTGGCAGGTTCTGCCGTTTGGGACCACATGTTCTCCTTGTTGTGCCACATTCGCCCTACAAAAACACGTGCACGATCACAGCACCGAGGGAGAAGATGTCAGGAATTCAGTAGACAGGTGTTTCTATGTAGACAACTGTTTACAGAGTCTCTCATCAAAAGCTGATGCCAAAGATCTACTTGATAAATTACGTGTCCTGTTGGCATCGGGGGGCTTCGAGATCCGCCAGTGGGCCAGCAACGCCCCTGACATCCTTAGCCATCTTCCTCAAGAAGCTCGCTCAGATAACGCTGAATTGTGGCTCACCCAAAGTTCTTCTGATGTTCAAGAGTCTACCTTAGGTCTAAGATGGCATTGCCCTACAGATACCATCGGTTATAAACATCGACTGGATGATTACGGCCCAACCACAATGCGCACTGTGTACCGTACATTGGCCAGACAGTATGACCCGTTGGGGCTAATACTACCATATACTACTCGGGCTAAAGTGATTGTACAGAGACTCTGGGATAAACAACGAGAATGGGATGACCCATTACTACCTGAGGAGCTGCTCCAAGCCTGGAATACATGGGTAGCAGAACTGCCTGAATTATCTCGCATTACCTTACCTCGCTGTTATGTTCCAACAACTATGGATCAGCCAGACGTGATACGAGATGTTCATGTGTTCTGTGATGCATCCGAGAGAGCATATGGTTCAGTGGCCTACCTACGCTCAGAAGATGCAGAAGGTGGTGTCCACTTGGCATTTCTGCTGGCCAGATCTCGAGTTGCGCCAAAAAGACAACAATCCATGCCAAGACTGGAGCTTTGTGCAGCAGTCACTGGAGCCCAACTTGCAAAGTTGATAATCAGTGAGCTCACCTTACCAATCAGAAATACCATCTTGTGGTCTGACTCGACCACTGTTCTGACATGGCTCCAGTCAAACTCGTGTCGATTCAAGGTCTTTGTGGGAACCAGGGTTGCTGAAATCCAAGAGCTCACTGATCAGCAATCGTGGAGGTATGTGAGATCAACACTTAACCCGGCAGATGATTTGACCAGGGGTAAATCATTGGTGGAACTAGCACAACCAAATAGGTGGTGTCCGGGTCCATCTTTTCTTTTACAACCACCTGATGAGTGGCCAGAAGCTCCAGCAGGGTCCGGCGAAGAAGATCCTACCGAGCTACGACGTTCCTTGTTCTGCCATTACATCTCAAGTTCTGATAGGTCTGTCCCGGACTTCAGCAGGTATGCTACTTGGAGTGAACTGGTTGAAGCCACAGTAAGCACCCTTCAGCCTGAGGAAGCAGGTCAAGCTGCTCCATCCAGTGCAGGAACTTATCAGCAGGCAGTCTCTCTCCTCCTTAAACATTCTCAGCAGGAAAGTTTCCAAGAGGAATATAACCTTCTCAAAGCCAATAAATCAGTTCCTTCCAGTAGCCGCCTTCTTGTTCTGGCCCCTGAATTTGATGCAACAGATGAGGTCATTCGAGTTGGTGGACGCCTTCGAAGAGCAGAGGATTTGGATCCTAATTTCAAACACCCAATTGTGTTGGATCCAAGCCACTGTATTACCAAACTGCTAATCCAGGATTTCGACCAGAGATTATGCCATCCTGGACCAGAGCGGGTCTTCGCTGAACTCCGACGGTCGTACTGGATTTTGAGAGGGCGTGAGGCTGTTCGAAAGCATCAATATGCTTGTCTGGAGTGTCGGAAGTTAAGATCCAAACCTGTTTCACCGAAGATGGCTGACTTGCCACCTGCTCGACTTCGTTTGTTCAAGCCAGCGTTCTATTCCACCGGGATGGACTGCTTTGGGCCATTCCATGTGAAGATTGGCAGGCGTACAGAAAAGAGATGGGGTATCATATTCAAATGTCTTACCACTCGAGCAGTGCATCTTGATGTACTTACCTCTATCGACACGGATGCCTTCTTGATGGCAGTACGGAGGTTTACTGCACGACGTGGTACCCCTGCTGAACTTCACTCTGATCAGGGGACGAATTTTAGAGGGGGAGAGAATGAGTTGAGAGAGGCTTTCACTGCCATGAGTCCGGATCTGCAAGGGTTGCTGGCGAAACATCAAATCAACTTCCATTTTAATCCTCCAGCAGCTCCACACTTTGGAGGAGTGTGGGAGCGAGAAATTCGCTCTGTAAAAGCAGCACTCAGCACCACAATTGGAGCACAAAGCGTTCCTGAGGAAGTACTCAGAACAGTTTTAATTGAAGTGGAGGCTATTTTGAATTCCAAACCTTTGGGGTATGTGTCAGCTAACATCGCAGATGTTGACCCAATAACACCAAATCATCTTTTGATGGGGCGGCCCAGTAGTTCATTGCCGCAAGTTGTCTACCAAGATTCTGAACGCCTAAGTCGTAGACGGTGGAGACAAAGTCAGATACTGGTGGATCATTTCTGGGCCAAGTTCATAAGCTACTACTTACCAGGTCTTCAGCTGAGGCAAAAATGGCAAAGGACTACTGAGGACCTTACGGAAGGGTGTGTTGTAATGATGGTTGACACCCAATTACCAAGGGCTCTATGGTTAGTAGGCAAAGTGGTAAAGGTGTTTCCAGGCGCTGATGGACATGTGAGAGCAGCTGAGGTAAAAGTCAAGGACAAAAGCTTCACCAGACCTGTGGTAAAGCTAATTCAGCTGCCTGAATTGCCTGCGGAGGATTAACATTCAATTGGAGCACATTTGCATCGCAAATGTGGGGGCGGCTGTTATAAAGGTAGCGCCAAAGCGCCATCTAGTGGCCATTAGCGGGTGGACTGGAAGTGATTGCGCATGAGAAATGCGCGTGATACAAACGGCTGCATTCTCCACAGGAAGACTGTTCAAGAAGTCGCGGTGCAGTGTTCGTGTTTAACATTAATAACGGTGTACGTCCTTATGAGAAAAGTGAGTTTTATTTATCCTTTACTTGTTTAGAATTGATTGGATATGTGAATATCTAGAAATACTCAAGTATTTGGGTCATAAATCCACTCAAGAGAAATGACGAGTTATGCAGTGCAGTTGGCAAAGAATGGACGTCACTGTATGCTTATGTTTATGTTGTTTAACTAAGTTGAGTGTTATGCTTGTATTATCATTATATTTGCATTATTTGTTCTGTACAGATTAGTTAAGGAATGGTGACTCACGAGTTATTAGTCACCTGGTTGAGCTGGTGTATTGTGCTATAGTGTTAAGCTGATAGACTTAATCAATAATGCTCGTTTATACAGTATATGTAACCTTTATTACTGGTTTGTTTATTTTCAGCTACACTAATACACTCAAGCCCAAAATGTTAACCTACCATGTCCATTAATATAAGCTGAGAGGCAACTACTACATTCAAATCTGCACCTGTAATTGATGTCTAATGTATGTCTGTGCTGCTGAAGAAAGTTGAGTAAAACGTTCAATCTGATCCATGCCTCCTGTCCTGCGTTTTGACCGACGCTCCAGGGCGAGAACTATAGCCTCCTAAGCACCTGTGGTCCTTTCTCTCAAATAGCCATTGTCTTTGGGGAGGAAATATGGGGTTAAATAGCCTGTGAACTTTCAGTTTTAATTATTGTGATTTAATAGTTCACTTATAAGCATGAAATTAAAGGAGTAGTTCACTTTAAAAAAAAAAAAAGGTTTTTAATGAAAACATTCCAGGATTTTTCTCCATATAATGGACTTTACTGGGTACCAAACGGTTCAAGGTCCAAAAGACCGTTTCAGTACAAACTGTTCAAAGGGCTTTAAATGATTCAAGACGATGAATAAGGGTCTTATCAAGCGAAATGGTCGCTCATTTAAAAAAAAAAAAAAAACATAAAAATAACGAAGTTTAAATTGTATAAGCTCAAATCGCCGCCTTGCTCTGTGATGCACGTTTGTGACTCTCCTGTTCGAACTCATTCATCAAAATGAACGAATATTTTTCCTTGTCATTTGGTTGATTCAACGAACGAAATTAACGAGTTGACTCTGGAAAAGATTTGTTCATTTTGATGAACGAGTTCGGACAGGAGAGTCACGAACACGCATCAAAGAACAGAGCAAGTCGAGCATTTGAGCTAAACTCAAACTTTGTTATCTGTTTATTAAATGAGCGATCGTTTCGCTTGATAAGACCCTTATTCATTGTCTGGAATCGTTTAAAGCCATTTGAACAGTTTGCACTGAAACTGTCTTTTGGACCTTGAACTGTTTGGTTCCCATCAGTGGTGGAATGTAACGAAGTACAAATACTTTGTTACTTTACTTAAGTACATTTTTCACGTATCTTTTTACTTTACTTAAGTAGAATAAATAGTGCACACTTTTTACTTTTACTTTGTTACATTTTGCAGCAATTATTATACTTTCTACTCCACTACATTTCTACAACTTCTGTTACATTTTCATTACATTTTCTGATCAGTTTTTCCGTAATTTGACCGTCCGTTCGTTGCACGTTTTTGTCTCACCAGTGACGTTTGGTTGCCATAGATATATCAACCCGGTCACACCAAATGCGTCTTGCACGCAGTGTGTTTAATCGTGTAATTTATACGCGAAAATTTGTTTTTATGTGCATAGGAAACGCACTTTGTGTAATATACGTTTCTTTAGGATTATGGCAAGCCAAGAGGTTCAGAATTACACCATAAATGAATCGCGTTTACTGCCAAATATAGTTATTAACATATAGTAAGGATAAGCATGATGTGTAGCTATATTGCCTAATTGCAAGCTTGTTTCAGAAATGGTGACACAACAATTTTTTTCCATAATTATTGAACATCATTATAGGAGTATTAAGTTGAATGAGTTAGAATTAAATGTTTTATTAATCATTAGAAAGTAGACATTAAGAGAATAAATTGTTATGCAAGTACTTTTACTTTTAATACTTGAAGTACATTTAAAATCAGGTACTTTTTACTTTTTACTTAAGTACGGTTGTCATTGTGTTACTTCTACTTTTACTAAAGTAAATATTTATCTGGATATTTGTACTTTTACTTACTGAGATTTAGTACTTCTTCCACCACTGGTTCCCATTGAAGTCCATTATATGGAGAAAAATCCTGAAATGTTTTTTTTTTTATCAAAAACCTTAATTTCCTTTCGACTGAAGCGAAAAAGCGCTCGAATAGTCTTCGAAAGGGAAAAATAACATGGAGAAACATTAAGGTTAGTAGATTTTTAATTTTGTTCGAACTGTTCTTTTAATATAACACACATTTCTTGAGTGGTTAAGTCCTCAACTCAATGCCAATGTAGTATAGTTGTCGTATTAGAAGAGAATGTGTAATAAAGGAGAGAGTGCTGCCATGCAATCGCCATAGAGACACTATCAATCTTGTTTTTTGTATCTGTACATGCGAGGTCATGCTGTTTTACATGCAGTTTTTCTTTTGTTTGGTCGGACACATTGTGTCAGCTCAAGCGTTAGCGTACAGCCACACCAGTCCTGGAAAGAGGTGGAGGAAAGATGATTTCCCTAAAGACGCTTACAGCCGATGCTTTTCATAAAACATTGATTACTAGGGCTTTTCCTGAGCATGTTGGAGGTTTGATATTATCAAAGGGCTATAAACGTGACTAATCTCCTTAGATTTTGCCTCATTTATGTATTTATTTTTATATTTAAATTATCAGTAGCTTCTATCAAAAGAGGGTCATGGTTTCCTTTGAACTTGCAGCACAATCTAAAGTCGGGAAAAGAAATAAATAAGAAAGTTCATCCATGGGAATTAGTGTTCAGCCTGAGTAGTTAATTGCTTTGATTGATTTTCCCCCCTCCTCTGTTCTCCACCGTGGCTCCATCTCTTTCCCTGTCCCCGGTTTCAGGCCGTCTGGGGTAGAGGTTATTTTCAAGAAAAACTTCATTGTCTCTCCCGGCCGTAAGATCACTGTCTTCCTACTGGGACTGAAACGGAATACGTAGACGTGGTCTTGCAGCACCACTGGCCTCTTTCCAGATACACATCGAGGTAATGCGCACACACATAATGGGATCTATCTGCCGGCCCTTACCGTGGCACCAGCTCAGCTCTCCCTGTTACTGTTTTTGGAAGATGAATATTGATTGGGCTGCTGTTACAGCACTAGTCGCTGTCTTCCTCTCTCTGCCTCAGTGTCATGGGGGACGTGAGACATTGGCCCCTAATAATAGGCCAGTAAGAACACCTCTCTACTCTGGAGACATAGAGCAAGTTTCATTCTGTCCTCTCCTCCTCTGGAAGATTGGATCGTGGACAACTAAAGGCTTCTTTCAGCGGCTATCTCAGGGTAGACATGAGACTCCGTGTGACAACGGATCTCTCCGTCAATTACTCCTGTTTTGCTGTGACGAGCTGTGGGTATGCACCCAAAACCCCAAATAACCAGGATGTGTGCCACATTCATTGAATTAAAAGGATTAGTTCACTTTTGAAAAAAACTTTTGCTGATAATTTACTCACCCCCATGTCATCCAAGATGTCCGTGTCTTTTTTTTCCTCAGTTGAAAAGAAATTAAGGTTTTTGATGAAAACATTCCAGGATTTTTCTCCATATAATGGACTTCAATGGGAACCAGATGGTCCAAGGTCCAAAAGACAGTTTCAGAGCAGCTTCAAATGTCTTTAAACGACACCAGACGGTGAATAAGGGTCTTATGCATGCGAAACGATCGGTTATTTCAAAACTTATTCCAAAAATGTAACTTTTCTAGGAACAAATGCTAGCCTTGCTCTATTCTGTGAGGCGCGTTTGTAACGTCACGTATACGTAATTACGTTCAAAAGGTCACGGGCGACGTAGCCGGAAGTACAGAGTCAGTGTTTACAAGTTGAACGTCCAAACTAACTCAAACGCCGTTTACAAAAAAAAAAAAAAAGGAATTAAAAGGTAAAACAACGATGTCGGACGATTTTGATTCTGTACTTCCGGCTACGTCGCCCGTGACCTTTTGAACGTAATTACGTATTACGTGACGTTACAACCGCGCCTCACAGAATAGAGCAAGGCTTAAAAAAGTTACATTTTTGGAATAAGTTTTGAAATAACCGATCGTTTCGCATGATAAGACCCTTATTCATCGTCTTGTGTCGTTTAAAGACATTTGAAGCTGCACTGAAACTGTCTTTTGGACCTTGGACTGTCTGGTTCCCATTGAAGTCCATTATATGGAGAAAAATCCTGGAATGTTTTCATCAAAAACCTTAATTTCTTTTCGACTGAGGAAAGAAAGACATGGACATCTTGGATGACATGGGGGTGAGTAAATTATCAGCAAAAGTTTTTTTTTTCAAAAGTGAACTAATCCTTTAAAGATGTTTGGATTGTTTTATTTGACAATTTAAAGCAATACGCCACTGGAGACATACGCTACAGTGATTTTACCTTGAGCAAACTGACTTCTTGAGCCCTGTTCCCACAACGGACGATAACTAGCAATAAAGGATAGCACTTTACTTGAAGGGGTGTGCATAAGACTGACATGACACATGTTATGAATATGGAGGTTTTACGCACATTTCTGACAAGTGTCATTTGCTCTATTATGACATTTTTAATGCAAATATGACATTGTTTGAGATGTCTTCGTCATGACAACTTGACATTACCAAGACATCATAAACATGACATAGCAGATTTATAATCAAACTTAAGAAACCACAAATGGGTTAACATTACAGTAAACTGTCATGTGGTTGGTTTTGACATTGGTTGTCATGAGGCATTATAACTGTGTCCTGAATATTTTTCTTAACCCCAAGTACAATGGTACACATTGAATTTGTCATTAAAAGGTTAAAATGGCCTCATGACAGCCAATGTGAAACCCAACCACATGCCAGTTTAATAGAATGATGACAAGTTTGATAATTAATATGCTATGTCATATTAATATGTCAAGGTGTCATCAAACAATGTCATTATTGAGTGAATGACACTTAATGACAGTTGTTATAAACATGCATAAACACTCCTTTATATTTATTTACTCCTTTATATTTTATATTTACTCCTTTATATATCCAAATTACAACTATAATGATAGTAGCAAAAATAAATGTTATATTACAACTTTAACAAGCTTAAAAATGGCAAAAATGCAGTGTACACTTGTAATAAACTGAACAATATCGTGTTTTTGGTGTGGACGCTAATATAATTATCGTTCTTGGTGTTTTGCACAACATGAAGCTATTTTAAATCCTACTTTGGAGGAGCCTACTTTGACAACAATGCTTTTAAACCCCAATATTCAATCAATGCAGTTCTTCCATTTATTCATTAGGTTACGTTGTTAAAAAGTGCACATTTTTAGCTACATTTAGAAGTATTAACAAAACAATTTTACAATGCGGTCTCAGGTGTGTGTGTGTTTTGTTTTACAAAAGGTTTCCAGTGTGACATTTAAAAATATATATTTTATAATAAATGTGGATGTTTTGCATTTGGAACTGTGTTCTCATTAACCTTTGGAACAATTCAACTGAATGAAAATGGCATTTTGTCATAATTGTAACGATTATAAAGACGTCATTGCCTAGCTTCAGCACAAAATTGATGCACTTTTACTATTTTTACTTAGTATAGTGCTTTCTGATAAACCTTGCATGCAGAGAGAAAAAAAAGTATAGTCTTACAGTCATGCCCTGACATTTTTGAGCTTTTTTTTTTTCTTGTGCCGTTCCATATAACCCCTATCTTAATGCTAGACTGAATTACCCGAGATCATCAAAATTGTTATATCACTCACATTCACCATTGAAGGATTTCTCAAGACCCCCTAGATAAGCCATTTAATTTCCGCCTGTGGCTGCGAACACTGGAAGAATACAATTATTTTATCTAAGTTGTCGTCTTATGACCGGATTCTTGAGCTGCTGCGACTTCTATGAGCCAAAAAATGAATAACAGTTTTGTCATTTTCATTAGAAGAAGAAGAAAAAAAATCCTCCATACTTTTTAAATGTTCATTTACATAAGCATATAAGGAGCTTATGTTTTTGGCCACTAAAGTCTTTATGCAATGCAAAAAATTATTTCCCTGTTTCTTTCATTTGCATTAAAATATGCTAATTTTGATGTATTAAAATCATTACGTGTGAGTTCAAATCACATCAAAATCTCAGTTCTGACGGGTTATATTCTTTATTATGAATCTTTTACTTCTCATATGTGAAACTGCTCTTTGAAGCATCTTTTACATTCTGCGCACCTTTAACAGGACCCATCACTCAACTGGGTTACAGTAATTGGGGAGTTTTGCAAGCGCTTTGAAGATGCTTTGTTAAAATGTTGAATTAATAAAATCTCAGGCATGCAAGTGGCATCTTCAAAACAAATATTATCCTTGGTTTTCCCTTAGAAGTGTCACTCAGTAGAAAAGTTGAGAATCTAGGTGTGTCGTAAGTGTGTTTTCCTTCTTTAAAGAAGCACGTACGAGTCCTATAACCTCTTTTACACATGAGTCAAAGTGTAAAGGGGTCATTACCGTGGCTCTTTTCCTCTTCATTATTTCTGTATCTCTCTCACCACGAAGCAAACTCAATTACCCAGCTACGTTTTGGCCCTCTGATGAATCTTCAAATTATGCTTTTTTTGCCTGTTTAATTTTTTATGTAAGCATTATATCTGGAGTTTAACTGCAAGTACCATTTTATTGAATATATCATTGAGAACTATATTTAAATCTGAAGTGGGCAGTCGTGAAATAGATAGTAGATTATATTTAATTGACTAATTACATAGCCGTGATTAGTTTTTCTGTAGATTAGTCTTTGTAATGTGATCCTACATGCAAATGTACTGCCGACCGGCTATTTTCAGCTATTTTAGTTATGAAGCTTTAAATATTCATGATTTATAAAGTTAAAAGACGAAGCCGCGGGCAAACTCATATAGTCATTTTACCTCATTTTACCTACCTCTGTGAAGCTTTAGAAGTTAAAAAAAAACACACTTCTGTTGTGTAACTTAGTAAATATGTATCAAACAATAATCTTGATCCGTCAGCACACACGTGTTCAGAGTTCAACAAATTGTATCGTTTAATTACATCTGTAAGAATGAGTAGTTCTAAAAAAGAGAGAGATACGTGTCGAGTATGTAAATTCTTCAATGTTTATGGGAAACATGATTTTTCTTAATTATGAACTATTATTGTATGTAAAAATGTTTGACATTACTGTTTCACATTTGGGTGGGGGGGTTTTCATGGTATGTGTGCATTAGTGTAATTATGAATTAAAAGCATATGCAAACAAGTTATAAACAATTATTAAACATATTACATAATATTTAAATCAGCTAAATGATTAAGTCAAAACGCTGGAGGCATCAGCGATGCGAGTATTATGAAAAGTCTTGTGCTGTGTGTGGGCTCTGAAGCAAGGTTAGCTGGATCTTCTGTCCCACAACACCTTGATGAAAAACAGAATGGATAAAAGGAAGTGTGGAGGAAATATTGGCAGAGTAAGATGCCCGATGCCCTGTGCAGCTGCAGGCAAACATATTTATGAAGCCATTCTAGTGCACATTGAAGCCAACATGCGGCCCCAGTGGGGACACGCGCCGCCCTGCTGGCCTGCCCTGTTTGACTCGCGCGCACACACAGGATTATCCTCATCCTCACACCAAAACACTGAGCTCACAGCTCCAGTTCGGCTGTGTGGAGGATGGACCGCCACTCCTCAATCCAATTAGCATCTGATTACAGGCAGCTGCTAAAGCAGAGCGCTTTTCCTCATTAACAGAAGACACCTAGGGCTCTTCAACCTGCGGAAAAAGCAGATGAGCGTGCTGAAACAAGCACACGACACGCTAACTCAAACCACCCGTAGCAGGAGCTTGTTTTGTTTTGTTTTATTATTTTGTTTTGTTTTGTTTATTTTGTTTTATTTTAATTTTATTTTGTTTATTTTGTTTTGTTTGTTTTGTTTATTTTGTTTTATTTTGTTTTATTTTGTTTTATTTTTATTTTTTTTATTTTATTATATTATTTTGTTTTATTTTGTTTTGTTTATTTTTTTTTTATTTTTTTTTATTTTTTATTTTGTTTTATTTTATTTTGTTTATTTTGTTTTATTTTTTTGTTTCGTTTTGTTTGTTTTGTTTTGTTTTTGTTTTTATATTTTATTTATTTTTTATTTTTTATTTTATTATATTGTTTTGCTTTGTTTTATTTTTGTTTTATTTATTTTGTTTTTATTTTATTTTGTTTTGTTTGTTTTGTTTTATTTTTTGTTTTGTTTTGTTTATTTTTATTTATTATTTTTTTATTATATTATTTTGCTTTGTTTTATTTTTGTTTCATTTATTTCGTTTTTATTTTTTTATTTTTTTTTATTTGTTTTACTTTTATTTCGTTTTAATTTTATTATATTATTTTGTTTTATTTAATTTTATTTGTTTTGTTTATTTTGTTTTATTTTATTATTATTTTTTAATTTTTTAATTTTTTTTTTTTTAATTTTTTTTTGTTATTTTTTATTATTTTGTTTTGTTATTTTTTTTTTTTTGATAGATAGATAGATAGATAGATAGATAGATAGATAGATAGATAGATAGATAGATAGATAGATAGATAGATAGATAGATAGATAGATAGATAGATAGATGGATAGATAGATAGACACCTGTAGAAAGTAGCTTCTGAGGAAATCTATTGAATTATTTCTGTCCATCTTGTATAATTGTAAAATGAAATGCAGGAGAACATATTTTATGTGAATTCGATAACTCAGATTGTCAGGCATGAAGGGGATGAAAGAGAGGAGACTTAATCTATATTGAGTTGGCTTGCAGGACAGCTAACACAAAATCAATTCTTTTCACTCGCTGCTGGTGCCAAACAAGCCCACTTGGACCATGCAATACTCTCTCTCTCTCTCTCTCTCTCTCTCTCTCTCTCTCTCTCTCTCTCTCTCTCTCTCTCTCTCTCTCTCTCTCTCTCTCTCTCTCTCTCTCTCTCTCTCTCTCTCTCTCTCTCTCTCTCTCTCTCTCTCACACACACACACACACATGCAGGTGGGCAGAAACGAAGGAAGAATGTTCCATAGCTCATGGCATGATGATGCAGGTGCAAGCACACATACACACACACAAGCACACAAATCATAATAAATTATTAAGGCATCTCTTCATCTTTCAGGAAGCACCTGGGCCATGATCCAAAAACAGCCAAACACCCTCAAAGACTCGCTGACCAAAACAGAATCCCTGTGTAGTCCGCTCCACCAACTCTGTGGTCTCTATTTAAATCGATTTGAATGAATGAGTGTGAGAAAAGCATCAATCTTGAAGGAAAAGTTCACCCAGAAATGTTACCATTATTTACTCGCCCTCACATCGTTCCAACCCAAAATGTCAAAACTGTTTTCCATACCAAAAAGGACAAAAAGCAGATCAAATCATCATAAAAGTAGTTAACATGACTCGTGTGCTATTTTCCAACTCTTCTGAGGTCATTTAATAGTGTGAGGAGACTGTAATTAACACGGTTGAACCAGCGGTGTTTGGCCGTGTAAATAACCATTCGCTTTTGATGTATAGAGCAGCTCATGCATTCTGCCCAATTTGAGTTTCTCTAAATAAAGAAAGTAATACAGTGTCAGTATAATAATGGCGAGTAAATGAAGATAAAATGGTCATTTTTGGTCACCCATTCCTTTAATGTGTTAATCATTAAATGAACAATTTCACTACAGAGTCTCTAATGTCAGAACGACTGACCTCAGGTTAAATCAATTGTAAGTCACTCTAAATTACAATGTAAAGTTATACAAGTGAGTCTCCTTGGGAAAGAGCTGATTTTGAGCGCATTATTAAATGATAACCATGTAAGAGCTCATACAATTTTTGCATGAAATATTTAATAATTTGACCACAAAGCTCATTTTGCCTTAATTTATTATTATGTTTTACATTTGAGGGATATTGGGCTTATTAGCCACCTTGTTTTATAATCTCCTGATAAAACCAGACCTCCGACACTATTACATTTTTCACCTGTTATATCTTCTATTATACATAGAGTGGAAATGAGGACGTTTTTTTTTTCTCTCTCTTAAAATGGCTGTTCTTTTTATACGTGTGCTTTTAATACACATTCTGAGTTCCATCGGAAATGAATTAAAAGAGCAAATCTATTTTTACTCACTGATATGGTGCAAAAAGTCAGTAACTCTGAAAAAAAAGACCTTCACATAGTTGTAATTGTGTTCATTTAGGTCATACTTACAATCTGCAAATCTGTTCTCTAAGTATGCAAGAAAAAGCAGTCTGTGAGTATACAGGCTTGGCAGACTCAAAGGATATATCCTTACAGAAAGAAAATATATTCCCATATATCAATAAATAAATATGAAATATGCTGAAAACCATGTGGAATAATGTATTGCGGCAATATATTGAATAATACATAAAGAATTGCCATTTATATTGAAAAATATGTTACAAGCACTATTTACTGTTACACTAATGTGTATTTACATAAGTTACTTTGAGTTATGTGTCAACTACACAAAGTATTTGAGTTGAAAACTCACGTTGAAAACATGTAGTCTAATTGGTCAAACACAAATTAGTAGAGTTTGAAATACTCAAATCTAATGCAAAGACTTGCCTCAACGTGCAATAGTTTTACAGTGTGTGGAAACTTGCCTTGCATTTCTCAAGCATGGTTTACTCAAAAGTGTAAGTTGTTAAAACAAAGACATGCAAAATAGCGTTGGGATAACGATACACCGTTTAATTTGAAGTCATCATTATGCTGATCAGTGTGTGCTTATTGGGCACTTGACCCTGGAGTTTTAAATTATGTAAAGAAAATGTTTTTTTTTTCTTAAAAAAGATGAACACGCGATATTAAGCAGCACAACTGTTTTCAACATGATAACAACAAGTGTTTCATACTTGATATAGGCTGTTAATACACTGTTTAACTTAAAAAAAGTAAGTAACCTGTGTTGCCTTAAAATTTTAAGTTGATTGAACTGGAAAAAGTGAGTTAATACAATGAAGGAGATTAATTTAACCATCAGAAACTCAAAATTATGTGTTATCTGAACTAAATAAATTATTTAAGTTGATTTGACAAAACTGTAAAAAAAAATAGTGTTGGTTAAAATTAAAAAAGTAAGTAACCTGCGTTGCCTTAAAATTTTAAGTTGATTGAACTGGAAAAAAGTGAGTCAATACAATGAAGTAGATTAATTTAACCATCAGAAACTCAAAATAATAAGTTATCTCAACTAAATAAATGATTATAAAGTTGATTTGACAAAAGAAAATATGTTGTGATAACAAATCTTAATAATTATCGTTATTACAGCTGCTGACAATTCAGATTTATGCCTTCATATGAATCAGTTATTTTAAATTCTAATAATATTTCACAATAGTGCTGTTTTTACTTGATTTTTATCAAATAATCCGACCTTGGTGAACATAAAAGACAAAAAAAAAAAAACTTTTGAACTAGAAACTTGCTATATTTCACATTGTGTCTTTTGTTGCGATGCTCATGCAAGTGTAGTGCCAGAAGTTTAGTGCTTAAATTGAATTATATAATTCTTCAATGATATATTTTCTGTAGTATATTGGTTGTGTGTTTGCATGCATGTCAATAATGTTGTCCTGAGTCTGCCTGTAACATTATAGGGCAGGAGCAGCATTATTAGTGCTAATCAGATCAAAAATATGACTTTAACGCCATAAAGTTAATGTCACCATAAACAGTACATGGTCTAGCTATGGGTTCATGTGATTCATTCACTGCCCTGTTATTCTTTTTTCCCCCCTAGTTGTCAGATTTGATTCTTCTAAGCAGGGGATCTTGCTTCTGTCCTTTGCCCATCTGCTGCTGATTTGAGCGGAAGGTTTTTGCTGCATTCTGCCCAATGGTGGTGGCACAGATAGGGCATACCTGCCAGGCTGACTATAGCAGGCACACAGACAGCAATATTTGAGTTGCAATCTCACGGCGTATGCCTTTGCAGATAACTGTGGAAGGTCATTGCCAGCTCATGCCGATGTCTTGATTTACAACTGAGCTCTGGCCTGATGCACATACTGATAAGATTTTTTATTGTGCTCTCAGGGACATCTTTTCAGAGTTGGTAAGCATTTGAGAGCCCCTCTCCGTCTGAATTCTCCTTTGCACTGTAATATTGTCACAGACCTTAAAGGTAGGTTTCTTTATTCTAAGCTTTTGATGTGAACAATAAATTTGAACACAACAATATTTTTGTAATAAAAGTCTCAAATGAGAAACGTCACTCTAGCAACGTTTATCCAGCACCACCAAACCGTCACTCTGGTGACATTCTCACCTCAGTCTGGAGGATCATGCGTCAAGCCTGGGCCATTTTGGGGTATTATCATGCGTTTGAATGACACAAAACATGATATTGGCTTTAGCTGCAATATACGGAGATATTTCTGAGCGTCTAACCCCAACCATAAATAAACCAGCCTCTCAGGTGCATACTGTGGCACCTTTTTCCAATGTGCAAATAGTACACTGTAAAAATGAATATGCTTTATCTAACCAATAGAATTGTGGCAACAGATTACAAGCAATATTATTAATTAAATTTAACAAAGAATTGAGTAATAATTAATCAAATTAATTCCTTAAAAGTTAACCATTTCAAATGAGTAAAGTTTACACCAAAAAATATCTCACTAACAGACAGACGTCAAAGATTAATTAAGAACTCTTTATTTTATATTGCCAATATTGAAGACACCTGATGTTAACAAGCAGAATCACTGAAGGAGAAAAACCGTAATTTTAAAACTGATCACCATAATGGTGACTTAAATTTATGTTTTTTTGGTTGTTGTAAGTTTTACTCATAACTTTTAAGGAATTAATTTGATTAATTATTACTCAATTCTAATTTGTTACATTTAATTAATAATATTGCAATCTGTTGCCACAATTTTTTTTTTGATTAGATAAAGCATATTCATTGTTACAGTGTACTGTACCTGACTTCAATTCGATATACATGCTAATTTTAGTAATCTTTTTAGATTCACAAAGCATGATAAAATGCTGGGTTGTTTCAACCCAAATGTGGGTCAAATATGTACAAACCCAAAAATGCAATTAAAAATTTACAGTTGAAAATGAAAGTTGAAGTTGGGTTAAAATTTGAAATTACATTTTTAACCCAAGATTTGGGTTTGTCCATATTTTACCCAAATTTGGGTTCAAACAAACCAGCATTGTTTAGAGTGTGGAAATTACAGTAGTATTGAATATAATGGATGAGATTAATTAAATTTATTTGAAGAATTTGCCTAACCATTCACTAACATTTTATTCCGTTCTGTGTGTGATTTCTGGTGCCATATTCAGATAAAAATTGGAAAAAAAAATCTGAATAATAGTATTGTATTTTATAATATGCAATTATTGCCACTGTACATTTCTATGCCAATTATCATTTTTAAAATAGTCTATATTGTATGTTTCAGATTATTTACGAACAGAAAAATTGGTGTATGGCATAAAAAAAGAAATTGTTGCACCTACAGTATGTCAACTAATTAGAGTAGACTGTTGGAGGTGGGTTAGGGTTAGTAGAATAAATTGACATTATAATGTGTGTACAATAATAAAGTGTTACTGAAACGGAATAATTTATAAAATGAAGAATAAAAATGTCCATTGGAATGGAGTTGATGGCACTAGTGACGTTTTGGATCACCCTTTTAACAGTAAAGTGACCTTTCTTTAAGAGATTCTGCTGTGCTGTTTCCAGACAAGCTTCTGAACACTTGGCACAACCAAGCACAGCATGCTTCAGCTCTCCAAGAAAACCATGAAACTTTGATGGAAAATCATTTCACTACGGGCTCTCCTCTGCCGTTCCCCCTTCATCCCTCTAAAGGTTGGTTTGATCTTTATCTCTCCTCTCAAAAATCATTTCTGTTTGCCTCTCGGCCTCCTCGTCCATCGTCAATCTTACAGCTTCTGACAGAACGGCTCGACCAATTGATTCCAGTGTGACGTCAAATACCACTAATGGAACAAAACAGCCTTAAACATAGAGCGAGAACTCTCTGAGAGAACCTCAAATCCTCAGTCTCTTGAGATTATTATGAGGACATCCGAGCGGAGCAGCTTTGTTTGCTATAGTCTTAATGAGCATCATGATACATCTAGATCTCTCCTCTCCCCTGAAGTCCCATTAGTGCGATGAAACTCTTTGCTCCCTATTGTTTCACCCTTTCTGCAAGTGTTTGCCGCTACTTAACCTCTTAATCGCACTGCATAACCCCCATGACAGCATTTTGTTTCAGCGTCACATTTACACTTGTGCATGTTTTTATCTTGTCAATTCACATTCAACTGTCTCCACTTGAGGATCAATGCAGTAACATGGAACGTGCTTTATAATTTAAATAAACTGACTTAGATAATAACTGCTAACCTAGCAGAAAATTGGCACTAAAAGTGTGCAACGATAACCTTGGGGACGTGCGCGAGACAATCTGAGAAGAAGAAAAAAAATCGAAACAACAGCGAGCGCACTGATTAATTTAGCCTACATTTACATATAATACCTGACACAAGCTGTCTTGACAAACGTTTGCGGTGGCAAATGTTCGGGACTGTAGCTGTAGTTGGCAAGCTGCTACTTCTCTCCTACCATATGGCAGTTTGACAGTGTTTTCTCTGCTAATTAGTACCTTACACATAAGCCAGGGCAACGGAACAAATGTCAAAGCATTCCTCCTAGTCTTGCATCAATAATACCACCTGAAAAACCTAGACAAACTTATATATGTCTTTTTCAAATCAAGCCAAAGTGGGATTGTGATCAGAGATTTCAACAGTAGAGAAACATTTAGTGCAACAAAACAATGACTCTGGGTTAGGTCCTTACATTCCATGAGTACCAGATGTGGGCCGACACAATGTCTAGGAGCTTTCAGAGTATGTCATTCCAGCTCTGAACACAATCATAGTTGCACAATGGCCAGATGTTCAAGAAAATGTTTAATTCTTAGGTATTTCTGGATGGGTTTGTCTATAAATAGCCACACCATAGAGAGAGGCTCGAAGATACAGACTTCAAGGTTTTAAAATGGTCAAAGTGGTTGTTTCATTAGTGTTTTAATTAGCAATAATTGTATAATACAGTTTGATAGAGTTCATCCCTGCTACCCAGCAAACAAATTTAGGTTCTGGGAACGTTCGTTTTTGGTTGCCAGAGCGTTCCCAGAACTTTCTCCTTAAAAAAAAATGGAACCTAAAAATAACCTACATGGAACGTTCCCATAACGTTCTTGTTTGGTTCCCCAAAAAAATAAC
This sequence comes from Pimephales promelas, assembly GCF_988280905.1. Taxonomy (NCBI): domain Eukaryota; kingdom Metazoa; phylum Chordata; class Actinopteri; order Cypriniformes; family Leuciscidae; genus Pimephales; species Pimephales promelas. The sequence continues at coordinate 4,508,353 of NC_142776.1, read as the reverse complement.
CTCATGGGACCATTCGGGAATGTTAGGGGAACGTTCTGTGTTTGCTGGGTAGTGCCAATGTTGACTACTTATCGAAATAATCAACGCATTCTCACCCCAAGGCGTCACCTTTGACCATGCTTCAATATTTGACGTTTTAGGCGCCCTTTAGCGTCACTTACATGACGCGATCCTACGGCGTCCTCTAACTGACACTAAAGGAAAGCGTCAGTTAGAGGACGCGGTTAGGTTTAGGTGTGGGGTGGGGGTAGGGTACACGCGATCCTAGGGCGTCCTCTAACTGACACTAAAGGAAAGCGTCTGTTAGAGGACGCGGTTAGGTTTAGGTGTGGGGTGGGGGTAGGGTACACGCGATCCTAGGGCGTCATCTAACTGACGCTAAAGGGCGCCTAAAGCGTCAGATATTGAAGCATGTCCAAATGCTTCCCAAGGCGTCAGTTAAGTGACGCCTTGGGGGTGAAATTGGGCTGAAATAATACCATCAGAATACTTACAGTAGATAGTCAACCAGAATGAGTTTTTTACTGCCGCAGTTCTGCCATGGCGGTAAAATTTGGGGTGTATTTGCTGCCTTTTGCCGTTAAGAGGCGCTACAATCACAGACTTTGAAAAGTGTCCGTTTTTGTGAAATCTGCAGCCGGGCCGCGGCTCATTCAGAGCGATTGAAAGTTGATACCAGATTAATTCAAGATAAACGTAGTTAAATTAATTAATTAATCACAATACTGAAATTAAATTGAAAAAAATAATGAAACCTTAAAACATTGCAGTAGAAACATATTAAGCTACATCAACGAGGATTTACAAGCGTATAAGACGATGATGCATCAGCATTCAAACGGTAGCTCTGTGGTTAACGAATCAACCTCGACTTCATGGACAATGGATGTAAACCAGGCCAGGGGTGCATTTCCCGAAAGCATCGTTAGCCAACTATGTTCGCAAGTTCCGTCATTATCAGCATAGTTCAACGTGTCGGTGTTTACCGAAAGAGTCGTTCCAACAAACATTCGCAAAGTTGTGTGGTCGAAATAATACCATCAGATTACTTAAAGTAGGTAGACAACCAGAATGAGTTTTTTACTGCCGTTCTGCCACGGCGGTAAAATTTGGGGTGTATTTGCTGCCTTTTGCCGCTAAGAGGCGCTACAATCACAGACATTGAAAAGTGTCCGTTTTTGTGAAATCTGCAGAAAGTTGGTACCTGATTAATTCAAGAGAAACGTAGTTAGATTAATTAATTAATCACAATACTGAAATTAAATTGAAAAAAAATAATGAAACCTTAAAACATTGCAGTAGAAACATATTAAGCTACATCAACGAGGATTTACAAGCGTATAAGACGATGATGCATCAGCATTCAAACGGTAGCTCTGTGGTTAACGAATCAACCTCGACTTCATGGAAAAAGGATGTAAACCAGGCCAGGGGGGCATTTCCCGAAAGCATCGTTAGCCAACTATGTTCGCAAGTTCCGTCATTATCAGCATAGTTCAACGTGTCGGTGTTTACCGAAACAGTCGTTCCAACAAATATTCGCAAACAGCATCGCAAAGTTGTGTGGTTTGAACGACAGCTCTCGACCTGTGGTTAGAGGCATCGTTTCTATTTTGCATCACATTTGGGCGTAATAAATCCTTATCCTGAGCAAAATAAGCAAGCTGACGTTCAGTACAACCGGTGTCTTTTATTTAGAATACATACAAATGTCATTTACATCTTTTAGTTTGTCAAAAGATTTAAAGTACCGCGTTTAAAGAGTAACTAAACACTAAACCAACTTTTTTTAGTTAATGATCTGTAAGAATGGATCTTTATTAATACCAGTCATCGATTCATTGATAACTTTTTTGACATTTGTTTATAAAGTGTTCTATTTCTACAATATATGGTGTAAAAACGTCTTAGTGCTGCCCTCTTCAGGTTGAACGGTGGCTACTGCAGTTGAATTTTCCTATTGGATGTTTTGCACTTCGTGACGTATGCAGGTTTCAGCTCACCACGCGAGCTAAGCCCTTGGCAGTATAAAAACCATCTTGTGTCGTCAAAACCACTGTAAGGAGTCAGGAATTGGAATTGTGAGTATTGAAAACGATCAGGATGGAGTGTTTTAGCATCTATTTCGTCCCCTCTATCTCCGCTGGGGTCAGCCCACTTTTTCAGCATTTTCAAATATTGCCGTGGGTGGAGTCAGGCTCTGACCAGGGGTTTAGTTACCCTTTAAAGTGTGTGCATGTGCGAACGTGCTCTACTATGTATGAACGAGCCAAATATTGAATCTGGTAATAAAGCAAAAGTGAGAACGATTAGAAATAGTCCTCAGATGACATGTGTCTAATATATATATAAACATTCTAGCGTTAATTTGACATCAAACAATTTCATTAAAAGTAGTTACTACTACAGAACGTGCGAAACCAACGTGGTTGAACGAAACTTTGCGACAATGGGTTTCGGGAAACAGTCGTGATTAGCTAGTTGATTTCTCCAACGATGCATCGTACTATGGTAGTGAAGCAGCGAACTACTGTACATAGTTGTACGGGAAACGCACCCCAGAGCAGTAAGTTCCATAAATATGGAGTTTGTAATTTTGTTAGGGAAGAAATTTAGGCAGATTCACTCTAACTTAACTCCCATAGTGAAGATTTCTCAAACTAAACAGTCCCGTTTTGGTTTCTTAAAGCTACAGTTCATGATAATTTGAAACATTGCCAAAATTCAGACAAGGTTTGTATAAACATAGTTATTATGTCAAGACAGTATCTCAAGATCTAGTATGACTAGGGTTGGGTATCGTTTGAATTTGAACGATTCTGATTCTGATTCCTTGTTTCGATTCCAGTTTCTAACGATTCTCGATTCCGATTCTTTTAAGAGGCAGGGTTAAAAAAGTTTAGCTAACCTTGCTAACCAATGGCCTTTCTGAAGGAAATAATCCTTTCTGAAGGAAATACTCCTTCTGTAAAAATACTTCTTTTGTTGATTTCGTTATTTTTAGAAAAGTGAAGCCACACTTTGGATCGCCGACGTGAGTTACTCATGTTTGACTCGCGTGGTTATGCCAACACTTCCGGTAGACGCTTCTTCATTGGTGTTGTTCAGCGGTTTATTCTTCTGCTCGGCGGACTGCGAATATCGAAACTAGGAATCGAAATTTTAACTTTTGAACGATTCCGGGAAAAACGAAAAGTTAGTCTCGGTTCCAATCGATACTCGATTCTCGATACCCAACCCTAAGTATGACCCACTAGCTGTTAGTCAAGCTGCAGTCAGACTAAACTTTGAGCATGCAAAATTTCTTCGTACACTGCAACGGTCGTGATATGATGTAACGCTCTGCAGCGTCTTTTTTTATAAACATGAATTCAACATACTAAATAGTGATACACTCAAAATGTAAAAAATAAATCAATAAATACAATCTACTCAACTGCAAAAATAGTGTTCTATTAATACAGCCAAAAGGTCATATAGAAAAATATGAAATGTAGAAATATAATACGTATTCATGTGATGCGAATTCGCAGCTCAGAGTTCACCAAACTTGAACTTTGGAATGCAGCAAAATGTAAAACTTTTCCCATGAGCTTTCTTTTGTGGTCTGCTGCATTCACTTCCGTATGAATAGAAATCAATGGAATAAAAACATGTGGAAGGACAGAAAGCTTACAGATTTCATTAAAAAGATCTTTATTAGTGTTCCGAAGATGAATAAAAGTCTTGTGGGTTTGGAAAAACACGAGGGTGAGTAAATAATGACAGAATTTTCATTTGTGCGTAAACTGAAGCAAACATCACGACGTGAAAAAAATAAAAGTTCCAAATTGACTTTGAGGAAGCTTTGCCTTTCAAAATGTTCAGTTTCTAGAGCGTTTAAAGACTGATTTGTTTTAATAACGCAAAGCCGCCTGGTTAGCCATACTGTTCTCATATGAGTGACTTTGTAATTTGTCCCCTCACACTTCTGCAAGGTTGTATAGATGCAGTCAGGTGCTCGGGGCCAGACTCAGGGATGTTTGAGCCCTCTTCCCCCTGCTAAGGATCCTGACATCAGGGTCAGTGATAATGGCTGTGGCCAGATGGTCCCTGTCCACTGGGGAGATAGGATGCAGACAGCATGGTCACTCTCTCGCTTTAGAGGTTGCATATTTCACCACTATTTAATACTTATTACATGCATCGTTTATCTTAATTATTTCTCTATGAAAGTTTGATGTGGAACACAACATAGTTGACACAAGAGTAAGTACTTTGCCCTTGTTTGCAGATGATGAGGTGGGAGGTAAGAGGTCTTAAAGGTACAGCAGACACTTTACTTCATTGTATTTCAGTTTCTTATTCACAAACCACCTGCAATCCAGTCAAACAAGGAATAGTGCTGTCTTAACGTTTTTTTTTTTTTTTTTTTTTTTTGGGGGGGGGGGGTCTATTCAAATAGGTTTGTGATTGAAAGTTCAAAAACACGTCTGCATCCGACGCACATGGCACCCTTTAGCGTCAGTATGAGACGCAGGTACAGTATATATGGGCCAGAAGGCGCCTCCTAGTGGTCTAACCCTAACACTACCCCAGAGCTAAACCTACCCATACCCGAAGTGTGTTATATTGACGCGAAAGGGTGCCATGTGCATCGGATTTATGGCATCGGATTTAGATGCAATTTCAAAAGCGTCACCTTTATGACGCTCTAGGTGTGTGTTTCCCTGAAGTGTTGTTACCCAAATATGGGCGCTCGTTATGTCGTTATCATCATAGTTCAACGAGCCGTTTTTTTTTTTCCTGGAAACCATCGTTTTAACGAACATTCGCATAGACAGCTCTCGGGCTGTGGTTAGAAGCAAAATTACTTGTTTGCATGACATGTGGACTCAATAAATCCTCATCTTGAGCCAAATAAGAAAGCTGACGTCCAGTATAATCTAGAAAATTATAAATGAGAAAAATAAGAAATAGTCCTCAGATGACATAATTTATAGCAAAACATATAGCGTCAATTCGATTTCAAACAGATTCATTAAAATAAGTTATTACTCCACCACCTGTGTGATGTCATAAACCAATATCAAAGCATTCTCATCCCAAGGCGTCATCTAACTGACGCTTTTGACCATGCGTCAACATCCGACGCTTTAGGCACCCTTAGCGTCAGTTACATGACACGGGTAGGTTTAGGTCTGGGGTAGGGTTAGGGTTAGACCACTTGGATAGTGTCATCTAAAGGGTGCCTAAAGCGTCGGATGTTGACGCATGGTCAAAAGTGTCAGTTAGATGACGCCTTGGGATCAGAACGGGCTGACGGCTTGTTTGACCAATTTGCGACAATATGGTTTCGGTAAACAGTCGTGACTAGCTAGGTGATTTCTTCAACGATGTGGTAGTCAAGTTGTCCTTTCTTCTCCATTGTTTAAATGCAAAGTATTATTTTTAGATGACTGCAACTATGTCAGTGTTTGAATAAAATCTCTAAATGGTAAAATAGTGATCATTTTATTTTTTTCATGAGGCAGTGTGCTTTTCATGCGAGATGCAATGGTGCCATATCATAGCAAACAACATGTTGCATTTATTTCCACTGTCAAGTGCTTAACAGATACTCAAATATTTGAAAATACAAAAATAAAACAACCCCTTTTAACAGAGTAAGACAAAACCTTCACAAAGTTTTAGTTTTGTATTTTTTTTTTACTAGCTGTAGTAAAATAACGAGGACTAGAGGAAACCTGTTTAGGTGGAAGAAAATGTATTCTACCCAGGCAATTACGAACCAATAAACACAACTCTCTCGATAAACTCCACAATTTAAAAACATCGATATATAATAGATGTGTATGTCAAGCAGGGTTCAAAATACACCCTGTGTACTAATACACCCGCTTTCTTTCACGAAGAAAAGTCTTTGATAATAAGTCTTTGATAATAATCACTGTAATTGATAATAAGACCCCCGTCCAACTCAAAGCAGAGCGTGGAGATATAGCGCTGCACCTCATATGTCACAGAGATCCGGCTGTTTCGGCCTTCCGCGTGGCATTCGCTACTGTGGCTGAAGGATAATTGCCAAGCACTGCTGCAGAATCAAGGTGTCCGGCCAAGGTTGGGTCTCCACAGTGATAAAGCACAGAGAGATAGAGGACTGAAACCATTACACACCAGCTAGAAGAAAGGAAGGCAGAGGGAAAAAAAGACCTGCATTGTGAAGGCTTTTAGCAAACCAGACCATGAATATAATGTCCTTATTTTTTTTATTTTTTTGGAAAAATAAACCATGGGTTTCTACAGCTCACACTTTGGCATACTTTTTTTTTCATATTATATACAGATATACAGTAAACCTGAGTTTAAGAACAAATTTTAGAATAAGCATTATGGGTTAAAAAAAAAAAAAAAAGAAAATTGATCCCATTGGAGATTATACAAAATTACGGAGAACATAAAGGAACCTTTGCAAAAAAAAAAAAAAAAAAAAATATATATATATATATATATATATATATAGTACTGTGCAGAAGTCTTAGGCACACTAGTATTTTCGCCTTAAAGAAATGGTTTTAAGCCAGTTATTTATATATTTTGTTTTTGTATTTTACACTACATTTCCAGACATTAATTGTGCCATTAATTGAGCTGTTATAAATAACTGGCTTAAAACCATTTCTTTGAGGTGAAAATACTAGTGTGCCTAAGACTTCTGCACAGTAGACTACGTGAAAGTCTAATTTTATTTTTGCAAAGGTCCCTTTAGGGTCTCCATACAAGTACTTTCCCTCAAAAACTTTTTTTTTTTTTTCAAATCACAGAAGGATGAAAGAATAAAGAAAAAAGGAAAACAAGTTTCACTTCACTGACCTTACAAAAGCACAGTCTACCACAAAAATAGAGTTGAAAAGATGGCCTTATATCAAAGGTTTCTGTTTCCTACAATACAGCACATTTTAAATATACCTTAATGTGTTTGTTTTGTCTAAATATATTCACAGTATTTTAATGTTTTTTTTTATCAGCGATTTTAAAAATATTTCAATCTAAATGGTTTTCTTAGTATATAATTGAAATGAGTATTTTCTTAACTAGTTATTGCTATTTTTCAGTTCCTCAATGGCATCGTCCTCCAGTTGGTGAGATCATTTTGGAGAAAAACCTGCGATACAATCCAGTATTACACTGTAAACAATGATATGATCAATAAGATCTGACAACATATATTTTTACATTGCTTTAACTTATCAAAATAAGTGAAGCAATTTTTGACACTATACAAGATTCAACTTTTTTTTCCAAGTTAATATACGTACAAACTTAAGGCATTTTTCTTTTTTTTTTTTCTTTTTTTTTTTTTTTTTTGCAGTGGGATTTGATGAATTTGTATTAATGTTACAATTAACAAAGTCTAATGTCAACATTAGGGCTGTCAACTTTAGTCGTTTAGTCGACTAATCGGTCGATGCCGTCTTGGTCGACTGACATTCTTATTGGTCGACCAGTTGCATTTTTTTTTTTTTTTTTTTTTTTAACCAATAGAAAGAATTTTTCAATGATTTACTCCTTGATATTTATTCATTTATAAGCAGTTATTTATTACTGTATTCTAAATATAATTAGCCTATGTTTTGTCCCCAACTTTAAAATGCTTTAATTTAGGCTATTTTTGTAACTGCGCCACAGTTTAGCGCACACACATAATACACTCGGGAACCGTACCTGTGGCCGGCTGCGCTGCTGCTCGCGCTCGGTAAGGGATGCTGTATTCATTCAGTTAGAACGCTGCTTGTTTTGGCTTTAGTCGACAAAATGTCCAGGAAATCTAAATCTTTTGTCTGGCTGCATTTTAAAACAAAGACGACAAGACTGTGGAGGGAGGCGATCGCGTTGCTCCATTATGAGCGCGCAAGTCGTGCGCCTACATTTGAAATCGAACTTGAGCGCGCAAAAGACGCGAGCAGCCTTTTAACGGCTATATCATGCTGACTCAATAGTGTTTTCTTAATGTTTTCGTATTTATTTGTACACTTGACGCATTTGAAAATAGCCTAAATAATGCAACAAAACGAAAATAAACCTATACGCGGTCCTACAGCCTATTATTAGGATTGTTTTTAAGTTATTTGGGTTTTTTGTGTGTTGTTTAAAACGCCTTGATCGTCAGGACTAAAGTTAACCCATAGCTTTGAAAGTAAAGAAGAATATAAAGCCTGTATAAACGAGAGCTTTTGTTGGGATTTTTCATAATGTGGCAGATAGCAGTTATATTTTTTACAGCGTGTGGTGTGGTCAGGTGCGCGATTGTGACTGTTACTATAGACCTAGGACAGAGCACTTCACTTTTTGCAGTTAAAAAATCACTTAATTTTCAAAGAATTGTATTATTATTATATTGTGATGTTTTTTCGTTGTTGTTTTATAAATGGTCAATGACAATTGTTTAAAAAATGTTTAATCAAAAAATCACGTTTTTTTTTTTAGTCGACTAATCGTTGTGCAGGACTCGACTTTGGTCGACTAAGGATTTCTTTGGTTGAATACAGCCTAACATTTCAAAAGATGGTTAAAATATTAAAGTGATCATGAAGTTTCACAACCGTGTAAGATTGTAACCAAATTGATTAGGCACTCATTCATTTTCATACGAATAATTGTCTTGCTCTTGTGTGATTTATATCATTACAAATAAAAAGTGTAAGTGATTGAGCTCGACCAAAACATAAATCTGCATATTCATACATCATAAGTCTGCTATACCTTTCAATAGAAATACTCTACTAAGTTACGGACATGACTGTAATGCGTAACAGGAACACTGTTGTGCTTCTGAGACGGGTGGAATATTGAGAAAGACACAAACAGATCTGAAATGGCTATTGAAAACAGAAGAGGTAAACAATGCAACATGAAGATAATGGCTGATCTTGCTCTGAGGCTGGATTACTCATTGGTTTGACTCAGCTGGAGGAGGGCTACAAGCGTAACCCCGAAGTCCAGGGCCACCAACAGCACGGCAACCCTGGCTCCGGTTTGGCTGTCATGAAGGGGCCAGAAACAGTATAAATAGCCTTTCCGCTGAAAAGCTTGACAGGCAGTGTCAAACAGAGGCAGGAATTACTTCTCGAGTATGTGTCTGTATGTGTCATGTGGCACCATTGCATCTCAAAATGGCTGACTGGAGTGTGAAACGCTCATTGCCACAGCTATTACATCAGGCATCATGAAAATATAAAATTATTTGACCATTTAGAGATTTTATTCAAGCGCTGACATCGTGTGGGTTGCAGTCAACTAAAAATAATAATTTGCATTTAAACAATGGAGTGGAAATTACTTTTTTATAAAGAGAAGAATAACTTTTAATATGATGTTTTATTAGCAATGTTCGAGAGGAACACGTTCAGATAATTTACACGAATGGAGAGCATTTAGAAATCAAAGATAGGTGTATATAATATTCAGTGTCTCACCTCAATTCGTTGACAGTTTAGCAGCACCCCTTCTAGTCCTAACCATTTATGTACTGGGGGAGTTCTCTGCACTCTGAGCTCGGAGTCCCAAATACACATTAATATTTATTCCCGCTAATTGTGCGTATAAGTGTGAAGTTGGGAGATTGCGCCTTTCTGTAGCTCAAGGTCGCTTTACATTGTACATTACAATACACCTGCACACTAACGCACACGTTCAAGATGCATATTAAATAGATGTTTTTAGCCAAGTCTTGATGGAGACAATTGAATTCCGGAATTTAGGAGCATTAACAGACACACACACACACACACAAAAAGAGTTGCTGCCTTACATGTTTAAGTACAAACAACTTGGATGTTTAAGTCATTTCAATGTAAATTACATTAAACTGAATTAAAAAAAAGCTACATAAAAACATGTTGTCACAAATTATTGATCATATATATATATAATTCGCAGTGTATGGCATGGTCAAACCAAGAAACAGAGCATTACAAAAATCCAGACATGATGTGAGTATAGCATGAATTATGATATTTTATAGCATCAGAGTGAGAGAAGATTGAATATGTGTAATATTACGAAGATGGAAAAAGGGAGTTTTGACAACAGAAGGAATATGAGAGGCAAAATGTATCTATATTTTTTGGTAACACTACAACAACACTGTGAAAAAAAACTATTGTTGGTTTAACTTAAAAAAGTAAGAAACCTGGTTGCCTTAAAATTTTAAGTTCATTGAACTGGAAAAAGTGAGTTAATACAATGAAGGAGAATGATTTAATCATCAGAAACTCAAAATTATACGTTATCTGAACTAAATAAATTATTTAAGTTGATTTGACAAATTAAAAAAAATGTTGTGATTACTACACTGTAAAAAAAATATTGTTGGTTTCACTTAAAAAAGTAAGTAACCTGGTTGCCTTAAAATTTTAAGTTGATTGAACTGTAAAAAGTGAGTTAATACAATGAAGGAGATTAATTTAACCATTAGAAACTCAAAATAATAAGTTGTCTCAACTAAATAAAAATTATTATAAAGTTGATTTGACAAAAGAAAATACTGTATGTTGTGATAACAAATCTTGAAAATATTTTTTTACATTGAATGTTTCATTTGTTAACATTAATAAGAAATAACCATGAGCAATACATATATATATGTTAATCTTTGTTAAAGTTAGTTCAAATGTTATTGAATTTGAATAATGTCATTTATTATTCAATATTACAGTGATGCTGTGAATCACAGAAGAGGACTAACCTTATTAAAAACTTGTCAACTTACTGCAAAACTGTGTTATTATTTTTCTTTTCTTTGGACAAAATCAATATTAAGCAGTTTTTTACTTAAACTGAAACTGTCTGAAGTCGTAGGTGGCTCAATGCCACAGGGGTTTACCCTCCTTTGAGATTTATTGGGCGGAATCGAATAAATAAATCCAATGATTGAATTTGAAATCCATTTGCCATTCGGTCCATTGAGACCGTCACATGAGGAAAAAGTCATTCTGAATATTAATTTGCAATAATTTTGCAATACCCTTAGGTGAAAGAAATCTTTATAGTTCACAATAAAACGCATTTAAGAACTTGATTTGAATGGCGGGGTAAATGCTCATTTTCTACGACCGCTTTGATTGGTGGAAAGGCTACAGTCTTGTGCGCCAATGTTTTGTGGGTCACCGAACAGTCATTTATGGATAGGACATATCTACATAGTTGGCTTTCACATGCAATCTAGATTAGTCAGACCATCTGTTAAACATATTTTTGGTCCATTTAAAGAAGTTTCTTCAAGGAAGTCACATTGAACAGGAAATGAAAGTAGACTCTCCGCACTTCTTTTACATTTTAGCCTGCAGATATTCTGGTTATAAAAAGAGTACTAACCTACTTTAATAAGAACTTTCAGCCTTGAAACTCACGGTATTAACTCAATATGGTGTTGATGTCACTGCTGTTTTACACAGCATTTCTTTTTTTTTTTTCATTTCAAAAAGATTAGGGGCAATGATTATAACTTTTTGAGACTAAAATACATTATTTTATCCCAGTTTTAGTTAGTTTATAGCGGACGTGTGACTCTTACAAAACTTCCCTCTTTGATTATTCTGTTGCTGAGAAATTTGTAAATATGTCATCACAATTTTTGGGGGGACTTGTTTCAATTTTGTTTGTTAAATTGACATTATTTGTCACAGTGTGAATTTATATCCAGCAACTACACTATTTATCATAATTTATATCTTACAAGTTACAATTGCAACTTTAGTAGACAGTAGAATAAGTTGGCATGTAAGTTACAAAGTAACTTTTAGTCAATAGAATGTCTGTTGGAGGATCCTCCTCAAAATAAAGTGTTAGTAGATATTAAAGGGACAGTTCACTTTGAATTTTTTATTTATTGGTATATTTTAGCTTACCTCAAGGGCATCCAAGATGTAGGTGTCTTTGTTTTCGCAGTAGTTTCAATTTAGTTTCAAATTTCAGTCGTATAATGAAGGACTATGGTCACCACCTCAAAGAGCATGCACAGAGAAGTCCAAATTAAACATGATTTAATGACTCGTAAATGTAAGTACACATTGATGGCCTAAGACACAAAACGAGTGGTTTGTGTGAGAAAACGAACAGTATTTATATTGTTTTTACCTCTTGTAACCACAGCCACATCCAAGTGATCTGAGGGCGCGGACACTTTGTGGCACTTGGACGTGGCTGTGGTTACAAGAGGTAAAAACTATACAAATACTGTTCGTTTTCTCACACAAAGCGCTCGTTTCGTGTCTTATGCCATCAATGTGTACTTACATTTATGAGTCATTAAATCATGTTTAATTTGGACTTCTCTGAGCATGCTCTTTGAGGTGGTGACCATAGACCTCCATTATATGACTGATAGACACAAACAGTTTGACCTAAAAATATCTAAATGGAATCTACTCCGGAAACTAAGACTGTCACGTGAGGTTGAAGCAGACGAGGTAGTAGGATCCAGTTGCAGATTGACTTTATTTATACCACTCAAACTATACAAAGACATACTCAAGAATCAAGAAACAGGAATCAGGAACAGTAAAACCAGCAAACAACATTAAGGACCCACAAAGACTGAACTAGACATACAGGCTTAAATACAAGAGAAAACGAGCTAACAAGAGGGTGTGGCTAATAGGAAACACCTGTGACAGACTAATAAACATAACGGGGAACTACTAAACATGAAACAATACAGAAACAGACTAGACTTGTGACATGCATGAAACCTTACAAAAACAGACTAGACTGTGGCAAACATTAAACTAGGCAGAAACACAGACTAGCCTTGTGACAAAGACACCAACATCTTGGATGCCCTTGAGGTAAGCTAAAACATACCAAACATTAATTTCAAAGTGAACGATCCCTTTAAGCAGACAGTCTACTCATACTCTAATGAGAGTTAGTTAACATGTAGTTCCAAAATTATTTATAGTTAGTAGAATATGTAAAGTGGATCATTGAAAAAAGAAAGTTACCCATAAAACTAAATTGCCAACCTTTTGCTCACCACACAGAGCCCTCACGAGCAGCCAGTGAATGCTTCAGACACAAGTACAGTCGAGTTGTTGAACGTGGAACTGTAACGTCTTTGTTCTGACGCACGGCTCCAACTCTCTGTTCCTAGTTTATCTATAGGCTTGTAGTTTATGATGGAGATATGTTTGGTAGCCTAAAGTGGCGTTGCGAATGTGAGAGAAGTGATTCAGATGCACTGTGATTATTTCTCAGCATACTCAACATAATGATGTGTTTGCATCATAACTCAGCATTCCGACACATTTTCTCCCAGCTCACAGTACACGTTAATTTCCTCTCTCTACTAGACCCAAAGCGCCTCGAAAACAAATAAATTGCGGTAGTTTCAGCACATGGCGGGGACAGTTTCATTTGTCTCGGTTATTACAATAAGGCAGTGGTTTTCCCTCTAATGAGTGAGAGAGGCAGATGAGAGAGTGAATGGCGAGTGTGTTCTCGGATAAAGCCGCAGGTCAGTAAAGCAATCGGAGAGGGATGCTCTGTCATGCTCTACAAGTCATACCGCTCAGGGTGAATCAGAGGGAGGTTCGGTTCTGAGACATTTCACATCCTGAGCACACCTCTCCCAAAGTGTTGCAATTCTTCTCTTTCATGCGCCCCGCGTGGTTCCATTCGCTCGTGTTGCCATTTTCAGGGCGTTCCCCTCCAGAGAATCATATAAAGTGCAGCAGTGACGACGTGTTTTTGAAGAACATCACGCAAGTTAGCATCACCACGGTTCGGTCGACAAAAACCCATTTCGATTTCTTCATTGGCTTTTGGATGACTGCAGAAAATAAGCTCTGTGATCAAAAAAAAAGTTTATGATTCTTACACGTTTTGTAGCCGATGTAATCTTTTCATCTCTTTTCAACCACTTCATTATGTTGTCTTAATGAAAAGTTCAGTTTCCATATTGTACACATGCCATTCATATGGGGATCTTCTTTGAGCCATTTTCTTGTAATGGCGTTCTTTCCAGTTGCCTTTAATATTTTTAAAAGACATTTGTTCTTCTTTGTTATTTTTGAAGGAGAAATGCCCAAGTACATTGTTTTAGTTACACTTAAAGGAGCAGTTCACTTTAAAAAAAAAAAAAAAGAAAAGATTTTGCTGATAATTTACTCACCCCCATGTCAACCAAGATGTCCATGTCATTCTTTCTTCAGTCAGGTTTTTGATTAAAACATTCCAGGATTTTTCTCCATATAACGGACTTCAATGGGAACCAAACGGTTCAAGGTCCAAAAGACAGTTTCGGTGCAAATTCCAGACAACAAATAAGGGTCTTATCAAGCAAGACGTTCATTAAATAAATGAATAACAAAGTTTACAAATGCTCAAATGCTCGACTTGCTCCGTACTGTGTGACTCTCCTGTTCGAACTCGTTCATCAAAATGAACGAATCTTTTTCCGAGTCAATTTGTTAGTGTTGTTCGTTGAATGAACCAAACAACTCGGAAAAAGATTTGCTCATTTTGATGAACGAGTTCGAACAGGAGAGTCACAAACGTCATCATCAAAAACCTTAATTTCTTTTCGACTGAAGAAAGAAAGACATGGACATCTTGGATGACATGGGGGTGAGTAAATTGTCAGCAAACGTTTTTTTTTTTTTTTTTAAGTGAACTACTCCTTTAAGATTCTACCCCATTATTGCATTGATTTCAGATCTCGCCAATAAATATGAATTATGTTACAGTCCCATAAGATGTGAAAATGGTCTTTTGATTCCCAGTTTGCATATATTTTACTTTGGGGGTTATGAAGAACCTTATTGCATTTTACCAAGCAATTTTTCTCCATGAATCTAAATTTGTTGTACTCATCTGTGTCTTTTAAAGTAGTTTTTTTTTTTAAGACTGAACTAGTAAAAAGTTCTTCAATAATCTTTGTTAGCCACTTGTTGGCAGCCACATTTTTTTTAAGAAAAGCATGTGAGTGACTTATGTTGTAAAATAAAGTGTGAGCTTGAGTTTGTGATAACCAAAAGCAATTGACTGCAGGACGATGGAACTTGTTTCCGTGTTTTGACCTACACAATCACATCCCCCCCTGCAGCACTTCATTGATGCTTGTGGACTAGAACGGAAACTAAGGTGCCCGGAGAAGCGTTTCAGATTGTCTTGTGATGGTGTCTGACTCTTCAAATGAGGTTAGCTGACAGTCATTCTTCATTACCGGTGCTGACATCCCCGGTAAAGAGCTCGATATTATCAGGGAGGCCTGTCTCACTCCGTCTGATTGTAAGCACCTAAATCATCGACGTTGGCACTTTCCAGGAAATTATTTGTTGCATCCCTCTCTGCTTGATTGAGGGGTAAACAAAGCAGCGGAGAGCTATAGCTGAAAAAAAAAAACTCATTCCTGATACGCATTGATCTGGCATGCTTGCTCCTGCAGACTTAAAGCATATTTAACCCTCGTTTTGGTGGTTCTGATCTGGTCCAATTACGTTCACTGCTCTCCCGCTGCATGCTGTACACTTCATATAAAGGCTAAATGGAAGCACTCGCCAACTCAGCGGAGGCCATGAATAGAAATCATTAAGTGCTCGCTCGTGCTCTATTCCACAACTGGAAGCATGCTTGTGACTGAACATTTTCTTATTAATTGCCAAATCACGAATGCCAGGTGGTCATCCACGGCTAACTGAGTCTGAGTACTCTAAAATGTGACCATCGGTGTCTCCGTTAATAACATCACTTCTTCCTGCTGCTTAATGGCTATTAGATATGCTGTTATGAACGTAGTGTGGGAACCTATCAGTCTTCTGCTTCCACAGAGATGTGTTGTCTCTTTGCTTCCCGGCAGGATTCCTCCAACCTCGTCGCTACAAGACCTGCATGACCAGAGCGTGGGGTTTCAATCAATCCCCATTGCAGGAACCCATTGGCGTTTCTTTCTGCGCTGTGGCCACTTCTTTCTGTCCTGCCGCCGAGGCCTGGCTCTTCCAGTCATGCACAGTGGGACAGTGAGTGGAGTTATTAAAGCTCCCCCCGAGGGGACGGGAGCACGAGAACCACGCTGCCCCTTGGAGAAATCATTATTGGAGCGGACAGAGCCCGTTAAAAGCCCTGCCGCTGTGGAGGAGGAGGAGGGAAGAACCAGAAGTGCTGGGCTCAGATCCTGTGGCTCACGGTGACCCCTGCTAACGTATTCTGAAAACTGACTCAAGTCCCTGTTCTGGGAACAGCTGGAATTAAAGAGCTTATATTATGAGGAATCACATTTCCCTTTATCTTTTGCAATTAAAAAAAACAAAAAAATAAAATAGCTAGTTTTGTACTTGCATAAATTCTATGCTGGGTTGTTTTAACCCAATTGTGGGTCAAATATGGACAAACCCAGTCATTTGGTTACATTTTTAAATTACGTTTTTAAGCCAATGTTTGTCCATATTTGACCCAAAATTGGGGTTAAAACAATCCAGCATTTTTTTAGAGTGGATGTCAACATGTATTTGCGGTTAAGACATTTTTCCACCAATCATGGCAAAGTGTTTGAATTCTGAGGTATGTGGCCTCAAATGTACGTGTCATTAAGCAAGTAATTAGAATTTTTTTGCAATATCATCAATATGGTTTTAATAATATTATTAATATAATATGGTGATTACATTAGCAAGTTTGCCTTTTAAAAAATGTAAACAAATCAGAACAAAAAAAAATTGAAAATTTTGAACAATTTAAAAATGGATGAATGCAAACATGGATTTGTCCATGTCTGACCCAAACATGGGTTGAAACAACCCAGCATTTTTAGAGCATGCATTTATTTGATCAAAAACACAGTAAAAACAGTAATATTCAACGCATTCTCATCCCGGGGCGTCATATAGGTGACGCTTTTGACATTTCGCCTAAATCCGACACACATGGCATCCTTTCGCATCAATAAAACACACTTCGGTTATGGGTAGGTTTAAGTCTGGGGTAGTGTTAGGGTTAGACCACTAGGAGGCTCCTTTTATCTGCTTCTCATATTGACGCTAAAGTGTGCCATGTGCGTCGGATGTAGACACAATTTCAAAAGCGTCACCTATATGACGCCTTGGGATGAGACCGGGCTGTAATATTGTGAAATAGTATTACAATTTAAAACCTAATTATGGGTGTACCAAAATATTCAACTTGATTTTAAAACCTTTTTTTTTTTACATTGTTAATTTAAAATGTTATATACTCCAATGATTAAACCAGGAAAAAACTACCCCTTCATGATGGGGTCATGGGAAAAGTGTGGACACTCCAGCGGAGAGAGTGCCATAGCTTGTCAGACGTAGCAACAGTAACTAAGACAGGCGGGTCTCTGTGATGGGTCAATTTTACACACAAGAACACTGATTTTGAGAGTAAAACTAATTAGGCAAAACTAACATGCAATTAAAACTTAGCAATGAAAAGGTCAATCAAATATGTCCATGTAATACTTGTAAATAGCCTGTTCTGGCAAGTTCTGGATAAACAGCCGTTAGGCACCCTTTAGCATCAGTTAGATGACGTTTTCCTAGTGGTCTATCCCTAAACCTACCCCAGACCTAAACCTACCCAGCACAGTCTCATCCCAAGATGTCATATAACTGACGTATTGGGCTGTCTTTTGACCATACGTCAATATCCGCCTTTTTAGGGCCCCCGTCGGTAGATGACGTTATCGGATCCTAACCCTACCCCATCACCTAACTGATGTTAAAGGTAAAGCATCAGTTGTATGATGGCCCGGGATCGTCATCTACCGACGTTTAAGGGGGCCCTGAAAAGGCGGATATTGACGTATGGTCAAAAGACGTCCCAAGACGTCAGTTATATGACTTCTTGGGATGAGACTGTGTTAATCTACCCATGTCATCTGATGCTAAAGGTAAAGCCCTAGGATAGCGTTATTTAACTGATGCTAAAGGGTGCCTAAAACATAGGGTAGTTGAAGCATGGTCAAAAGAGTCCGTTAGATGACGCCTTGGGATGAGAATGCGTTGAGATAAACCAGGTGAGTGTTTGGCTCAGGGTTCCTTAAGTGATGGAAGTAATGGCGACGATTAAAGTTGAGTTCCTCACACAAAGGGCAGGGATCACAGGTGACAATCTGTGGCTGCTTTAATTACTTAGCAGACTTGTGCGAAAAGTGAGTTAACGACCTAAGAGTGTTTTCAGGCCAGGAGATCGCTAGTTTTATATCCAATTATCTACATGTGGATCCATCTGTGGGACAAAGTGTCTTGGCGTGGGAGTACTCTTATTATTTCATTAGAGGAATCTATGTCAATATAAATGGAGCCGAGCGCAAAATTAGTGTGGAAGCCTTTGGAGAGTTTGGTTTGTGCAGTAATTAGAACGGATTTCATCATCTGAATATACTCCTTCTCCTCTCACCTCTCCAAAGTTTTGACCTTGGACTAAAAAAAGCTATGCATTTAAAACAGACAAAAGAGGACTCCCAAACTTCAGCAACTTTTTCTTTCTCATGGAGAAGCACACAGTGTGATTTACCGCAAAATTACTCTCTCCCTATTTCTGCAGCATTTCATTTAATGTGAAGAACGCAAAAGACCTTAGTTACTGTTATTTGCCTCAATGATTAAAGGTTGGTATTCAGCGGCACAGTGTTCAGGTGACAGTTTGATTATATCCCTTTTCGGGTTGCTTTTGTTGGAGTTCGGAATAAACCCAGGGCGGGGGGTATCAGGGGGCTCCTGTCTTCATCTCCCTGCCCGCAGGAGGCCCACAGATGCCGGGGCTTCAATCCTGTCCTTGGCTGTCAGTGTGCATGGCTCCAGAGCAGCTCCCCATTGAACTGATGTGGATGTGAGTGAAAACTTCACAATGTCACCCGGGAACGGGAAACTTTGCGCTGTCAGGATTGTGTTTGTTTTGATTTACAGCATTAGTGGAGCGAGCCAAACTTGAGCAGCGTTATTGCCGCTGTCTGGAGGGAAGCAAATCACCATGGTGACTACATTGCTTACAAAAAAAAAAAAAAAAACTTGCTTCTTGGCTACCTTTACCAAACTACAAAACAAACAGTTTGTTGTTCGCCTGGAGAAAATAAAAGGTGAAGTGTGTAATTTCGGTGCCACTAACAATCACAGAATTGGAAAAAATAAAATAATAATAATTATTACTGTTTTAAGCAAGAACAGTTTGTCACATCAAATACATAATTACAACGTTTTTTGAAGGTCAGGATATTTTAAAAGCACCAGTGTTTGCATTCATCAGGGATATTAAAAAAAATATATATATATACACATACATACATTTACACCAGCTAGACATTAAAAGGGAATAGAGTAAATTAGCTTTATATATATATATATATATATATATATGCATATTTTCCCCAGTTGAAAAATCACATTTCACTATATTTTCATAAATGTTATGTTGCAAATGAGGCATTAAATAATTAGATTTGCATACAATTACACAACATATATCTATTGTATCAACTTATTTTTTCACACAAAAAAAACGACAGTGGTACCCCTTTCGTGTTTTTTTTTTTTTTGTGAGAAAAAATAAGTTTCTCCAGTCTTCAGTTGAGATATTGAGATCCCACGTAGCATTTATGCCATTATAATTATCTCAATATCTCAGCTCAGGGAGGGTCTAGAGCCTCCAATTTTGCACTCAGGTCTAAGTCCCATGTCCCTCTATTAGAATCCAGTGTTTCAAGAAGATTGGAGAAACTTATTTTTTCACACCAAAAACAAAAAACAAAAACAAAAAAAAACCGAAAGGGGTACCACTGTCGTTTTTTTGGGGGGGTCGAATTTTTGAGTTTCTCTGATCTTCTTGAAACTCTGGATTCTGATAGAGGGCCAAGGGACTTAGACATGAGTGCCAAAATGGAGGCTCTAGACCCTTCCAGAGCTGAGATATTGAGATCCCATGTAGCATTTATGCCTTTATAAATATCTCAGTATCTCAGCTCTGCAGGGTCTAGAGCCTCCATTTTTGCATTCAGGTCTAAGTCCCATGGCCCTCTATCAGAATCCAGAGTTTCAAGAAGATTGGAGAAAATTATTTTTTCGCACCAAAAAAAAAAAAACAAAAACAAAAAAACGAAAGGGGTACCACTGTCGTTTTTTGGGGGGGTCAAAATTTTGAGTTTCCCTGATCTTCTTGAAACTCTGGATTCTGATAGAGGGCCATGGGACTTAGACCTGAGTGCCAAAATAGAGGCTCTAGACCCTTCCAGAGCTGAGATATTGAGATCCCATGTAGCATTTATGCCATTGTAAATATCTCAGCTCTGGAAGGGTCTAGAGCCTCCATTTTTGCACTCAGGTCTAAGTCCCATGTCCCTATCAGAATCCAGAGTTTCAATAAGATTGGAGAAACTTATTTTTTCACACCGAGAAAAAAAAAAAAAAAAAAAAAAAGGGGTACCACTGTTTTTTTGGAGGGGTCGAATTTTGAGTTTCTCTGATCTTCTTGAAACTCTGGATTCTGATTGAGGGCCAGGGGACTTAGACCTGAGTGCAAAAATTGAGGTTCTAGACCCTTACAGAGCTGAGATATTGAGATCCTACGTAGCATTTATGCCTTTATAAATATCTCAATATCCCAGCTCTGGAAGGCTCTAGAGCCTCCATTGTTGCACTCAGGGCTATGTCTCATGGCCCTCTACCAGAATCCAGAGTTTTGAGAAGATTGGGGATACTTAATTTTTTGCCCCAAAAAAAAAAAAAACCGCAAGGGGTAACACTGTCGTTGTTTTTTTTTTTTCTGGTCAAAATTTTGAGTTTCAATTTCTCAGCACTGGAAGGGTCTAGAGCCTTCATTGTTGCACTCAGGTCTAAGTCTCATGGCCCTCTATCAGAATCCAGAGTTTTGAGAAGATCGGGGATACTTAATTTTTCGCCCCCCCCCCCCCCAAAAAAAACGTAAGGGGTAACACTGTCTGTTTTTTTTCGGGTCGAAATTTTGAGTTTCAATTTCTCAGCACTGGAAGGGTCTAGAGCCTCCATTGTTGCACTCAGGTCTATGTCTCATGGTCTCTATCAGAATCCAGAGTTTTGAGAAGATAGGGGATACTTAATTTTCGCCCAAAAAAAAAAAAACGTAAGGGGTAACACTGTCGTTTTTTTTTCTGGTCAAAATTTTGAGTTTCGATATCTCAGCACTGGAAGGGTCTAGAGCCTCCATTGTTGAACTCAGGTCTAAGTCGCATGGCCCTCTATCAGAATCCAGAGTTTTGAGAAGATTGGGGATACTTAATTTTTCGCCCAAAAAAAAAAACATAAGGGGTAACACTGTCGTTTTTTTTTCTGGTCAAAATTTTGAGTTTCGATATATCAGCACTGGAAGGGTCTAGAGCCTCCATTGTTGCACTCAGGTCTATGTCTCATGGCCCTCTATCAGAATCCAGAGTTTTGAGAAGATTGGGGATACTTAATTTTTCGCCCAAAAAAAAAACGTAAGGGGTAACACTGTCGTTTTTTTTTCTGGTCAAAATTTTGAGTTTCGATATATCAGCACTGGAAGGGTCTAGAGCCTCCATTGTTGCACTCAGGTCTATGTCTCATGGCCCTCTACCAGAATCCAGAGTTTTGAGAAGATTGGGGATACTTAATTTTTCGCCCACCCAAAAAAAAAAAACGTAAGGGGTAACACTGTCGATTTTTTTTTCTGGTCAAAATTTTGAGTTTTGATATCTCAGCACTGGAAGGGTCTAGAGCCTCCATTGTTGCACTCAGGTCTATGTCTCATGGCCCTCTATCAGAATCCAAAGTTTTGAGAAGATTGGGGATACTTAATTTTTCGCCCCCCCAAAAAAAACGTAAGGGGTAACACTGTCGTTTTTTTTTTCTGGTCAAAATTTTGAGTTTTGATATCTCAGCACTGGAAGGGTCTAGAGCCTCCATTGTTGCACTCAGGTCTATGTCTCATGGCCCTCTATCAGAATCCAGAGTTTTGAGAAGATTGGGGATACTTAATTTTTGCCCCCCCCCCCCCCCCAAAAAAAACGTAAGGGGTAACACTGTCGTTTTTTTTTTTTTGGTCAAAATTTTGAGTTTTGATATCTCAGCACTGGAAGGGTCTAGAGCCTCCATTGTTGCACTCAGGTCTATGTCTCATGGCCCTCTATCAGAATCCAGAGTTTTGAGAAGATTGGGGATACTTAATTTTTCGCCCAAAAAAAAAAACGTAAGGGGTAACACTGTCGTTTTTTTTTCTGGTCGAAATTTTGAGTTTCGATATCTCAGCACTGGAAGGGTCTAGAGCCTCCATTGTTGCACTCAGGTCTATGTCTCATGGCCCTCTATCAGAATCCAGAGTTTTGAGAAGATTGGGGATACTTAATTTTTCGCCCCCCCCAAAAAAAACGTAAGGGGTAACACTGTCGGTTTTTTTTTTGGTCAAAATTTTGAGTTTTGATATCTCAGCACTGGAAGGGTCTAGAGCCTCCATTGTTGCACTCAGGTCTGTGTCTCATGGCCCTCTATCAGAATCCAGAGTTTTGAGAAGATTGGGGATACTTAATTTTTTGCCCCAAAAAAAAAAAACCGCAAGGGGTAACACTGTCGTTTTTTTTTTTTTCGGGTCGAAATTTTGAGTTTCGATATCTCAGCACTGGAAGGGTCTAGAGCCTCCATTGTTGCACTCAGGTCTAAGTCGCATGGCCCTCTATCAGAATCCAGAGTTTTGAGAAGATTGGGGATACTTAATTTTTCGCCCAAAAAAAAAAAACATAAGGGGTAACACTGTCGTTTTTTTTTCTGGTCAAAATTTTGAGTTTCGATATATCAGCACTGGAAGGGTCTAGAGCCTCCATTGTTGCACTCAGGTCTATGTCTCATGGCCCTCTATCAGAATCCAGAGTTTTGAGAAGATTGGGGATACTTAATTTTTCGCCCAAAAAAAAAAACGTAAGGGGTAACACTGTCGTTTTTTTTTCTGGTCAAAATTTTGAGTTTCGATATCTCAGCACTGAAAGGGTCTAGAGCCTCCATTGTTGCACTCAGGTCTAAGTCGCATGGCCCTCTATCAGAATCCAGAGTTTTGAGAAGATTGGGGATACTTAATTTTTCGCCCAAAAAAAAAAAACATAAGGGGTAACACTGTCGTTTTTTTTTCTGGTCAAAATTTTGAGTTTCGATATATCAGCACTGGAAGGGTCTAGAGCCTCCATTGTTGCACTCAGGTCTATGTCTCATGGCCCTCTATCAGAATCCAGAGTTTTGAGAAGATTGGGGATACTTAATTTTTCGCCCAAAAAAAAAACGTAAGGGGTAACACTGTCGTTTTTTTTTCTGGTCAAAATTTTGAGTTTCGATATATCAGCACTGGAAGGGTCTAGAGCCTCCATTGTTGCACTCAGGTCTATGTCTCATGGCCCTCTACCAGAATCCAGAGTTTTGAGAAGATTGGGGATACTTAATTTTTCGCCCACCCAAAAAAAAAACGTAAGGGGTAACACGATGTTTTTTTTTTCTGGTCAAAATTTTGAGTTTTGATATCTCAGCACTGGAAGGGTCTAGAGCCTCCATTGTTGCACTCAGGTCTATGTCTCATGGCCCTCTATCAGAATCCAAAGTTTTGAGAAGATTGGGGATACTTAATTTTTCGCCCCCCCCAAAAAAACGTAAGGGGTAACACTGTCGTTTTTTTTTCTGGTCAAAATTTTGAGTTTTGATATCTCAGCACTGGAAGGGTCTAGAGCCTCCATTGTTGCACTCAGGTCTATGTCTCATGGCCCTCTATCAGAATCCAGAGTTTTGAGAAGATTGGGGATACTTAATTTTTGCCCCCCCCCAAAAAAAACGTAAGGGGTAACACTGTCGTTTTTTTTTTTTTGGTCAAAATTTTGAGTTTTGATATCTCAGCACTGGAAGGGTCTAGAGCCTCCATTGTTGCACTCAGGTCTATGTCTCATGGCCCTCTATCAGAATCCAGAGTTTTGAGAAGATTGGGGATACTTAATTTTTCGCCCAAAAAAAAAAAAACCGTAAGGGGTAACACTGTCGTTTTTTTTTCTGGTCGAAATTTTGAGTTTCGATATCTCAGCACTGGAAGGGTCTAGAACCTCCATTGTTGCACTCAGGTCTATGTCTCATGGCCCTCTATCAGAATCCAGAGTTTTGAGAAGATTGGGGATACTTAATTTTTCGCCCCAAAAAAAAAAAAACATAAGGGGTAACACTGTCGTTTTTTTTTCTGGTCGAAATTTTGAGTTTCGATATCTCAGCACTGGAAGGGTCTAGAGCCTCCATTGTTGCACTCAGGTCTATGTCTCATGGCCCTCTATCAGAATCCAGAGTTTTGAGAAGATTGGGGATACTTAATTTTTGGCCCCCCCAAAAAAAACGTAAGGGGTAACACTGTCGTTTTTTTTTTGGTCAAAATTTTGAGTTTTGATATCTCAGCACTGGAAGGGTCTAGAGCCTCCATTGTTGCACTCAGGTCTATGTCTCATGGCCCTCTATCAGAATCCAGAGTTTTGAGAAGATTGGGGATACTTAATTTTTCGCCCCCCCAAAAAAAACGTAAGGGGTAACACTGTCGGTTTTTTTTCTGGTCGAAATTTTGAGTTTCGATATCTCAGCACTGGAAGGGTCTAGAGCCTCCATTGTTGCACTCAGGTCTATGTCTCATGGCCCTCTATCAGAATCCAGAGTTTTGAGAAGATTGGGGATACTTCATTTTTCGCCCCCCCAAAAAAAACGTAAGGGGTAACACTGTCGTTTTTTTTTTTGGTCAAAATTTTGAGTTTTGATATCTCAGCACTGGAAGGGTCTAGAGCCTCCATTGTTGCACTCAGGTCTATGTCTCATGGCCCTCTATCAGAATCCAGAGTTTTGAGAAGATTGGGGATACTTAATTTTTCGCCTCCCCCAAAAAAAACGTAAGAGGTAACACTGTCGTTTTTTTTTTTGGTCAAAATTTTGAGTTTTGATATCTCAGCACTGGAAGGGTCTAGAGCCTCCATTGTTGCACTAAGGGTCTATGTCTCATGGCCCTCTATCAGAATCCAGAGTTTTGAGAAGATTGGGGATACTTAATTTTTCGCCCAAAAAAAAAAAAACGTAAGGGGTAACACTGTCGTTTTTTTTTTTCTGGTCGAAATTTTGAGTTTCGATATCTCAGCACTGGAAGGGTCTAGAGCCTCCATTGTTGCACTCAGGTCTATGTCTCATGGCCCTCTATCAGAATCCAGAGTTTTGAGAAGATTGGGGATACTTCATTTTTTGCCCCCCCAAAAAAAACGTAAGGGGTAACACTGTCGTTTTTTTTTCGGGTCGAAATTTTGAATTTCGATATTTCAGCTCTAAAAGGGTCTAGAGCCTCCATTGTTGCACTCAGGTCTATGTCTCATGGCCCTCTATCAGAATCCAGAGTTTTGAGAAGATTGGGGATACTTAATTTTTCGCCCAAAAAAAAAAAACGTAAGGGGTAACACTGTCGTTTTTTTTTTTTCGGGTCAAAATTTTGAGTTTCGATATATCAGCAATGGAAGGGTCTAGAGCCGCCATTGTTGCACTCAGGTCTATGTCTCATGGCCCTCTACCAGAATCCAGAGTTTTGAGAAGATTGGGGATACTTAATTTTTCGCCCCCCCCCAAAAAAAAAAAACGTAAGGGGTAACACTGTCGTTTTTTTTTCTGGTCAAAATTTTGAGTTTTGATATCTCAGCACTGGAAGGGTCTAGAGCCTCCATTGTTGCACTCAGGTCTATGTCTCATGGCCCTCATTTTAGAATCCAGAGTTTTGAGAAGATTGGGGATACTTAATTTTTCGCCCAAAAAAAAAAACATAAGGGGTAACACTGTCGTTTTTTTTTTTTCTGGTCAAAATTTTTAGTTTTGATATCTCAGCACTGGAAGGGTCTAGAGCCTCCATTGTTGCACTCAGGTCTATGTCTCATGGCCCTCTATCAGAATCCAGAGTTTTGAGAAGATTGGGGATACTTAATTTTTCGCCCCCCCAAAAAAAACGTAAGGGGTAACACTGTCGTTTTTTTTTTTGGTCAAAATTTTGAGTTTTGATATCTCAGCACTGAAAGGGTCTAGAGCCTCCATTGTTGCACTCAGGTCTATGTCTCATGGCCCTCTATCAGAATCCAGAGTTTTGAGAAGATTGGGGATACTTCATTTTTCGCCCCCCCCCCAAAAAAAAAACGTAAGGGGTAACACTGTCGTTTTTTTTTCTGGTCAAAATGTTGAGTTTTGATATCTCAGCACTGGAAGGGTCTAGAGCCTCCATTGTTGCACTCAGGTCTATGTCTCATGGCCCTCTATCAGAATCCAGAGTTTTGAGAAGATTGGGGATACTTAATTTTTCGCCCAAAAAAAAAAAAACGTAAGGGGTAACACTGTCGTTTTTTTTTTTCTGGTCGAAATTTTGAGTTTTGATATCTCAGCTCTGGAAGGGTCTAGAGCCTCAATTGTTGCACTCAGGTCTAAGTCTCATGGCCCTCTATCAGAATCCAGAGTTTTGAGAAGATTGGGGATACTTAATTTTTCGCCCAAAAAAAAAAAAACGTAAGGGGTAACACTGTCGTTTTTTTTTTTCGGGTCAAAATTTTGAGTTTCGATACATCAGCACTGGAAGGGTCTAGAGCCTCCATTGTTGCACTCAGGTCTATGTCTCATGGCCCTCTACCAGAATCCAGAGTTTTGAGAAGATTGGGGATACTTAATTTTTCGCCCCCCCCCCAAAAAAAAACGTAAGGGGTAACACTGTCGTTTTTTTTTTTCTGGTCGAAATTTTGAGTTTCAATATCTTAGCACTGGAAGGGTCTAGAGCCTCCATTGTTGCACTCAGGTCTATGTCTCATGGCCCTCTATCAGAATCCAGAGTTTTGAGAAGATTAGGGATACTTAATTTTTTGCCCAAAAAAAAAAGTAAGGGGTAACACTGTCGTTTTTTTTTTCGGGTCAAAATTTCGATTTTCGATATCTCAGCTCTGGAAGGGTCTAGAGCCTCCATTGTTGCACTCAGGTCTAAGTCTTATGGCCCTCTATCAAAATCCAGAGTTTTGAGAAGATTGGGGATACTTAATTTTTCGCCCAAAAAAAAAAAAACGTAAGGGGTAACACTGTCGTTTTTTTTTTTTCGGGTCAAAATTTTGAGTTTCGATACATCAGCACTGGAAGGGTCTAGAGCCTCCATTGTTGCACTCAGGTCTATGTCTCATGGCCCTCTACCAGAATCCAGAGTTTTGAGAAGATTGGGGATACTTAATTTTTCGCCCCCCCCAAAAAAACGTAAGGGGTAACACTGTCGTTTTTTTTTTCTGGTCGAAATTTTGAGTTTCAATATCTCAGCACTGGAAGGGTCTAGAGCCTCCATTGTTGCACTCAGGTCTATGTCTCATGGCCCTCTACCAGAATCCAGAGTTTTGAGAAGATTGGGGATACTTAATTTTTCGCCCCCCAAAAAAAAACGTAAGGGGTAACACTGTCGTTTTTTTTTTCTGGTCGAAATTTTGAGTTTCAATATCTCAGCACTGGAAGGGTCTAGAGCCTCCATTGTTGCACTCAGGTCTATGTCTCATGGCCCTCTATCAGAATCCAGAGTTTTGAGAAGATTGGGGATACTTAATTTTTCGCCCAAAAAAAAAACGTAAGGGGTAACACTGTCGGTTTTTTTTCGGGTCAAAATTTTGAGTTTCGATATATCAGCACTGGAAGGGTCTAGAGCCTCCATTGTTGCACTCAGGTCTATGTCTCATGGCCCTCTACCAGAATCCAGAGTTTTGAGAAGATTGGGGATACTTAATTT
This sequence comes from Pimephales promelas, assembly GCF_988280905.1. Classification (NCBI taxonomy): domain Eukaryota; kingdom Metazoa; phylum Chordata; class Actinopteri; order Cypriniformes; family Leuciscidae; genus Pimephales; species Pimephales promelas. The sequence continues at coordinate 4,480,600 of NC_142776.1, read as the reverse complement.
TTCGTCCCCCCCCCCCCCCCCCCAAAAAAACGTAAGGGGTAACACTGTCGTTTTTTTTTTCTGGTCAAAATTTTGAGTTTTGATATCTCAGCACTGGAAGGGTCTAGAGCCTCCATTGTTGCACTCAGGTCTATGTCTCATGGCCCTCTATCAGAATCCAGAGTTTTGAGAAGATTGGGGATACTTAATTTTTCGCCCAAAAAAAAAAAAACGTAAGGGGTAACACTGTCGTTTTTTTTTTTCTGGTCAAAATTTTGAGTTTTGATATCTCAGCACTGGAAGGGTCTAGAGCCTCCATTGTTGCACTCAGGTCTATGTCTCATGGCCCTCTATCAGAATCCAGAGTTTTGAGAAGATTGGGGATACTTAATTTTTCACCCCCCCCAAAAAAACGTAAGGGGTAACACTGTCGTTTTTTTTTTTTTTGGTCAAAATTTTGAGTTTTGATATCTCAGCACTGGAAGGGTCTAGAGCCTCCATTGTTGCACTCAAGTCTATGTCTCATGGCCCTCTATCAGAATCCAGAGTTTTGAGAAGATTGGGGATACTTAATTTTTCGCCCAAAAAAAAAAAATGTAAGGGGTAACACTGTCGTTTTTTTTTCTGGTCGAAATTTTGAGTTTCGATATCTCAGCACTGGAAGGGTCTAGAGCCTCCATTGTTGCACTCAGGTCTATGTCTCATGGCCCTCTATCAGAATCCAGAGTTTTGAGAAGATTGGGGATACTTAATTTTTCGCCCAAAAAAAAAAACGTAAGGGGTAACACTGTCGTTTTTTTTTTTCGGGTCGAAATTTTGAATTTCGATATTTCAGCTCTGAAAGGGTCTAGAGCCTCCATTGTTGCACTCAGGTCTAAGTCTCATGGCCTTCTATCAGAATCCAGAGTTTTGAGAAGATTGGGGATACTTAATTTTTCGCCCCCCCCCCCAAAAAAAAAAAACGTAAGGGGTAACACTGTCGTTTTTTTTTCTGGTCAAAATTTTGAATTTCGATATTTCAGCTCTGAAAGGGTCTAGAGCCTCCATTGTTGCACTCAGGTCTATGTCTCATTACCCTCTATCAGAATCCAGAGTTTTGAGAAGATTGGGGATACTTCATTTTTCGCCCCCCCCCCCCCAAAAAAAACGTAAGGGGTAACACTGTCGTTTTTTTTTTCTGGTCAAAATTTTGAGTTTTGACATCTCAGCACTGGAAGGGTCTAGAGCCTCCATTGTTGCACTCAGGTCTATGTCTCATGGCCCTCTATCAGAATCCAGAGTTTTGAGAAGATTGGGGATACTTAATTTTTCGCCCCCCCAAAAAAAACGTAAGGGGTAACACTGTCGTTTTTTTTTTTGGGTCAAAATTTTGAGTTTTGATATCTCAGCACTGGAAGGGTCTAGAGCCTCCATTGTTGCACTCAGGTCTATGTCTCATGGCCCTCTATCAGAATCCAGAGTTTTGAGAAGATTGGGGATACTTAATTTTTCGCCCAAAAAAAAAAAAACGTAAGGGGTAACACTGTCGTTTTTTTTTTTCTGGTCGAAATTTTGAGTTTCGATATCTCAGCACTGGAAGGGTCTAGAGCCTCCATTGTTGCACTCAGGTCTATGTCTCATGGCCCTCTATCAGAATCCAGAGTTTTGAGAAGATTGGGGATACTTAAATTTTCGCCCAAAAAAAAAACGTAAGGGGTAACACTGTTGTTTTTTTTTCTGGTCGAAATTTTGAATTTCGATATTTCAGCTCTAAAAGGGTCTAGAGCCTCCATTGTTGCACTCAGGTCTAAGTCTCATGGCCCTCTATCAGAATCCAGAGTTTTGAGAATATTGGGGATACTTAATTTTTCGCCCAAAAAAAAAACATAAGGGGTAACACTGTCGTTTTTTTTTCTGGTCAAAATTTTGAGTTTCGATATCTCAGCACTGGAAGGGTCTAAAGCCTCCATTGTTGCACTCAGGTCTATGTCTCATGGCCCTCTATCAGAATCCAGAGTTTTGAAAAGATTGGGGATACTTAATTTTTCGCCCAAAAAAAAAAACGTAAGGGGTAACACTGTCGTTTTTTTTTCTGGTCAAAATTTTGAATTTTGATATTTCAGCTCTGAAAGGGTCTAGAGCCTCCATTGTTGCACTCAGGTCTATGTGTCATGGCCCTCTATCAGAATCCAGAGTTTTGAGAAGATTGGGGATACTTCATTTTTCGCCCCCCCAAAAAAAACGTACGGGGGAACAGTGTCGTTTTTTTTTCTGGTCAAAATTTTGAGTTGTGATATCTCAGCACTGGAAGGGTCTAGAGCCTCCATTGTTGCACTCAGGTCTATGTCTCATGACCCTCTATCAGAATCCAGAGTTTTGAGAAGATTGGGGATACTTAATTTTTCGCCCAAAAAAAAAAACGTAAGGGGTAACACTGTCATTTTTTTTTCGGGTCGAAATTTTGAATTTCGATATTTCAGCTCTAAAAGGGTCTAGAGCCTCCATTGTTGCACTCAGGTCTAAGTCTCATGGCCCTCTATCAGAATCCAGAGTTTTGAGAAGATTGGGGATACTTAATTTTTCGCCCAAAAAAAAAAAACATAAGGGGTAACACTGTCGTTTTTTTTTTTTTTTTTTTGAAATCTCAGCACTGGAAGGGTCTAGAGCCTCCATTGTTGCACTCAGGTCTATGTCTCATGGCCCTCTACCAGAATCCAGAGTTTTGAGAAGATTGGGGATACTTAATTTTTCGCCCAAAAAAAAAACGTAAGGGGTAACACTGTCGTTTTTTTTTCTGGTCAAAATTTTGAGTTTCGATATCTCAGCACTGGAAGGGTCTAGAGCCTCCATTGTTGCACTCAGGTCTAAGTCTCATGGCCCTCTATCAGAATCCTGAGTTTTGAGAAGATCGGGGATACTTAATTTTTCGCCCCCCCAAAAAAAACGTAAGGGGTAACACTGTCGTTTTTTTTTTCGGGTCAAATTTTTGAGTTTCGATATCTCAGCACTGGAAGGGTCTAGAGCCTCCATTGTTGCACTCAGGTCTATGTCTCATGGCCCTCTACCAGAATCCAGAGTTTTGAGAAGATGGGGGATACTTAATTATTCGCCCCGAAAAAAAATGTAAGGGGTAACACTGTCGTTTTTTTTCGGGTCGAAATTTTTGAGTTTCTCTGATCTTCTTGAAACTCTGGATTCTGATAGAGGGCCAGGGGACTTAGACCTGAGTGCAAAAATTGAAGTTCTAGACCCTTCCAGAGCTGAGATATTGAGATCCCACCTAGCATTTATGCCATTATAAATATCTCAATATCTCAGCTCAGGAAGGGTCTAGATCCTCCATTTTTGCACTCAGGTCTAAGTCCCATGGCCCTCTATCAGAATCCAGAGTTTCAAGAAGATTGGAGAAACTTATTTTTTCTCACCATTAAAAACAAAACAAAAAAAAACCGACAGGGGTACCACTGTCGCAATAATATTGACAATATTACTGCGTTCCATTGATATTGTCAATATAGACAATATAGTTTTTGCTGTAAACATGTTTTATTATATAGCTAGTTAACAGGGGAGCTCCAGTAAGTACACGTAACGTTACATTTGTAAAGTGGATTTACATAACAGTACACCTTTAAAATGACTTTTACATCAGGAAAGAACATATTGTATAAGTATTGGAGATGAGCACATCACAAGATGAAAAATTCATTCAAGTGTAAGGTTATGTGTGCTGTGCTATTATGTAGGATAATTCACTGTTGTCAACACTGTTTACATCAGACAAATGTGCTATAAATAAGGCAAATAAACAAATCTATAAAGTAACTAAACATGATATTTAATTTGTCCCTTATTAGTGTTGATATATTGAGGAACATTTAAGTTGGATAAAAAATCTTGTCTGTATGTTTCAGGGACAGGAGAACGTGTGTTTATCCGGTGGAGAGAGGCTCATGATGCTGAATGCTGTCATCAATGGATTTGAGTGAGTGTACTAAAGAAATGGACAACAAAATCTATTAAATCTTAAGTTGTAGTTTATTTGAATGATTGTAATTTCAAATGGAGAAAATACAACACTTTTCTGATTCCTGATTTCTGTGCATTTGCTGCAGAGATTTTGTGGTGGAGCAGGACCTGCAAGGAAAGAGAATGGCAGCATTTGTTGGGGAAAAAAGGTTTTATGGATTTTACTCAAATATAAAGTAAGGTTATTTTTAATACATAAATCAAATGACATTGTGCTATTAAATGACTGCTTTTGTGTAATGTTTGTGCATTTTTGTAGGATCTGAAATGTCTGCAGACTGGTGTGAGGACTGAGGATGAGGAGCCCAGTGCTGCATCTTGGAAGTGGTGACATGGATGAGACCCTCCATCTCTCCACCTGGCCTTATGAGAACCTCTATCGCTCCATCTGCCCTTATTGCCTCAGATTGTGAAGCGCTTGCAGTAGGATGTGGTGTTCAGCGCATGCTTGTAGTTTGAATAAAGCTTTTCTTTTATGTGTTGTTGACTTGTTGTTTGTGATGATTACTTGTATTTGTTCTTTTACTCATTTATTCATGTTTCTTATTGTTGTCAGTATAAAATATAATTATTTAATTAATGTATGTATTAATTCATTGATTGACCAACAATTGAGATGTTTCACTACATTTAGCAATATAATTGTATTCATGCATAACTGTCATATGACAAAACAAATTACATTTTGTTGGTTTTATTAAATTATATTTTTAGTATACAAAAGTTATATAATTAAGTATTGGTCAGTATTTAATATTATTATTTTCTTTAAGTTTTGGGGTGGGCTAACAATGCAATTCATTCTGAGGTAATATTAATTTTTTAAGGAGTGATTCTTACATTTTTTTCGAGTATAAAATCAACAGTTTTCTCCAAAAGAGGTCTTCAAGCAGCTGCCCATCTCCTTGGTACAGGCATTGCAAACGCAGAGGAAAACTGTTCTAGGTTGTGCTGTCGAGTTACTGATGTTATGAAGTGTTAGTGCACCTGTTGCTCTGCTCACATTTAAACTTATTACATACAAGATCATGGAACGATACCATAGTTCTGATTCCTGATTTCTGTGCATTTGCTGCAGAGATTTTGTGGTGGAGCAGGACCTGCAAGGAAAGAGAATGGCAGCATTTCATGGCAACAATCATGAAAAAACAGAAAATTTAAAGATCATTGGTTTGTGTACATCATAATATGACATCATATAATTATATTTATACACAGGAAACAATAACTAGGCTAAATATCTTCATAATAGTTCATAAGTCAAGTCACATTTATTTATATAGCGCTTTTCACAATACAGCTTGTATCAAAGCAGCTTCACAGTGATAACATGAAAGTAGTACAACACAGATCAATAATATTGTTAAATATTAAATATTAAATATCCCCAACTAAGCAAGGCAACAGTGGCAAGAAACCAAAACTCCATCAGATTGGATGGAGAAAAAAAACCTTGGGAGAACCCAGGCTCAGTCGGGGGCCAGTTCTCCTCTGGCTAACATTCATATTTTTTATATATAATTATTAAATATAAATATTGTTTATATATAAAACAGCGCCATAACATATCGCCGGCATTGAGTCATCTCTTCACAGGCGTTGGTCTTCTCATCACAGGCGTTGGGGCAGCCGAAATCCCAGTGAGAGGCTGGATACAAAACTGGACCTGATGAACGCCATTTTTCTCGGGACAAGCGTCCTGAGGTAACAGCATAAATAATACATGATACATAATACTAAATACATAAAAAAAATGTTTGAAACAAGGTAAATTCATCAAGAAAAAGAGGAAAACTTAAAGGAGAAAATTTTGGGGGTTTCTTAATAAAAAAGAATATTGTGTTAAGAATAACAAAGTTGGTCACATTAGTAGATTTTATCAACTAAAATCAACCCTAAATGTATTCACAAAATAAATGAGGAGCTGTTTCTTTAACAATACTACAACAAAATGAGCAAGTTTCATCAGTATCAAGATATTTATAGATAGATGAATTGAACGTATCGTTCATAATATATTTTAAGGTGTTGAGCGTGTGATAAATATCGCAATATCTCAGCTCTGAAAGGGTCTAGAGCCTCCATTGTTGCACTCAGGTCTAAGTCTCATGGCCCTCTATCAGAATCCAGAGTTTTGAGAAGATTGGGGATACTTAATTTTTCGCCCAAAAAATAAAAAAAAAACGTAAGGGGTAACACTGTCATTTTTTTTTCGGGTCGAAATTTTGAGTTTCGATATCTCAGCACTTGAAGGGTCTAGAGCCTCCATTGTTGCACTCAGGTCTAAGTCTCATGGCCCTCCATCAGAATCCAGAGTTTTGAGAAGATTGGGGATACTTAATTTTTCGCCCAAAAAAAAAAAGGTAAGGGGTAACACTGTCGTTTTTTTTTTTCGGGTCGAAATTTTGAGTTTCGATATCTCAGCACTGGACGGGTCTAGAGCCTCCATTGTTGCACTCAGGTCTATGTCTCATGGCCCTCTATCAGAATCCAGAGTTTTGAGAAGATTGGGGATACTTAATTTTTCGCCCCCCAAAAAAAAACGTAAGGGGTAACACTGTCGTTTTTTTTTCTGGTCGAAATTTTGAATTTCGATATCTCAGCTCTGGAAGGGTCTAGAGCTTCCATTGTTGCACTCAAGTCTAAGTCTCATGGCCCTCTCTCAGAATCCAGAGTTTTGAGAAGATTGGGGATACTTAATTTTTCACCCCCCCAAAAAAAACGTAAGGGGTAACACTGTCGTTTTTTTTTTCTGGTCAAAACTTTGAGTTTCGATATCTCAGCACTGGAAGGGTCTAGAGCCTCCATTGTTGCACTCAGGTCTATGTCTCATGGCCCTCTATCAGAATCCAGAGTTTTGAGAAGTTTGGGGATACTTAATTTTTCGCCCCCCCAAAAAAAACGTAAGGGGTAACACTGTCGTTTTTTTTTCTGGTCAAAATTTTGAATTTCGATATCTCAGCTCTGGAAGGGTCTAGAGCCTCCATTGTTGCACTCAGGTCTAAGTCTCATGGCCCTCTATCAGAATCCAGAGTTTTGAGAAGATTGGGGATACTTAATTTTTCGCCCAAAAAAAAAAAAAACGTAAGGGGTAACACTGTCGTTTTTTTTTTTTCGGGTCAAAATTTTGAGTTTCGATACATCAGCACTGGAAGGGTCTAGAGCCTCCATTGTTGCACTCAGGTCTATGTCTCATGGCCCTCTATCAGAATCCAGAGTTTTGAGAAGATTGGGGATACTTAATTTTTCGCCCCCAAAAAAAAAACCGTAAGGGGTAACACTGTCGTTTTTTTTTCTGGTCAAAATTTTGAGTTTCGATATCTCAGCACTGGAAGGGTCTAGAGCCTCCATTGTTGCACTCAGGTCTAAGTCTCATGGCCCTCTATCAGAATCCAGAGTTTTGAGAAGATTGGGGATACTTAATTTTTCGCCCCAAAAAAAAAAACCGTAAGGGGTAACACTGTCGTTTTTTTTCCGGGTCAAAATTTCGATTTTCGATATCTCATCTCTGGAAGGGTCTAGAGCCTCCATTGTTGCACTCAGGTCTAAGTCTCATGGCCCTCTATCAGAATCCAGAGTTTTGAGAAGATTGGGGATACTTAATTTTTCACCCCCCCCCAAAAAAACGTAAGGGGTAACACTGTCGTTTTTTTTTTCTGGTCAAAATTTTGAGTTTCGATATCTCAGCACTGGAAGTGTCTAGAGCCTCCATTGTTGCACTCAGGTCTATGTCTCATGGCCCTCTTTTAGAATCCAGAGTTTTGAGAAGTTTGGGGATACTTAATTTTTCGCCCCCCCCAAAAAAAACGTAAGGGGTAACACTGTCGTTTTTTTTTCTGGTCAAAATTTTGAATTTCGATATCTCAGCTCTGGAAGGGTCTAGAGCCTCCATTGTTGCACTCAGGTCTAAGTCTCATGGCCCTCTATCAGAATCCAGAGTTTTGAGAAGATTGGGGATACTTAATTTTTCGCCCGAAAAAAAAAAACGTAAGGGGTAACACTGTCGTTTTTTTTTTCGGGTCAAAATTTTGAGTTTCAATACATCAGCACTGGAAGGGTCTAGAGCCTCCATTGTTGCACTCAGGTCTATGTCTCATGGCCCTCTATCAGAATCCAGAGTTTTGAGAAGATTGGGGATACTTAATTTTTTGCCCCAAAAAAAAAACGTAAGGGGTAACACTGTCGTTTTTTTTTCTGGTCAAAATTTTGAGTTTCGATATCTCAGCACTGGAAGGGTCTAGAGCCTCCATTGTTGCACTCAGGACTATGTCTCATGGCCCTCTACCAGAATCCAGAGTTTTGAGAAGATTGGGGATACTTAATTTTTCGCCCCCCCAAAAAAAACGTAAGGGGTAACACTGTCGTTTTTTTTTTCTGGTCAAAATTTTGAGTTTTGATATCTCAGCACTGGAAGGGTCTAGAGCCTCCATTGTTGCACTCAGGTCTATGTCTCATGGCCCTCTATCAGAATCCAGAGTTTTGAGAAGATTGGGGATACTTAATTTTTCGCCCAAAAAAAAAAAACGTAAGGGGTAACACTGTCGTTTTTTTTTCTGGTCAAAATTTTGAGTTTCGATATCTCAGCACTGGAAGGGTCTAGAGCCTCCATTGTTGCACTCAGGACTATGTCTCATGGCCCTCTACCAGAATCCAGAGTTTTGAGAAGATTGGGGATACTTAGTTTTTCGCCCCCCCAAAAAAAACGTAAGGGGTAACACTGTCGTTTTTTTTTCTGGTCAAAATTTTGAGTTTTGATATCTCAGCACTGGAAGGGTCTAGAGCCTCCATTGTTGCACTCAGGTCTATGTCTCATGGCCCTCTATCAGAATCCAGAGTTTTGAGAAGATTGGGGATACTTAATTTTTCGCCCAAAAAAAAAAAACGTAAGGGGTAACACTGTCGTTTTTTTTTCTGGTCAAAATTTTGAGTTTTGATATCTCAGCACTGGAAGGGTCTAGAGCCTCCATTGTTGCAATCAGGTCTATGTCTCATGGCCCTCTATCAGAATCCAGAGTTTTGAGAAGATTGGGGATACTTAATTTTTTGCCCAAAAAAAAAAAAAACGTAAGGGGTAACACTGTCGTTTTTTTTTTCGGGTCAAAATTTCGATTTTCGATATCTCAGCTCTGGAAGGGTCTAGAGCCTCCATTGTTGCACTCAGGTCTAAGTCTCATGGCCCTCTATCAGAATCCAGAGTTTTGAGAAGATTGGGGATACTTAATTTTTTGCCCCAAAAAAAAAAACGTAAGGGGTAACACTGTCGTTTTTTTTTCTGGTCAAAATTTTGAATTTCGATATCTCAGCTCTGGAAGGGTCTAGAGCCTCCATTGTTGCACTCAGGTCTAAGTCTCATGGCCCTCTATCAGAATCCAGAGTTTTGAGAAGATTGGGGATACTTAATTTTTCGACCAAAAAAAAAAACGTAAGGGGTAACACTGTCGTTTTTTTTTTTTCGGGTCAAAATTTTGAGTTTCGATACATCAGCACTGGAAGGGTCTAGAGCCTCCATTGTTGCACTCAGGTCTATGTCTCATGGCCCTCTACCAGAATCCAGAGTTTTGAGAAGATTGGGGATACTTAATTTTTCGCCCCCCCCCCCCCCCAAAAAAAACGTAAGGGGTAACACTGTCGTTTTTTTTTTCTGGTCGAAATTTTGAGTTTCGATATCTCAGCACTGGAAGGGTCTAGAGCCTCCATTGTTGCACTCAGGTCTATGTCTCATGGCCCTCTATCAGAATCCAGAGTTTTGAGAAGATTGGGGATACTTAATTTTTTGCCCAAAATAAAAAAAAACGTAAGGGGTAACACTGTCGTTTTTTTTTCTGGTCAAAATTTTGAGTTTCGATATCTCAGCACTGGAAGGGTCTAGAGCCTCCATTGTTGCACTCAGGACTATGTCTCATGGCCCTCTACCAGAATCCAGAGTTTTGAGAAGATTGGGGATACTTAATTTTTCGCCCCCCCAAAAAAAACGTAAGGGGTAACACTGTCGTTTTTTTTTTCTGGTCAAAATTTTGAGTTTCGATATCTCAGCACTGGAAGGGTCTAGAGCCTCCATTGTTGCACTCAGGTCTATGTCTCAAGGCCCTCTATCAGAATCCAGAGTTTTGAGAAGATTGGGGATACTTAATTTTTCGCCCAAAAAAAAAAAACGTAAGGGGTAACACTGTCGTTTTTTTTTTCGGGTCAAAATTTTGAGTTTCGATAAATCAGCACTGGAAGGGTCTAGAGCCTCCATTGTTGCACTCAGGTCTATGTCTCATGGCCCTCTATCAGAATCCAGAGTTTTGAGAAGTTTGGGGATACTTAATTTTTCGCCCCCCCAAAAAAAACGTAAGGGGTAACACTGTCGTTTTTTTTTTTTGGTCGAAATTTTGAGTTTCGATATCTCAGCACTGGAAGGGTCTAGAGCCTCCATTGTTGCACTCAGTTCTATGTCTCATGGCCCTCTATCAGAATCCAGAGTTTTGAGAAGTTTGGGGATACTTAATTTTTCGCCCCCCCAAAAAAAACGTAAGGGGTAACACTGTCGTTTTTTTTCTGGTCAAAATTTTGAATTTCGATATCTCAGCTCTGGAAGGGTCTAGAGCCTCCATTGTTGCACTCAGGTCTAAGTCTCATGGCCCTCTATCAGAATCCAGAGTTTTGAGAAGATTGGGGATACTTAATTTTTCGCCCAAAAAAAAAAAACGTAAGGGGTAACACTGTGGTTTTTTTTTTTCGGGTCAAAATTTTGAGTTTCGATACATCAGCACTGGAAGGGTCTAGAGCCTCCATTGTTGCACTCAGGTCTATGTCTCATGGCCCTCTACCAGAATCCAGAGTTTTGAGAAGATTGGGGATACTTAATTTTTTGCCCAAAAAAAAAAAACGTAAGGGGTAACACTGTCGTTTTTTTTTTTCTGGTCGAAATTTTGAGTTTCGATATCTCAGCACTGGAAGGGTCTAGAGCCTCCATTGTTGCACTCAGGTCTATGTCTCATGGCCCTCTATCAGAATCCAGAGTTTTGAGAAGATTGGGGATACTTAATTTTTTGCCCAAAAAAAAAAAACGTAAGGGGTAACACTGTCGTTTTTTTTTCTGGTCAAAATTTTGAGTTTCGATATCTCAGCACTGGAAGGGTCTAGAGCCTCCATTGTTGAACTCAGGACTATGTCTCATGGCCCTCTACCAGAATCCAGAGTTTTGAGAAGATTGGGGATACTTAATTTTTCGCCCCCCCAAAAAAAACGTAAGGGGTAACACTGTCGTTTTTTTTTTCTGGTCAAAATTTTGAGTTTTGATATCTCAGCACTGGAAGGGTCTAGAGCCTCCATTGTTGCACTCAGGTCTATGTCTCATGGCCCTCTATCAGAATCCAGAGTTTTGAGAAGATTGGGGATACTTAATTTTTCGCCCAAAAAAAAAAAACGTAAGGGGTAACACTGTCGTTTTTTTTTCTGGTCAAAATTTTGAGTTTTGATATCTCAGCACTGGAAGGGTCTAGAGCCTTCATTGTTGCAATCAGGTCTATGTCTCATGGCCCTCTATCAGAATCCAGAGTTTTGAGGAGATTGGGGATACTTAATTTTTTGCCCAAAAAAAAAAAAACGTAAGGGGTAACACTGTCGTTTTTTTTTCCGGGTCAAAATTTCGATTTTCGATATCTCAGCTCTGGAAGGGTCTAGAGCCTCCATTGTTGCACTCAGGTCTAAGTCTCATGGCCCTCTATCAGAATCCAGAGTTTTGAGAAGATTGGGGATACTTAATTTTTTGCCCCAAAAAAAAAACGTAAGGGGTAACACTGTCGTTTTTTTTTCTGGTCAAAATTTTGAATTTCGATATCTCAGCTCTGGAAGGGTCTAGAGCCTCCATTGTTGCACTCAGGTCTAAGTCTCATGGCCCTCTATCAGAATCCAGAGTTTTGAGAAGATTGGGGATACTTAATTTTTCGACCAAAAAAAAAACCGTAAGGGGTAACACTGTCGTTTTTTTTTTTCGGGTCAAAATTTTGAGTTTCGATACATCAGCACTGGAAGGGTCTAGAGCCTCCATTGTTGCACTCAGGTCTATGTCTCATGGCCCTCTACCAGAATCCAGAGTTTTGAGAAGATTGGGGATACTTAATTTTTCGCCCCCCCCCCCCAAAAAAAACGTAAGGGGTAACACTGTCGTTTTTTTTTTCTGGTCGAAATTTTGAGTTTCGATATCTCAGCACTGGAAGGGTCTAGAGCCTCCATTGTTGCACTCAGGTCTATGTCTCATGGCCCTCTATCAGAATCCAGAGTTTTGAGAAGATTGGGGATACTTAATTTTTTGCCCAACAAAAAAAACGTAAGGGGTAACACTGTCGTTTTTTTTTCTGGTCAAAATTTTGAGTTTCGATATCTCAGCACTGGAAGGGTCTAGAGCCTCCATTGTTGCACTCAGGACTATGTCTCATGGCCCTCTACCAGAATCCAGAGTTTTGAGAAGATTGGGGATACTTAATTTTTCGCCCCCCCAAAAAAAACGTAAGGGGTAACACTGTCGTTTTTTTTTTCTGGTCAAAATTTTGAGTTTCGATATCTCAGCACTGGAAGGGTCTAGAGCCTCCATTGTTGCACTCAGGTCTATGTCTCAAGGCCCTCTATCAGAATCCAGAGTTTTGAGAAGATTGGGGATACTTAATTTTTCGCCCAAAAAAAAAAAACGTAAGGGGTAACACTGTCGTTTTTTTTTTTCGGGTCAAAATTTTGAGTTTCGATAAATCAGCACTGGAAGGGTCTAGAGCCTCCATTGTTGCACTCAGGTCTATGTCTCATGGCCCTCTATCAGAATCCAGAGTTTTGAGAAGTTTGGGGATACTTAATTTTTCCCCCCCCCCAAAAAAAACGTAAGGGGTAACACTGTCGTTTTTTTTTTTTGGTCGAAATTTTGAGTTTCGATATCTCAGCACTGGAAGGGTCTAGAGCCTCCATTGTTGCACTCAGTTCTATGTCTCATGGCCCTCTATCAGAATCCAGAGTTTTGAGAAGTTTGGGGATACTTAATTTTTCGCCCCCCCAAAAAAAACGTAAGGGGTAACACTGTCGTTTTTTTTTCTGGTCAAAATTTTGAATTTCGATATCTCAGCTCTGGAAGGGTCTAGAGCCTCCATTGTTGCACTCAGGTCTAAGTCTCATGGCCCTCTATCAGAATCCAGAGTTTTGAGAAGATTGGGGATACTTAATTTTTCGCCCAAAAAAAAAAACGTAAGGGGTAACACTGTGTTTTTTTTTTTTCGGGTCAAAATTTTGAGTTTCGATACATCAGCACTGGAAGGGTCTAGAGCCTCCATTGTTGCACTCAGGTCTATGTCTCATGGCCCTCTACCAGAATCCAGAGTTTTGAGAAGATTGGGGATACTTAATTTTTTGCCCAAAAAAAAAAAACGTAAGGGGTAACACTGTCGTTTTTTTTTTTTCTGGTCGAAATTTTGAGTTTCGATATCTCAGCACTGGAAGGGTCTAGAGCCTCCATTGTTGCACTCAGGTCTATGTCTCATGGCCCTCTATCAGAATCCAGAGTTTTGAGAAGATTGGGGATACTTAATTTTTTGCCCAAAAAAAAAAAACGTAAGGGGTAACACTGTCGTTTTTTTTTCTGGTCAAAATTTTGAGTTTCGATATCTCAGCACTGGAAGGGTCTAGAGCCTCCATTGTTGCACTCAGGACTATGTCTCATGGCCCTCTACCAGAATCCAGAGTTTTGAGAAGATTGGGGATACTTAATTTTTCGCCCCCCCAAAAAAAACGTAAGGGGTAACACTGTCGTTTTTTTTTCTGGTCAAAATTTTGAGTTTTGATATCTCAGCACTGGAAGGGTCTAGAGCCTCCATTGTTGCACTCAGGTCTATGTCTCATGGCCCTCTATCAGAATCCAGAGTTTTGAGAAGATTGGGGATACTTAATTTTTCGCCCAAAAAAAAAAAACGTAAGGGGTAACACTGTCGTTTTTTTTTTCTGGTCAAAATTTTGAGTTTTGATATCTCAGCACTGGAAGGGTCTAGAGCCTCCATTGTTGCACTCAGGTCTATGTCTCATGGCCCTCTATCAGAATCCAGAGTTTTGAGAAGTTTGGGGATACTTAATTTTTCGCCCCCCCCAAAAAAACGTAAGGGGTAACACTGTCGTTTTTTTTTCTGGTCAAAATTTTGAATTTCGATATCTCAGCTCTGGAAGGGTCTAGAGCCTCCATTGTTGCACTCAGGTCTAAGTATCATGGCCCTCTATCAGTATCCAGAGTTTTGAGAAGATTGGGGATACTTAATTTTTCGCCCAAAAAAAAAAAAACGTAAGGGGTAACACTGTCGTTTTTTTTTTCGGGTCAAAATTTCGATTTTCGATATCTCAGCTCTGGAAGGGTCTAGAGCCTCCATTGTTGCACTCAGGTCTAAGTCTCATGGCCCTCTATCAGAATCCAGAGTTTTGAGAAGATTGGGGATACTTAATTTTTTGCCCCAAAAAAAAAAACGTAAGGGGTAACACTGTCGTTTTTTTTTCTGGTCAAAATTTTGAATTTCGATATCTCAGCTCTGGAAGGGTCTAGAGCCTCCATTGTTGCACTCAGGTCTAAGTCTCATGGCCCTCTATCAGAATCCAGAGTTTTGAGAAGATTGGGGATACTTAATTTTTCGACCAAAAAAAAAAACGTAAGGGGTAACACTGTCGTTTTTTTTTTTCGGGTCAAAATTTTGAGTTTCGATACATCAGCACTGGAAGGGTCTAGAGCCTCCATTGTTGCACTCAGGTCTATGTCTCATGGCCCTCTACCAGAATCCAGAGTTTTGAGAAGATTGGGGATACTTAATTTTTCGCCCCCCCCCCAAAAAAAAACGTAAGGGGTAACACTGTCGTTTTTTTTTTTCTGGTCGAAATTTTGAGTTTCGATATCTCAGCACTGGAAGGGTCTAGAGCCTCCATTGTTGCACTCAGGTCTATGTCTCATGGCCCTCTATCAGAATCCAGAGTTTTGAGAAGATTGGGGATACTTAATTTTTTGCCCAAAAAAAAAAACGTAAGGGGTAACACTGTCGTTTTTTTTTTCAGGTCAAAATTTTGAGTTTCGATATCTCAGCACTGGAAGGGTCTAGAGCCTCCATTGTTGCACTCAGGACTATGTCTCATGGCCCTCTACCAGAATCCAGAGTTTTGAGAAGATTGGGGATACTTAATTTTTCGCCCCCCCAAAAAAAACGTAAGGGGTAACACTGTCGTTTTTTTTTTCTGGTCAAAATTTTGAGTTTCGATATCTCAGCACTGGAAGGGTCTAGAGCCTCCATTGTTGCACTCAGGTCTATGTCTCAAGGCCCTCTATCAGAATCCAGAGTTTTGAGAAGATTGGGGATACTTAATTTTTCGCCCAAAAAAAAAAAAACGTAAGGGGTAACACTGTCGTTTTTTTTTTTCGGGTCAAAATTTTGAGTTTCGATAAATCAGCACTGGAAGGGTCTAGAGCCTCCATTGTTGCACTCAGGTCTATGTCTCATGGCCCTCTATCAGAATCCAGAGTTTTGAGAAGTTTGGGGATACTTAATTTTTCGCCCCCCCAAAAAAAACGTAAGGGGTAACACTGTCGTTTTTTTTTTTTGGTCGAAATTTTGAGTTTCGATATCTCAGCACTGGAAGGGTCTAGAGCCTCCATTGTTGCACTCAGTTCTATGTCTCATGGCCCTCTATCAGAATCCAGAGTTTTGAGAAGTTTGGGGATACTTAATTTTTCGCCCCCCCAAAAAAAACGTAAGGGGTAACACTGTCGTTTTTTTTTCTGGTCAAAATTTTGAATTTCGATATCTCAGCTCTGGAAGGGTCTAGAGCCTCCATTGTTGCACTCAGGTCTAAGTCTCATGGCCCTCTATCAGAATCCAGAGTTTTGAGAAGATTGGGGATACTTAATTTTTCGCCCAAAAAAAAAAAACGTAAGGGGTAACACTGTGGTTTTTTTTTTTCGGGTCAAAATTTTGAGTTTCGATACATCAGCACTGGAAGGGTCTAGAGCCTCCATTGTTGCACTCAGGTCTATGTCTCATGGCCCTCTACCAGAATCCAGAGTTTTGAGAAGATTGGGGATACTTAATTTTTTGCCCAAAAAAAAAAAACGTAAGGGGTAACACTGTCGTTTTTTTTTTTTCTGGTCGAAATTTTGAGTTTCGATATCTCAGCACTGGAAGGGTCTAGAGCCTCCATTGTTGCACTCAGGTCTATGTCTCATGGCCCTCTATCAGAATCCAGAGTTTTGAGAAGATTGGGGATACTTAATTTTTTGCCCAAAAAAAAAAAACGTAAGGGGTAACACTGTCGTTTTTTTTTCTGGTCAAAATTTTGAGTTTCGATATCTCAGCACTGGAAGGGTCTAGAGCCTCCATTGTTGCACTCAGGACTATGTCTCATGGCCCTCTACCAGAATCCAGAGTTTTGAGAAGGATGGGGATACTTAATTTTTCGCCCCCCCAAAAAAAACGTAAGGGGTAACACTGTCGTTTTTTTTTCTGGTCAAAATTTTGAGTTTTGATATCTCAGCACTGGAAGGGTCTAGAGCCTCCATTGTTGCACTCAGGTCTATGTCTCATGGCCCTCTATCAGAATCCAGAGTTTTGAGAAGATTGGGGATACTTAATTTTTCGCCCAAAAAAAAAAAACGTAAGGGGTAACACTGTCGTTTTTTTTTTCTGGTCAAAATTTTGAGTTTTGATATCTCAGCACTGGAAGGGTCTAGAGCCTCCATTGTTGCACTCAGGTCTATGTCTCATGGCCCTCTATCAGAATCCAGAGTTTTGAGAAGTTTGGGGATACTTAATTTTTCGCCCCCCCCAAAAAAACGTAAGGGGTAACACTGTCGTTTTTTTTTCTGGTCAAAATTTTGAATTTCGATATCTCAGCTCTGGAAGGGTCTAGAGCCTCCATTGTTGCACTCAGGTCTAAGTATCATGGCCCTCTATCAGTATCCAGAGTTTTGAGAAGATTGGGGATACTTAATTTTTCGCCCAAAAAAAAAAAAAACGTAAGGGGTAACACTGTCGTTTTTTTTTTTGGGTCAAAATTTTGAGTTTCGATACATCAGCACTGGAAGGGTCTAGAGCCTCCATTGTTGCACTCAGGTCTATGTCTCATGGCCCTCTACCAGAATCCAGAGTTTTGAGAAGATTGGGGATACTTAATTTTTCGCCCCCCCCCAAAAAAAACGTAAGGGGTAACACTGTCGTTTTTTTTTTTCGGGTCAAAATTTTGAGTTTCGATATCTCAGCACTGGAAGGGTCTAGAGCCTCCATTGTTGCACTCAGGTCTAAGTCTCATGGCCCTCTATCAGAATCCAGAGTTTTGAGAAGATTGGGGATACTTAATTTTTCGCCCCAAAAAAAAAACCGTAAGGGGTAACACTGTCGTTTTTTTTTCTGGTCAAAATTTTGAGTTTCGATATCTCAGCACTGGAAGGGTCTAGAGCCTCCATTGTTGCACTCAGGTCTAAGTCTCATGGCCCTCTATCAGAATCCAGAGTTTTGAGAAGATTGGGGATACTTAATTTTTCGCCCCAAAAAAAAAAACCGTAAGGGGTAACACTGTCGTTTTTTTTCCGGGTCAAAATTTCGATTTTCGATATCTCAGCTCTGGAAGGGTCTAGAGCCTCCATTGTTGCACTCAGGTCTAAGTCTCATGGCCCTCTATCAGAATCCAGAGTTTTGAGAAGATTGGGGATACTTAATTTTTCACCCCCCCAAAAAAAACGTAAGGGGTAACACTGTCGTTTTTTTTTTCTGGTCAAAATTTTGAGTTTCGATATCTCAGCACTGGAAGTGTCTAGAGCCTCCATTGTTGCACTCAGGTCTATGTCTCATGGCCCTATATCAGAATCCAGAGTTTTGAGAAGTTTGGGGATACTTAATTTTTCGCCCCCCCAAAAAAAACGTAAGGGGTAACACTGTCGTTTTTTTTTCTGGTCAAAATTTTGAATTTCGATATCTCAGCTCTGGAAGGGTCTAGAGCCTCCATTGTTGCACTCAGGTCTAAGTCTCATGGCCCTCTATCAGAATCCAGAGTTTTGAGAAGATTGGGGATACTTAATTTTTAGCCCAAAAAAAAAAACGTAAGGGGTAACACTGTCGTTTTTTTTTTCGGGTCAAAATTTTGAGTTTCGATACATCAGCACTGGAAGGGTCTAGAGCCTCCATTGTTGCACTCAGGTCTATGTCTCATGGCCCTCTACCAGAATCCAGAGTTTTGAGAAGATTGGGGATACTTAATTTTTCGCCCCCCCCAAAAAAAACGTAAGGGGTAACACTGTCGTTTTTTTTTTTCTGGTCGAAATTTTGAGTTTCTATATCTCAGCACTGGAAGGGTCTAGAGCCTCCATTGTTGCACTCAGGTCTATGTCTCATGGCCCTCTATCAGAATCCAGAGTTTTGAGAAGATTGGGGATACTTAATTTTTTGCCCCAAAAAAAAAACGTAAGGGGTAACACTGTCGTTTTTTTTTCTGGTCAAAATTTTGAGTTTCGATATCTCAGCACTGGAAGGGTCTAGAGCCTCCATTGTTGCACTCAGGACTATGTCTCATGGCCCTCTACCAGAATCCAGAGTTTTGAGAAGATTGGGGATACTTAATTTTTCGCCCCCCCCAAAAAAAACGTAAGGGGTAACACTGTCGTTTTTTTTTCTGGTCAAAATTTTGAGTTTTGATATCTCAGCACTGGAAGGGTCTAGAGCCTCCATTGTTGCACTCAGGTCTATGTCTCATGGCCCTCTATCAGAATCCAGAGTTTTGAGAAGATTGGGGATACTTAATTTTTCGCCCAAAAAAAAAAACGTAAGGGGTAACACTGTCGTTTTTTTTTTCTGGTCAAAATTTTGAGTTTTGATATCTCAGCACTGGAAGGGTCTAGAGCCTCCATTGTTGCACTCAGGTCTATGTCTCATGGCCCTCTATCAGAATCCAGAGTTTTGAGAAGATTGAGGATACTTAATTTTTTGCCCAAAAAAAAAAAACGTAAGGGGTAACACTGTCGTTTTTTTTTTCGGGTCAAAATTTCGATTTTCGATATCTCAGCTCTGGAAGGGTCTAGAGCCTCCATTGTTGCACTCAGGTCTAAGTCTCATGGCCCTCTATCAGAATCCAGAGTTTTGAGAAGATTGGGGATACTTAATTTTTTGCCCAAAAAAAAAAACGTAAGGGGTAACACTGTCGTTTTTTTTTCTGGTCAAAATTTTGAATTTCGATATCTCAGCTCTGGAAGGGTCTAGAGCCTCCATTGTTGCACTCAGGTCTAAGTCTCATGGCCCTCTATCAGAATCCAGAGTTTTGAGAAGATTGGGGATACTTAATTTTTCGACCAAAAAAAAAAACGTAAGGGGTAACACTGTCGTTTTTTTTTTTCGGGTCAAAATTTTGAGTTTCGATACATCAGCACTGGAAGGGTCTAGAGCCTCCATTGTTGCACTCAGGTCTATGTCTCATGGCCCTCTACCAGAATCCAGAGTTTTGAGAAGATTGGGGATACTTAATTTTTCGCCCCCCCCAAAAAAAAACGTAAGGGGTAACACTGTCGTTTTTTTTTTCTGGTCGAAATTTTGAGTTTCGATATCTCAGCACTGGAAGGGTCTAGAGCCTCCATTGTTGCACTCAGGTCTATGTCTCATGGCCCTCTATCAGAATCCAGAGTTTTGAGAAGATTGGGGATACTTAATTTTTTGCCCAAAAAAAAAAACGTAAGGGGTAACACTGTCGTTTTTTTTTCTGGTCAAAATTTTGAGTTTCGATATCTCAGCACTGGAAGGGTCTAGAGCCTCCATTGTTGCACTCAGGACTATGTCTCATGGCCCTCTACCAGAATCCAGAGTTTTGAGAAGATTGGGGATACTTAATTTTTCGCCCCCCCCAAAAAAACGTAAGGGGTAACACTGTCGTTTTTTTTTCTGGTCAAAATTTTGAGTTTTGATATCTCAGCACTGGAAGGGTCTAGAGCCTCCATTGTTGCACTCAGGTCTATGTCTGATGGCCCTCTATCAGAATCCAGAGTTTTGAGAAGATTGGGGATACTTAATTTTTCGCCCAAAAAAAAAAAAAACGTAAGGGGTAACACTGTCGTTTTTTTTTTTCTGGTCAAAATTTTGAGTTTTGATATCTCAGCACTGGAAGGGTCTAGAGCCTCCATTGTTGCACTCAGGTCTATGTCTCATTGCCCTCTATCAGAATCCAGAGTTTTGAGAAGATTGGGGATACTTAATTTTTCGCCCCCCCAAAAAAAACGTAAGGGGTAACACTGTCGTTTTTTTTTTTTGGTCGAAATTTTGAGTTTCGATATCTCAGCACAGGAAGGGTCTAGAGCCTCCATTGTTGCACTCAGGTCTATGTCTCATGGCCCTCTATCAGAATCCAGAGTTTTGAGAAGATTGGGGATACTTAATTTTTTGCCCAAAAAAAAAAAAACGTAAGGGGTAACACTGTGGTTTTTTTTTTCGGGTCAAAATTTCGATTTTCGATATCTCAGCTCTGGAAGGGTCTAGAGCCTCCATTGTTGCACTCAGGTCTAAGTCTCATGGCCCTCTATCAGAATCCAGAGTTTTGAGAAGATTGGGGATACTTAATTTTTCGCCCCCCCAAAAAAAACGTAAGGGGTAACACTGTCGTTTTTTTTTCTGGTCAAAATTTTGAGTTTCGATATCTCAGCACTGGAAGGGTCTAGAGCCTCCATTGTTGCACTCAGGTCTATGTCTCAAGGCCCTCTATCAGAATCCAGAGTTTTGAGAAGATTGGGGATACTTAATTTTTCGCCCAAAAAAAAAAAACGTAAGGGGTAACACTGTCGTTTTTTTTTTTTCGGGTCAAAATTTTGAGTTTCGATACATCAGCACTGGAAGGGTCTAGAGCCTCCATTGTTGCACTCAGGTCTATGTCTCATGGCCCTCTATCAGAATCCAGAGTTTTGAGAAGTTTGGGGATACTTAATTTTTCGCCCCCCCAAAAAAAACGTAAGGGGTAACACTGTCGTTTTTTTTTTTGGTCGAAATTTTAAGTTTCGATATCTCAGCACTGGAAGGGTCTAGAGCCTCCATTGTTGCACTCAGTTCTATGTCTCATGGCCCTCTATCAGAATCCAGAGTTTTGAGAAGTTTGGGGATACTTAATTTTTCGCCCCCCCAAAAAAAACGTAAGGGGTAACACTGTCGTTTTTTTTTTCTGGTCAAAATTTTGAATTTCGATATCTCAGCTCTGGAAGGGTCTAGAGCCTCCATTGTTGCACTCAGGTCTATGTCTCATGGCCCTCTACCAGAATCCAGAGTTTTGAGAAGATTGGGGATACTTAATTTTTTGCCCAAAAAAAAAAACGTAAGGGGTAACACTGTCGTTTTTTTTTTTCTGGTCGAAATTTTGAGTTTCGATATCTCAGCACTGGAAGGGTCTAGAGCCTCCATTGTTGCACTCAGGTCTATGTCTCATGGCCCTCTATCAGAATCCAGAGTTTTGAGAAGATTGGGGATACTTAATTTTTTGCCCAAAAAAAAAAACGTAAGGGGTAACACTGTCGTTTTTTTTTCTGGTCAAAATTTTGAGTTTCGATATCTCAGCACTGGAAAGGTCTAGACCCTCCATTGTTGCACTCAGGTCTATGTCTCATGGCCCTCTATCAGAATCCAGAGTTTTGAGAAGATTGGGGATACTTAATTTTTCGCCCAAAAAAAAAAACGTAAGGGGTAACACTGTCGTTTTTTTTTTCTGGTCAAAATTTTGAGTTTTGATATCTCAGCACTGGAAGGGTCTAGAGCCTCCATTGTTGCACTCAGGTCTATGTCTCATGGCCCTCTATCAGAATCCAGAGTTTTGAGAAGATTGGGGATACTTAATTTTTTGCCCAAAAAAAAAAAACGTAAGGGGTAACACTGTCGTTTTTTTTTTCGGGTCAAAATTTCGATTTTCGATATCTCAGCTCTGGAAGGGTCTAGAGCCTCCATTGTTGCACTCAGGTCTATGTCTCATGGCCCTCTATCAGAATCCAGAGTTTTGAGAAGATTGGGGATACTTAATTTTTTGCCCAAAAAAAAAAACGTAAGGGGTAACACTGTCGTTTTTTTTCTGGTCAAAATTTTGAATTTCGATATCTCAGCTCTGGAAGGGTCTAGAGCCTCCATTGTTGCACTCAGGTCTAAGTCTCATGGCCCTCTATCAGAATCCAGAGTTTTGAGAAGATTGGGGATACTTAATTTTTCGACCAAAAAAAAAAAACGTAAGGGGTAACACTGTCGTTTTTTTTTCGGGTCAAAATTTTGAGTTTCGATACATCAGCACTGGAAGGGTCTAGAGCCTCCATTGTTGCACTCAGGTCTATGTCTCATGGCCCTCTACCAGAATCCAGAGTTTTGAGAAGATTGGGGATACTTAATTTTTCGCCCCCCCCCCCAAAAAAAACGTAAGGGGTAACACTGTCGTTTTTTTTTTTCTGGTCGAAATTTTGAGTTTCGATATCTCAGCACTGGAAGGGTCTAGAGCCTCCATTGTTGCACTCAGGTCTATGTCTCATGGCCCTCTATCAGAATCCAGAGTTTTGAGAAGATTGGGGATACTTAATTTTTTGCCCAAAAAAAAAAACGTAAGGGGTAACACTGTCGTTTTTTTTTCTGGTCAAAATTTTGAGTTTCGATATCTCAGCACTGGAAGGGTCTAGAGCCTCCATTGTTGCACTCAGGACTATGTCTCATGGCCCTCTAACAGAATCCAGAGTTTTGAGAAGATTGGGGATACTTAATTTTTCGCCCCCCCCAAAAAAAACGTAAGGGGTAACACTGTCGTTTTTTTTTTCTGGTCAAAATTTTGAGTTTTGATATCTCAACACTGGAAGGGTCTAGAGCCTCCATTGTTGCACTCAGGTCTATGTCTCATTGCCCTCTATCAGAATCCAGAGTTTTGAGAAGATTGGGGATACTTAATTTTTCGCCCCCCCAAAAAAAACGTAAGGGGTAACACTGTCGTTTTTTTTTTTTGGTCGAAATTTTGAGTTTCGATATCTCAGCACAGGAAGGGTCTAGAGCCTCCATTGTTGCACTCAGGTCTATGTCTCATGGCCCTCTATCAGAATCCAGAGTTTTGAGAAGATTGGGGATACTTAATTTTTTTGCCCAAAAAAAAAAAACGTAAGGGGTAACACTGTCGTTTTTTTTTTTTCGGGTCAAAATTTCGATTTTCGATATCTCAGCTCTGGAAAGGTCTAGAGCCTCCATTGTTGCACTCAGGTCTAAGTCTCATGGCCCTCTATCAGAATCCAGAGTTTTGAGAAGATTGGGGATACTTAATTTTTCGCCCCCCCAAAAAAAACGTAAGGGGTAACACTGTCGTTTTTTTTTCTGGTCAAAATTTTGAGTTTCGATATCTCAGCACTGGAAGGGTCTAGAGCCTCCATTGTTGCACTCAGGTCTATGTCTCATGGCCCTCTATCAGAATCCAGAGTTTTGAGAAGATTGGGGATACTTAATTTTTCGCCCCCCCAAAAAAAACGTAAGGGGTAACACTGTCGTTTTTTTTTTTTGGTCGAAACTTTGAGTTTCGATATCTCAGCACTGGAAGGGTCTAGAGCCTCCATTGTTGCACTCAGGTCTATGTCTCATGGCCCTCTATCAGAATCCAGAGTTTTGAGAAGATTGGGGATACTTAATTTTTTGCCCAAAAAAAAAAACGTAAGGGGTAACACTGTCGTTTTTTTTTCTGGTCAAAATTTTGAGTTTCGATATCTCAGCACTGAAAGGGTCTAGAGCCTCCATTGTTGCACTCAGGTCTATGTCTCATGGCCCTCTATCAGAATCCAGAGTTTTGAGAAGATTGGGGATACTTAATTTTTTGCCCAAAAAAAAAAACGTAAGGGGTAACACTGTCGTTTTTTTTTTTCGGGTCAAAATTTTGAGTTTCGATACATCAGCACTGGAAGGGTCTAGAGCCTCCATTGTTGCACTCAGGTCTATGTCTCATGGCCCTCTAGCAGAATCCAGAGTTTTGAGAAGATTGGGGATACTTAATTTTTCGCCCCCCCCAAAAAAAACGTAAGGGGTAACACTGTCGTTTTTTTTTTCTGGTCAAAATTTTGAGTTTTGATAACTCAGCACTGGAAGGGTCTAGAGCCTCCATTGTTGCACTCAGGTCTATGTCTCATGGCCCTCTATCAGAATCCAGAGTTTTGAGAAGATTAGGGATACTTAATTTTTCGCCCAAAAAAAAAAAACGTAAGGGGTAACACTGTCGTTTTTTTTTCTGGTCGAAATTTTGAGTTTCGATATCTCAGCACTGGAAGGGTCTAGAGCCTCCATTGTTGCACTCAGGTCTATGTCTCATGGCCCTCTATCAGAATCCAGAGTTTTGAGAAGATTGGGGATACTTAATTTTTCGCCCCAAAAAAAAACGTAAGGGGTAACACTGTCGTTTTTTTTTTCGGGTCGAAATTTTGAATTTCGATATTTCAGCTCTGAAAGGGTCTAGAGCCTCCATTGTTGCACTCAGGTCTAAGTCTAATGGCCCTCTATCAGAATCCAGAGTTTTGAGAAGATTGGGGATACTTAATTTTTCGCCCCAAAAAAAAAAAACGTAAGGGGTAACACTGTCGTTTTTTTTTCTGGTCAAAATTTTGAATTTCGATATTTCAGCTCTGAAAGGGTCTAGAGCCTCCATTGTTGCACTCAGGTCTATGTCTCATGGCCCTCTATCAGAATCCAGAGTTTTGAGAAGATTGGGGATACTTCATTTTTCGCCCCCCCAAAAAAAACGTAAGGGGTAACACTGTCGTTTTTTTTTTTTCTGGTCAAAATTTTGAGTTTTGATATCTCAGCACTGGAAGGGTCTAGAGCCTCCATTGTTGCACTCAGGTCTATGTCTCATGGCCCTCTATCAGAATCCAGAGTTTTGAGAAGATTGGGGATGCTTAATTTTTCGCCCCCCAAAAAAAACGTAAGGGGTAACACTGTCGTTTTTTTTTTTGGGTCAAAATTTTGAGTTTTGATATCTCAGCACTGGAAGGGTCTAGAGCCTCCATTGTTGCACTCAGGTCTATGTCTCATGGCCCTCTATCAGAATCCAGAGTTTTGAGAAGATTGGGGATACTTAATTTTTCGCCCAAAAAAAAAAAACGTAAGGGGTAACACTGTCGTTTTTTTTTTTCTGGTCGAAATTTTGAGTTTCGATATCTCAGCACTGGAAGGGTCTAGAGCCTCCATTGTTGCACTCAGGTCTATGTCTCATAGCCCTCTATCAGAATCCAGAGTTTTGAGTAGATTGGGGATACTTAATTTTTCGCCCAAAAAAAAAAACGTAAGGGGTAACACTGTCGTTTTTTTTTTCGGGTCGAAATTTTGAATTTCGATATTTCAGCTCTAAAAGGGTCTAGAGCCTCCATTGTTGCACTCAGGTCTAAGTCTCATGGCCCTCTATCAGAATCCAGAGTTTTGAGAAGATTGGGGACACTTAATTTTTCGCCCAAAAAAAAAAAACATAAGGGGTAACACTGTCGTTTTTTTTTCTGGTCAAAATTTTGAGTTTCGATATCTCAGCACTGGAAGGGTCTAGAGCCTCAATTGTTGCACTCAGGTCTATGTCTCATGGCCCTCTATCAGAATCCAGAGTTTTGAGAAGATTGGGGATACTTAATTTTTCGCCCCAAAAAAAAACGTAAGGGGTAACACTGTCGTTTTTTTTTTTGGTCAAAATTTTGAGTTTCGATATCTCAGCACTGGAAAGGTCTAGACCCTCCATTGTTGCACTCAGGTCTATGTCTCATGGCCCTCTATCAGAATCCAGAGTTTTGAGAAGATTGGGGATACTTAATTTTTCGCCCAAAAAAAAAAAAAAAACGTAAGGGGGAACACTGTCGTTTTTTTTTTCTGGTCAAAATTTTGAGTTTTGATATCTCAGCACTGGAAGGGTCTAGAGCCTCCATTGTTGCACTCAGGTCTATGTCTCATGGCCCTCTATCAGAATCCAGAGTTTTGAGAAGATTGGGGATACTTAATTTTTTGCCCAAAAAAAAAAAACGTAAGGGGTAACACTGTCGTTTTTTTTTTCGGGTCAAAATTTCGATTTTCGATATCTCAGCTCTGGAAGGGTCTAGAGCCTCCATTGTTGCACTCAGGTCTATGTCTCATGGCCCTCTATCAGAATCCAGAGTTTTGAGAAGATTGGGGATACTTAATTTTTTGCCCAAAAAAAAAACGTAAGGGGTAACACTGTCGTTTTTTTTTCTGGTCAAAATTTTGAATTTCGATATCTCAGCTCTGGAAGGGTCTAGAGCCTCCATTGTTGCACTCAGGTCTAAGTCTCATGGCCCTCTACCAGAATCCAGAGTTTTGAGAAGATTGGGGATACTTAATTTTTCGCCCCCCCCCAAAAAAAAACGTAAGGGGTAACACTGTCGTTTTTTTTTTCTGGTCGAAATTTTGAGTTTCGATATCTCAGCACTGGAAGGGTCTAGAGCCTCCATTGTTGCACTCAGGTCTAAGTCTCATGGCCCTCTATCAGAATCCAGAGTTTTGAGAAGATTGGGGACACTTAATTTTTCGCCCAAAAAAAAAAAACATAAGGGGTAACACTGTCGTTTTTTTTTCTGGTCAAAATTTTGAGTTTCGATATCTCAGCACTGGAAGGGTCTAGAGCCTCAATTGTTGCACTCAGGTCTATGTCTCATGGCCCTCTATCAGAATCCAGAGTTTTGAGAAGATTGGGGATACTTAATTTTTCGCCCCAAAAAAAAACGTAAGGGGTAACACTGTCGTTTTTTTTTTTGGTCAAAATTTTGAGTTTTGATATCTCAGCACTGGAAAGGTCTAGACCCTCCATTGTTGCACTCAGGTCTATGTCTCATGGCCCTCTATCAGAATCCAGAGTTTTGAGAAGATTGGGGATACTTAATTTTTCGCCCAAAAAAAAAAAAAAAACGTAAGGGGGAACACTGTCGTTTTTTTTTTCTGGTCGAAATTTTGAGTTTCGATATCTCAGCACTGGAAGGGTCTAGAGCCTCCATTGTTGCACTCAGGTCTAAGTCTCATGGCCCTCTATCAGAATCCAGAGTTTTGAGAAGATTGGGGACACTTAATTTTTCGCCCAAAAAAAAAAAACATAAGGGGTAACACTGTCGTTTTTTTTTCTGGTCAAAATTTTGAGTTTCGATATCTCAGCACTGGAAGGGTCTAGAGCCTCAATTGTTGCACTCAGGTCTATGTCTCATGGCCCTCTATCAGAATCCAGAGTTTTGAGAAGATTGGGGATACTTAATTTTTCGCCCCAAAAAAAAAGGTAAGGGGTAACACTGTCGTTTTTTTTTTTGGTCAAAATTTTGAGTTTCGATATCTCAGCACTGGAAAGGTCTAGACCCTCCATTGTTGCACTCAGGTCTATGTCTCATGGCCCTCTATCAGAATCCAGAGTTTTGAGAAGATTGGGGATACTTAATTTTTCGCCCAAAAAAAAAAAAAAAACGTAAGGGGGAACACTGTCGTTTTTTTTTTCTGGTCAAAATTTTGAGTTTTGATATCTCAGCACTGGAAGGGTCTAGAGCCTCCATTGTTGCACTCAGGTCTATGTCTCATGGCCCTCTATCAGAATCCAGAGTTTTGAGAAGATTGGGGATACTTAATTTTTTGCCCAAAAAAAAAAAACGTAAGGGGTAACACTGTCGTTTTTTTTTTCGGGTCAAAATTTCGATTTTCGATATCTCAGCTCTGGAAGGGTCTAGAGCCTCCATTGTTGCACTCAGGTCTATGTCTCATGGCCCTCTATCAGAATCCAGAGTTTTGAGAAGATTGGGGATACTTAATTTTTTGCCCAAAAAAAAAAACGTAAGGGGTAACACTGTCGTTTTTTTTTCTGGTCAAAATTTTGAATTTCGATATCTCAGCTCTGGAAGGGTCTAGAGCCTCCATTGTTGCACTCAGGTCTAAGTCTCATGGCCCTCTACCAGAATCCAGAGTTTTGAGAAGATTGGGGATACTTAATTTTTCGCCCCCCCCCAAAAAAAAACGTAAGGGGTAACACTGTCGTTTTTTTTTTCTGGTCGAAATTTTGAGTTTCGATATCTCAGCACTGGAAGGGTCTAGAGCCTCCATTGTTGCACTCAGGTCTATGTCTCATGGCCCTCTATCAGAATCCAGAGTTTTGAGAAGATTGGGGATACTTAATTTTTTGCCCAAAAAAAAAAACGTAAGGGGTAACACTGTCGTTTTTTTTTCTGGTCAAAATTTTGAGTTTCGATATCTCAGCACTGGAAGGGTCTAGAGCCTCCATTGTTGCACTCAGGACTATGTCTCATGGCCCTCTAACAGAATCCAGAGTTTTGAGAAGATTGGGGATACTTAATTTTTCGCCCCCCCCAAAAAAAACGTAAGGGGTAACACTGTCGTTTTTTTTTTTCTGGTCAAAATTTTGAGTTTTGATATCTCAGCACTGGAAGGGTCTAGAGCCTCCATTGTTGCACTCAGGTCTATGTCTCATTGCCCTCTATCAGAATCCAGAGTTTTGAGAAGATTGGGGATACTTAATTTTTCGCCCCCCCAAAAAAAACGTAAGGGGTAACACTGTCGTTTTTTTTTTTTTTGGTCGAAATTTTGAGTTTCGATATCTCAGCACAGGAAGGGTCTAGAGCCTCCATTGTTGCACTCAGGTCTATGTCTCATGGCCCTCTATCAGAATCCAGAGTTTTGAGAAGATTGGGGATACTTAATTTTTTGCCCAAAAAAAAAAACGTAAGGGGTAACACTGTCGTTTTTTTTTCGGGTCAAAATTTCGATTTTCGATATCTCAGCTCTGGAAAGGTCTAGAGCCTCCATTGTTGCACTCAGGTCTAAGTCTCATGGCCCTCTATCAGAATCCAGAGTTTTGAGAAGATTGGGGATACTTAATTTTTCGCCCCCCAAAAAAAAACGTAAGGGGTAACACTGTCGTTTTTTTTTTCTGGTCAAAATTTTGAGTTTCGATATCTCAGCACTGGAAGGGTCTAGAGCCTCCATTGTTGCACTCAGGTCTATGTCTCATGGCCCTCTATCAGAATCCAGAGTTTTGAGAAGATTGGGGATACTTAATTTTTCGCCCAAAAAAAAAAACGTAAGGGGTAACACTGTCGTTTTTTTTTTTCTGGTCAAAATTTTGAGTTTTGATATCTCAGCACTGGAAGGGTCTAGAGCCTCCATTGTTGCACTCAGGTCTATGTCTCATGGCCCTCTACCAGAATCCAGAGTTTTGAGAAGATTGGGGATACTTAATTTTTCGCCCCCCCCCCAAAAAAAACGTAAGGGGTAACACTGTCGTTTTTTTTTTCTGGTCAAAATTTTGAGTTTCGATATCTCAGCACTGGAAGGGTCTAGAGCCTCCATTGTTGCACTCAGGTCTATGTCTCATGGCCCTCTATCAGAATCCAGAGTTTTGAGAAGATTGGGGATACTTAATTTTTCGCCCAAAAAAAAAAACGTAAGGGGTAACACTGTCGTTTTTTTTTTTCTGGTCAAAATTTTGAGTTTTGATATCTCAGCACTGGAAGGGTCTAGAGCCTCCATTGTTGCACTCAGGTCTATGTCTCATGGCCCTCTACCAGAATCCAGAGTTTTGAGAAGATTGGGGATACTTAATTTTTCGCCCCCCCCCCCAAAAAAAACGTAAGGGGTAACACTGTCGTTTTTTTTTTCTGGTCAAAATTTTGAGTTTTGATAACTCAGCACTGGAAGGGTCTAGAGCCTCCATTGTTGCACTCAGGTCTATGTCTCATGGCCCTCTATCAGAATCCAGAGTTTTGAGAAGATTAGGGATACTTAATTTTTCGCCCAAAAAAAAAAAACGTAAGGGGTAACACTGTCGTTTTTTTTTCTGGTCGAAATTTTGAGTTTCGATATCTCAGCACTGGAAGGGTCTAGAGCCTCCATTGTTGCACTCAGGTCTATGTCTCATGGCCCTCTATCAGAATCCAGAGTTTTGAGAAGATTGGGGATACTTAATTTTTCGCCCCAAAAAAAAACGTAAGGGGTAACACTGTCGTTTTTTTTTTCGGGTCGAAATTTTGAATTTCGATATTTCAGCTCTGAAAGGGTCTAGAGCCTCCATTGTTGCACTCAGGTCTAAGTCTAATGGCCCTCTATCAGAATCCAGAGTTTTGAGAAGATTGGGGATACTTAATTTTTCGCCCCAAAAAAAAAAACGTAAGGGGTAACACTGTCGTTTTTTTTTCTGGTCAAAATTTTGAATTTCGATATTTCAGCTCTGAAAGGGTCTAGAGCCTCCATTGTTGCACTCAGGTCTATGTCTCATGGCCCTCTATCAGAATCCAGAGTTTTGAGAAGATTGGGGATACTTCATTTTTCGCCCCCCCAAAAAAAACGTAAGGGGTAACACTGTCGTTTTTTTTTTTTCTGGTCAAAATTTTGAGTTTTGATATCTCAGCACTGGAAGGGTCTAGAGCCTCCATTGTTGCACTCAGGTCTATGTCTCATGGCCCTCTATCAGAATCCAGAGTTTTGAGAAGATTGGGGATGCTTAATTTTTCGCCCCCCCAAAAAAAACGTAAGGGGTAACACTGTCGTTTTTTTTTTTTGGGTCAAAATTTTGAGTTTTGATATCTCAGCACTGGAAGGGTCTAGAGCCTCCATTGTTGCACTCAGGTCTATGTCTCATGGCCCTCTATCAGAATCCAGAGTTTTGAGAAGATTGGGGATACTTAATTTTTCGCCCAAAAAAAAAAACGTAAGGGGTAACACTGTCGTTTTTTTTTTTCTGGTCGAAATTTTGAGTTTCGATATCTCAGCACTGGAAGGGTCTAGAGCCTCCATTGTTGCACTCAGGTCTATGTCTCATAGCCCTCTATCAGAATCCAGAGTTTTGAGTAGATTGGGGATACTTAATTTTTCGCCCAAAAAAAAAAACGTAAGGGGTAACACTGTCGTTTTTTTTTTCGGGTCGAAATTTTGAATTTCGATATTTCAGCTCTAAAAGGGTCTAGAGCCTCCATTGTTGCACTCAGGTCTAAGTCTCATGGCCCTCTATCAGAATCCAGAGTTTTGAGAAGATTGGGGACACTTAATTTTTCGCCCAAAAAAAAAAACATAAGGGGTAACACTGTCGTTTTTTTTTCGGGTCGAAATTTTGAATTTCGATATCTCAGCACTGGAAGGGTCTAGAGCCTCCATTGTTGCACTCAGGTCTATGTCTCATGGCCCTCTATCAGAATCCAGAGTTTTGAGAAGATTGGGGATTCTTAATTTTTCGCCCCAAAAAAAAACGTAAGGGGTAACACTGTCGTTTTTTTTTTTCGGGTCAAAATTTTGAGTTTCGATATATCAGCACTGGAAGGGTCTAGAGCCTCCATTGTTGGACTCAGGTCTATGTCTCATGGCCCTCTACCAGAATCCAGAGTTTTGAGAAGATTGGGGATACTTAATTTTTCGCCCCCCCCAAAAAAAACATAAGGGGTAACACTGTCGTTTTTTTTTCTGGTCAAAATTTTGAGTTTTGATATCTCAGCACTGGAAGGGTCTAGAGCCTCCATTGTTGCACTCAGGTCTATGTCTCATGGCCCTCTATCAGAATTCAGAGTTTTGAGAAGATTGGGGATACTTAATTTTTCGCCCCAAAAAAAAAACGTAAGGGGTAACACTGTCGTTTTTTTTCTGGTCAAAATTTTGAGTTTTGATATCTCAGCACTGGAAGGGTCTAGAGCCTCCATTGTTGCACTCATGTCTATGTCTCATGGCCCTCTATCAGAATCCAGAGTTTTGAGAAGATTGGGGATACTTAATTTTTCGCCCCCCCAAAAAAAACGTAAGGGGTAACACTGTCGTTTTTTTTTTTGGTAAAAATTTTGAGTTTTGATATCTCAGCACTGGAAGGGTCTAGAGCCTCCATTGTTGCACTCAGGTCTATGTCTCATGGCCCTCTATCAGAATCCAGATTTTGAGAAGATTGGGGATACTTAATTTTTCGCCCAAAAAAAAAAAAACGTAAGGGGTAACACTGTCGTTTTTTTTTCTGGTCAAAATTTTGAGTTTTGATATCTCAGCACTGGAAGGGTCTAGAGCCTCCATTGTTGCACTCAAGTCTATGTCTCATGGCCCTCTATCAGAATCCAGAGTTTTGAGAAGATTGAGGATACTTAATTTTTCGCCCAAAAAAAAAAAAAACGTAAGGGGTAACACTGTCGTTTTTTTTTCGGGTCGAAATTTTGAATTTCGATATTTCAGCTCTGAAAGGGTCTAGAGCCTCCATTGTTGCACTCAGGTCTAAGTCTCATGGCCCTCTATCAGAATCCAGAGTTTTGAGAAGATTGGGGATACTTAATTTTTCGCCCCAAAAAAAAAAACGTAAGGGGTAACACTGTCGTTTTTTTTTCTGGTCAAAATTTTGAGTTTTGATATCTCAGCACTGGAAGGGTCTAGAGCCTCCATTGTTGCACTCAGGTCTATGTCTCATGGCCCTCTATCAGAATCCAGAGTTTTGAGAAGATTGGGGATACTTAATTTTTCGCCCAAAAAAAAAAAAACGTAAGGGGTAACACTGTCTTTTTTTTTTTCTGGTCAAAATTTTGAGTTTCGATATCTCAGCACTGGAAGGGTCTAGAGCCTCCATTGTTGCACTCAGGTCTAAGTCTCATGGCCCTCTATCAGAATCCAGAGTTTTGAGAAGATTGGGGATACTTATTTTTTTGCCCAAAAAAAAAAACGTAAGGGGTAACACTGTCGTTTTTTTTTTCTGGTCAAAATTTTGAGTTTCGATATCTCAGCACTGGAAGGGTCTAGAGCCTCCATTGTTGCACTCAGGACTATGTCTCATGGCCCTCTACCAGAATCCAGAGTTTTGAGAAGATTGGGGATACTTAATTTTTCGCCCCCCCCCCCAAAAAAAACGTAAGGGGTAACACTGTCGTTTTTTTTCTGGTCAAAATTTTGAGTTTTGATATCTCAGCACTGGAAGGGTCTAGAGCCTCCATTGTTGCACTCAGGTCTATGTCTCATGGCCCTCTATCAGAATCCAGAGTTTTGAGAAGATTGGGGATACTTAATTTTTCGCCCAAAAAAAAAAAACGTAAGGGGTAACACTGTCGTTTTTTTTTTCTGGTCAAAATTTTGAGTTTTGATATCTCAGCACTGGAAGGGTCTAGAGCCTCCATTGTTGCACTCAGGTCTATGTCTCATGGCCCTCTATCAGAATCCAGAGTTTTGAGAAGATTGGGGATACTTATTTTTTCGTCCCCCCAAAAAAAACGTAAGGGGTAACACTGTCGTTTTTTTTTTTTTTGGTCGAAATTTTGAGTTTCGATATCTCAGCACTGGAAGGGTCTAGAGCCTCCATTGTTGCACTCAGGTCTATGTCTCATGGCCCTCTATCAGAATCCAGAGTTTTGAGAAGATTGGGGATACTTAATTTTTTGCCCAAAAAAAAAAAAACGTAAGGGGTAACACTGTCGTTTTTTTTTTCGGGTCAAAATTTCGATTTTCGATATCTCAGCTCTGGAAGGGTCTAGAGCCTCCATTGTTGCACTCAGGTCTAAGTCTCATGGCCCTCTATCAGAATCCAGAGTTTTGAGAAGATTGGGGATACTTAATTTTTCGCCCCAAAAAAAAAAAACGTAAGGGGTAACACTGTCGTTTTTTTTTCTGGTCAAAATTTTGAGTTTCGATATCTCAGCACTGGAAGGGTCTAGAGCCTCCATTGTTGCACTCAGGTCTATGTCTCATGGCCCTCTATCAGAATCCAGAGTTTTGAGAAGATTGGGGATACTTAATTTTTTGCCCAAAAAAAAAAACGTAAGGGGTAACACTGTCGTTTTTTTTTTCGGGTCAAAATTTCGATTTTCGATATCTCAGCTCTGGAAGGGTCTAGAGCCTCCATTGTTGCACTCAGGTCTAAGTCTCATGGCCCTCTATCAGAATCCAGAGTTTTGAGAAGATTGGGGATACTTAATTTTTCGCCCCAAAAAAAAAAAGTAAGGGGTAACACTGTCGTTTTTTTTTTGGTCAAAATTTTGAGTTTCGATATCTCAGCACTGGAAGGGTCTAGAGCCTCCATTGTTGCACTCAGGTCTATGTCTCATGGCCCTCTATCAGAATCCAGAGTTTTGAGAAGATTGGGGATACTTAATTTTTCGCCCCAAAAAAAAACGTAAGGGGTAACACTGTCGTTTTTTTTTTCGGATCAAAATTTTGAGTTTCGATATATCAGCACTGGAAGGGTCTAGAGCCTCCATTGTTGCACTCAGGTCTATGTCTCATGGCCCTCTACCAGAATCCAGAGTATTGAGAAGATTGGGGATACTTAATTTTTGCCCCCCCCAAAAAAGACGTAAGGGGTAACACTGTCGTTTTTTTTCTGGTCAAAATTTTGAGTTTTGATATCTCAGCACTGGAAGGGTCTAGAGCCTCCATTGTTGCACTCAGGTCTATGTCTCATGGCCCTCTATCAGAATCCAGAGTTTTGAGAAGATTGGGGATACTTAATTTTTCGCCCAAAAAAAAAAAAACGTAAGGGGTAACACTGTCGTTTTTTTTTTTCTGGTCAAAATTTTGAGTTTTGATATCTCAGCACTGGAAGGGTCTAGAGCCTCCATTGTTGCACTCAGATCTATGTCTCATGGCCCTCTATCAGAATCCAGAGTTTTGAGAAGATTGGGGATACTTAATTTTTCGCCCCCCCAAAAAAAACGTAAGGGGTAACACTGTCGTTTTTTTTTTTCTGGTCAAAATTTTGAGTTTTGATATCTCAGCACTGGAAGGGTCTAGAGCCTCCATTGTTGCACTCAGGTCTATGTCTCATGGCCCTCTATCAGAATCCAGAGTTTTGAGAAGATTGGGGATACTTATTTTTTCGTCCCCCCAAAAAAAACGTAAGGGGTAACACTGTCGTTTTTTTTTTTTTGGTCGAAATTTTGAGTTTCGATATCTCAGCACTGGAAGGGTCTAGAGCCTCCATTGTTGCACTCAGGTCTATGTCTCATGGCCCTCTATCAGAATCCAGAGTTTTGAGAAGATTGGGGATACTTAATTTTTTGCCCAAAAAAAAAAACGTAAGGGGTAACACTGTCGTTTTTTTTTTCAGGTCAAAATTTCGATTTTCGATATCTCAGCTCTGGAAGGGTCTAGAGCCTCCATTGTTGCACTCAGGTCTAAGTCTCATGGCCCTCTATCAGAATCCAGAGTTTTGAGAAGATTGGGGATACTTAATTTTCCGCCCCAAAAAAAAAAAGTAAGGGGTAACACTGTCGTTTTTTTTTTTGGTCAAAATTTTGAGTTTCGATATCTCAGCACTGGAAGGGTCTAGAGCCTCCATTGTTGCACTCAAGTCTATGTCTCATGGCCCTCTATCAGAATCCAGAGTTTTGAGAAGATTGGGGATACTTAATTTTTCGACCCAAAAAAAACGTAAGGGGTAACACTGTCGTTTTTTTTTCGGATCAAAATTTTGAGTTTCGATATATCAGCACTGGAAGGGTCTAGAGCCTCCATTGTTGCACTCAGGTCTATGTCTCATGGCCCTCTACCAGAATCCAGAGTATTGAGAAGATTGGGGATACTTAATTTTTCGCCCCCCCAAAAAAAACGTAAGGGGTAACACTGTCGTTTTTTTTCTGGTCAAAATTTTGAGTTTTGATATCTCAGCACTGGAAGGGTCTAGAGCCTCCATTGTTGCACTCAGGTCTATGTCTCATGGCCCTCTATCAGAATCCAGAGTTTTGAGAAGATTGGGGATACTTAATTTTTCGCCCAAAAAAAAAAAAAACGTAAGGGGTAACACTGTCGTTTTTTTTTTCTGGTCAAAATTTTGAGTTTTGATATCTCAGCACTGGAAGGGTCTAGAGCCTCCATTGTTGCACTCAGATCTATGTCTCATGGCCCTCTATCAGAATCCAGAGTTTTGAGAAGATTGGGGATACTTAATTTTTCGCCCCCCCCAAAAAAACGTAAGGGGTAACACTGTCGTTTTTTTTTTCTTGTCAAAATTTTGAGTTTTGATATCTCAGCACTGGAAGGGTCTAGAGCCTCCATTGTTGCACTCAGGTCTATGTCTCATGGCCCTCTATCAGAATTCAGAGTTTTGAGAAGATTAGGGATACTTAATTTTTCGCCCAAAAAAAAAAAAACGTAAGGGGTAACACTGTCGTTTTTTTTTCTGGTCGAAATTTTGAGTTTCGATATCTCAGCACTGGAAGGGTCTAGAGCCTCCATTGTTGCACTCAGGTCTATGTCTCATGGCCCTCTATCAGAATCCAGAGTTTTGAGAAGATTGGGGATACTTAATTTTTTGCCCAAAAAAAAAAAACGTAAGGGGTAACACTGTCGTTTTTTTTTTCGGGTCAAAATTTCGATTTTCGATATCTCAGCTCTGGAAGGGTCTAGAGCCTCCATTGTTGCACTCAGGTCTAAGTCTCATGGCCCTCTATCAGAATCCAGAGTTTTGAGAAGATTGGGGATACTTAATTTTTCGCCCCAAAAAAAAAAAAGTAAGGGGTAACACTGTCGTTTTTTTTTTGGTCAAAATTTTGAGTTTCGATATCTCAGCACTGGAAGGGTCTAGAGCCTCCATTGTTGCACTCAAGTCTATGTCTCATGGCCCTCTATCAGAATCCAGAGTTTTGAGAAGATTGGGGATACTTAATTTTTCGCCCCAAAAAAAACGTAAGGGGTAACACTGTCGTTTTTTTTTCGGATCAAAAT
Source organism: Pimephales promelas (assembly GCF_988280905.1). Classification (NCBI taxonomy): domain Eukaryota; kingdom Metazoa; phylum Chordata; class Actinopteri; order Cypriniformes; family Leuciscidae; genus Pimephales; species Pimephales promelas. Next base: position 4,443,971 of record NC_142776.1, on the reverse strand, counting down.
TTTGAGTTTCGATATATCAGCACTGGTAGGGTCTAGAGCCTCCATTGTTGCACTCAGGTCTATGTCTCATGGCCCTCTACCAGAATCCAGAGTATTGAGAAGATTGGGGATACTTAATTTTTCGCCCCCCCAAAAAAAACGTAAGGGGTAACACTGTCGTTTTTTTTCTGGTCAAAATTTTGAGTTTTGATATCTCAGCACTGGAAGGGTCTAGAGCCTCCATTGTTGCACTCAGGTCTATGTCTCATGGCCCTCTATCAGAATCCAGAGTTTTGAGAAGATTGGGGATACTTAATTTTTCGCCCAAAAAAAAAAAAACGTAAGGGGTAACACTGTCGTTTTTTTTTTCTGGTCAAAATTTTGAGTTTTGATATCTCAGCACTGGAAGGGTCTAGAGCCTCCATTGTTGCACTCAGATCTATGTCTCATGGCCCTCTATCAGAATCCAGAGTTTTGAGAAGATTGGGGATACTTAATTTTTCGCCCCCCCCAAAAAAACGTAAGGGGTAACACTGTCGTTTTTTTTTTCTTGTCAAAATTTTGAGTTTTGATATCTCAGCACTGGAAGGGTCTAGAGCCTCCATTGTTGCACTCAGGTCTATGTCTCATGGCCCTCTATCAGAATTCAGAGTTTTGAGAAGATTAGGGATACTTAATTTTTCGCCCAAAAAAAAAAAAAACGCAAGGGGTAACACTGTCGTTTTTTTTTTCTGATCGAAATTTTGAGTTTCGATATCTCAGCACTGGAAGGGTCTAGAGCCTCCATTGTTGCACTCAGGTCTATGTCTCATGGCCCTCTATCAGAATCCAGAGTTTTGAGAAGATTGGGGATACTTAATTTTTCGCCCCAAAAAAAAAACGTAAGGGGTAACACTGTCGTTTTTTTTTCGGGTCGAAATTTTGAATTTCGATATTTCAGCTCTGAAAGGGTCTAGAGCCTCCATTGTTGCACTCAGGTCTAAGTCTCATGGCCCTCTATCAGAATCCAGAGTTTTGAGAAGATTGGGGATACTTAATTTTTCGCCCCAAAAAAAAAAAACGTAAGGGGTAACACTGTCGTTTTTTTTTTCTGGTCAAAATTTTGAATTTCGATATTTCAGCTCTGAAAGGGTCTAGAGCCTCCATTGTTGCACTCAGGTCTATGTCTCATGGCCCTCTATCAGAATCCAGAGTTTTGAGAAGATTGGGGATACTTCATTTTTCGCCCCCCCAAAAAAAAACGTAAGGGGTAACACTGTCGTTTTTTTTTTCTGGTCAAAATTTTGAGTTTTGATATCTCAGCACTGGAAGAGTCTAGAGCCTCCATTGTTGCACTCAGGTCTATGTCTCATGGCCCTCTATCAGAATCCAGAGTTTTGAGAAGATTGGGGATACTTAATTTTTCGCCCCCCCAAAAAAAACGTAAGGGGTAACACTGTCGTTTTTTTTTGGGGGTCAAAATTTTAAGTTTTGATATCTCAGCACTGGAAGGGTCTAGAGCCTCCATTGTTGCACTCAGGTCTATGTCTCATGGCCCTCTATCAGAATCCAGAGTTTTGAGAAGATTGGGGATACTTAATTTTTCGCCCCCAAAAAAAAAAACGTAAGGGGTAACACTGTCGTTTTTTTTTCGGGTCGAAATTTTGAATTTCGATATTTCAGCTCTAAAAGGGTCTAGAGCCTCCATTGTTGCACTCAGGTCTAAGTCTCGTGGCCCTCTATCAGAATCCAGAGTTTTGAGAAGATTGGGGATACTTAATTTTTCGCCCAAAAAAAAAAAAACATAAGGGGTAACACTGTCGTTTTTTTTTCTGGTCAAAATTTTGAGTTTCGATATCTCAGCACTGGAAGGGTCTAGAGCCTCCATTGTTGCACTCAGGTCTATGTCTCATGGCCCTCTATCAGAATCCAGAGTTTTGAGAAGATTGGGGATACTTAATTTTCGCCCCAAAAAAAAAACGTAAGGGGTAACACTGTCGTTTTTTTTTTTCGGGTCAAAATTTTGAGTTTCGATATATCAGCACTGGAAGGGTGTAGAGCCTCCATTGTTGGACTCAGGTCTATGTCTCATGGCCCTCTACCAGAATCCAGAGTTTTGAGAAGATTGGGGATACTTAATTTTTCGCCCCCCCCCCCCCCAAAAAAACGTAAGGGGTAACACTGTCGTTTTTTTTTTTTGGGTCAAAATTTTGAGTTTTGATATCTCAGCACTGGAAGGGTCTAGAGCCTCCATTGTTGCACTCAGGTCTATGTCTCATGGCCCTCTATCAGAATCCAGAGTTTTGAGAAGATTGGGGATACTTAATTTTTCGCCCAAAAAAAAAAAAACGTAAGGGGTAACACTGTCGTTTTTTTTTTTTCTGGTCGAAATTTTGAGTTTCGATATCTCAGCACTGGAAGGGTCTAGAGCCTCCATTGTTGCACTCAGGTCTATGTCTCATGGCCCTCTATCAGAATCCAGAGTTTTGAGAAGATTGGGGATACTTAATTTTTCGCCCCAAAAAAAAAAAAACGTAAGGGGTAACACTGTCGTTTTTTTTTTCGGGTCGAAATTTTGAATTTCGATATTTCAGCTCTAAAAGGGTCTAGAGCCTTCATTGTTGCACTCAGGTCTAAGTCTCATGGCCCTCTATCAGAATTCAGAGTTTTGAGAAGATTGGGGATACTTAATTTTTCGCCCAAAAAAAAAACCATAAGGGGTAACACTGTCGTTTTTTTTTCTGGTCAAAATTTTGAGTTTCGATATCTCAGCACTGGAAGGGTCTAGAGCCTCCATTGTTGCACTCAGGTCTATGTCTCATGGCCCTCTATCAGAATCCAGAGTTTTGAGAAGATTGGGGATACTTAATTTTTCGCCCCAAAAAAAACGTAAGGGGTAACACTGTCGTTTTTTTTTCGGGTCAAAATTTTGAGTTTCGATATATCAGCACTGGAAGGGTCTAGAGCCTCCATTGTTGGACTCAGGTCTATGTCTCATGGCCCTCTACCAGAATCCAGAGTTTTGAGAAGATTGGGGATACTTAATTTTTCGCCCCCCCAAAAAAAACATAAGGGGTAACACTGTCGTTTTTTTTTTCTGGTCAAAATTTTGAGTTTTGATATCTCAGCACTGGAAGGGTCTAGAGCCTCCATTGTTGCACTCAGGTCTATGTCTCATGGCCCTCTATCAGAATCCAGAGTTTTGAGAAGATTGGGGATACTTAATTTTTCGCCCCAAAAAAAAAAAAAAACGTAAGGGGTAACACTGTCGTTTTTTTTTTCGTGTCGAAAGTTGGAATTTCGATATTTCAGCTCTGAAAGGGTCTAGAGCCTCCATTGTTGCACTCAGGTCTAAGTCTCATGGCCCTCTATCAGAATCCAGAGTTTTGAGAAGATTCGGGATACTTAATTTTTCGCCCCAAAAAAAAAACGTAAGGGGTAACACTGTCGTTTTTTTTTTTTTGGTCAAAATTTTGAGTTTTGATATCTCAGCACTGGAAGGGTCTAGAGCCTCCATTGTTGCACTCAGGTCTATGTCTCATGGCCCTCTATCAGAATCCAGAGTTTTGAGAAGATTGGGGATACTTAATTTTTCGCCCAAAAAAAAAAAACGTAAGGGGTAACACTGTCGTTTTTTTTTTTCTGGTCAAAATTTTGAGTTTTGATATCTCAGCACTGGAAGGGTCTAGAACCTCCATTGTTGCACTCAGGTCTATGTCTCATTGCCCTCTATCAGAATCCAGAGTTTTGAGAAGATTGGGGATACTTAAATTTTCGCCCCCCCAAAAAAAACGTAAGGGGTAACACTGTCGTTTTTTTTTTTTTGGTCGAAATTTTGAGTTTCGATATCTCAGCACTGGAAGGGTCTAGAGCCTCCATTGTTGCACTCAGGTCTATGTCTCATTGCCCTCTATCAGAATCCAGAGTTTTGAGAAGATTGGGGATACTTAATTTTTTGCCAAAAAAAAAAAAACGTAAGGGGTAACACTGTCGTTTTTTTTTTCGGGTCAAAATTTCGATTTTCGATATCTCAGCTCTGGAAGGGTCTAGAGCCTCCATTGTTGCACTCAGGTCTAAGTCTCATGGCCCTCTATCAGAATCCAGAGTTTTGAGAAGATTGGGGATACTTAATTTTTCGCCCCCAAAAAAAAAACGTAAGGGGTAACACTGTCGTTTTTTTTTTCTGGTCAAAATTTTGAGTTTCGATATCTCAGCACTGGAAGGGTCTAGAGCCTCCATTGTTGCACTCAGGTCTATGTCTCATGACCCTCTATCAGAATCCAGAGTTTTGAGAAGATTGGGGATACTTAATTTTTTGCCCAAAAAAAAACGTAAGGGGTAACACTGTCGTTTTTTTTTTCCGGGTCAAAATTTTGAGTTTCGATACATCAGCACTGGAAGGGTCTAGAGCCTCCATTGTTGCACTCAGGTCTATGTCTCATGGCCCTCTACCAGAATCCAGAGTTTTGAGAAGATTGGGGATACTTAATTTTTTGCCCCCCCCAAAAAAAACGTAAGGGGTAACACTGTCGTTTTTTTTTTTCTGGTCGAAATTTTGAGTTTCGATATCTCAGCACTGGAAGGGTCTAGAGCCTCCATTGTTGCACTCAGGTCCATGTCTCATGGCCCTCTATCAGAATCCAGAGTTTTGAGAAGATTGGGGATACTTAATTTTTCGCCCGAAAAAAAAAAAACGTAAGGGGTAACACTGTCGTCTTTTTTTTCTGGTCAAAATTTTGAGTTTTGATATCTCAGCACTGGAAGGGTCTAGAGCCTCCATTGTTGCACTCAGGTCTATGTCTCATGGCCATCTATCAGAATCCAGAGTTTTGAGAAGATTGGGGATACTTAATTTTTCGCCCCCCCCAAAAAAACGTAAGGGGTAACACTGTCGTTTTTTTTTTGGGTCGAAATTTTGAGTTTCGATATCTCAGCACTGGAAGGGTCTAGAGCCTCCATTGTTGCACTCAGGTCTATGTCTCATGGCCCTCTATCAGAATCCAGAGTTTTGAGAAGATTGGGGATACTTAATTTTTTGCCCAAAAAAAAAACGTAAGGGGTAACACTGTCGTTTTTTTTTTCGGGTCAAAATTTCGATTTTCGATATCTCAGCTCTGGAAGGGTCTAGAGCCTCCATTGTTGCACTCAGGTCTAAGTCTTATGGCCCTCTATCAGAATCCAGAGTTTTGAGAAGATTGGGGATACTTAATTTTTCGCCCAAAAAAAAAAACGTAAGGGGTAACACTGTCGTTTTTTTTCGGGTCGAAATTTTGAATTTCGATATTTCAGCTCTGAAAGGGTCTAGAGCCTCCATTTTTGCACTCAGGTCTAGGTCTCATGGCCCTCTATCAGAATCCAGAGTTTTGAGAAGATTGGGGATACTTAATTTTTCGCCCCCCCAAAAAAAACGTAAGGGGTAACACTGTCGTTTTTTTTTTTCGGGTCGAAATTTTGAGTTTCGATATCTCAGCACTGGAAGGGTCTAGAGCCTCCATTGTTGCACTCAGGTGTAAGTCTCATGGCCCTCTGTCAGAATCCAGAGTTTTGAGAAGATTGGGGATACTTAATTTTTCGCCCCAAAAAAAAAACGTAAGGGGTAACACTGTCGTTTTTTTTTCTGGTCGAAATTTTGAGTTTCGATATCTCAGCACTGGAAGGGTCTAGAGCCTCCATTGTTGCACTCAAGTCTATGACTCATGGCCCTCTATCAGAATCCAGAGTTTTGAGAAGATTGGGGATACTTAATTTTTCGCCCAAAAAAAAAAACGTAAGGGGTAACACTGTCGTTTTTTTTTTCGGGTCGAAATTTTGAATTTCGATATTTCAGCTCTGAAAGGGTCTAGAGCCTCCATTGTTGCACTCAGGTCTATGTCTCATGGCCCTCTATCAGAATCCAGAGTTTTGAGAAGATTGGGGATACTTAATTTTTCGCCCCAAAAAAAAAATGTAAGGGGTAACACTGTCGTTTTTTTTTCGGGTCGAAATTTTGAATTTCGATATCTCAGCTTTGAAAGGGTCTAGAGCCTCCATTGTTGCACTCAGGTCTAAGTCTCATGGCCGTCTATCAGAATCCAGAGTTTTGAGAAGATTGGGGATACTTAATTTTTCGCCCCTCCAAAAAAAACATAAGGGGTAACACTGTCGTTTTTTTTTCCGGGTCGAAATTTTGAGTTTCGATATCTCAGCACTGGAAGGGTCTAGAGCCTCCATTTGTGCACTCAGGTCTATGTCTCATGGCCCTCTATCAGATTCCAGAGTTTTGAGAAGATTGGGGATACTTAATTTTTCGCCCAAAAAAAAAAAAAAAACGTAAGGGGTAACAATGTCGTTTTTTTTTTCTGGTCGAAATTTTGAGTTTCAATATCTCAGCACTGGAAGGGTCTAGAGCCTCCATTGTTGCACTCAGGTCTATGTCTCATGGCCCTCTATCAGATTCCAGGGTTTTGAGAAGATTGGGGATACTTAATTTTTCGCCCAAAAAAAAAAAAACGTAAGGGGTAACAATGTCGTTTTTTTTTTTCGGGTCGAAATTTTGAGTTTCGATATCTCAGCACTGAAAGGGTCTAGATCCTCCATTGTTGCACTCAGGTCTAAGTCTCATGGCCCTCTATCAGAATCCAGAGTTTTGAGAAGATTGGGGATACTTAATTTTTCGCCCAAAAAAAAAAAACCTAAGGGGTAACACTGTCGTTTTTTTTTTTCGGGTCGAAATTTTGAGTTTTGATATCTCAGCACTGGAAGGGTCTAGAGCCTCCATTGTTGCACTCAGGTCTAAGTCTCATGGCCCTCTATCAGTATCCAGAGTTTTGAGAAGATTGGGGATACTTAATTTTTCGCCCAAAAAAAAAAAAAGTAAGGGGTAACACTGTCGTTTTTTTTTTTCGGGTCGAAATTTTGAATTTCGATATTTCAGCTCTGAAAGGGTCTAGAGCCTCCATTGTTGCACTCAGGTCTAAGTCTCATGGCCGTCTATCAGAATCCAGAGTTTTGAGAAGATTGGGGATACTTAATTTTTCGCCCAAAAAAAAAAAAAAACGTAAAGGGTAACAATGTCGTTTTTTTTTTCTGGTCGAAATTTTGAGTTTCAATATCTCAGCACTGGAAGGGTCTAGAGCCTCCATTGTTGCACTCAGGTCTATGTCTCATGGCCCTCTATCAGATTCCAGGGTTTTGAGAAGATTGGGGATACTTAATTTTTCGCCCAAAAAAAAAAAAACGTAAGGGGTAACAATGTCGTTTTTTTTTTCGGGTCGAAATTTTGAGTTTCGATATCTCAGCACTGAAAGGGTCTAGATCCTCCATTGTTGCACTCAGGTCTAAGTCTCATGGCCCTCTATCAGAATCCAGAGTTTTGAGAAGATTGGGGATACTTAATTTTTCGCCCAAAAAAAAAAAAACCTAAGGGGTAACACTGTCGTTTTTTTTTTCGGGTCGAAATTTTGAGTTTTGATATCTCAGCACTGGAAGGGTCTAGAGCCTCCATTGTTGCACTCAGGTCTAAGTCTCATGGCCCTCTATCTGTATCCAGAGTTTTGAGAAGATTGGGGATACTTAATTTTTCGCCCAAAAAAAAAAAAGTAAGGGGTAACACTGTCGTTTTTTTTTTTCGGGTCGAAATTTTGAATTTCGATATTTCAGCTCTGAAAGGGTCTAGAGCCTCCATTGTTGCACTCAGGTCTAAGTCTCATGGCCGTCTATCAGAATCCAGAGTTTTGAGAAGATTGGGGATACTTAATTTTTCGCCCCTCCAAAAAAAACATAAGGGGTAACACTGTCGTTTTTTTTTTTCGGGTCGAAATTTTGAGTTTCGATATCTCAGCACTGGAAGGGTCTAGAGCCTCCATTGTTGCACTCAGGTCTAAGTCTCATGGCCCTCTGTCAGAATCCAGAGTTTTGAGAAGATTGGGGATACTTAATTTTTCGCCCCAAAAAAAAAACGTAAGGGGTAACACTGTCGTTTTTTTTTCTGGTCGAAATTTTGAGTTTCGATATCTCAGCATTGGAAGGGTCTAGAGCCTCCATTGTTGCACTCAAGTCTATGACTCATGGCCCTCTATCAGAATCCAGAGTTTTGAGAAGATTGGGGATACTTAATTTTTCGCCCAAAAAAAAAAACGTAAGGGGTAACACTGTCGTTTTTTTTTCGGGTCGAAATTTTGAATTTCGATATTTCAGCTCTGAAAGGGTCTAGAGCCTCCATTGTTGCACTCAGGTCTATGTCTCATGGCCCTCTATCAGAATCCAGAGTTTTGAGAAGATTGGGGATACTTAATTTTTCGCCCCCAAAAAAAAATGTAAGGGGTAACACTGTCGTTTTTTTTTTTGGGTCGAAATTTTGAATTTCGATATCTCAGCTTTGAAAGGGTCTAGAGCCTCCATTGTTGCACTCAGGTCTAAGTCTCATGGCCGTCTATCAGAATCCAGAGTTTTGAGAAGATTGGGGATACTTAATTTTTCGCCCCTCCAAAAAAAACATAAGGGGTAACACTGTCGTTTTTTTTTTCGGGTCGAAATTTTGAGTTTCGATATCTCAGCACTGGAAGGGTCTAGAGCCTCCATTGTTGCACACAGGTCTATGTCTCATGGCCCTCTATCAAAATCCAGAGTTTTGAGAAGATTGGGGATACTTAATTTTTCGCCCCCCCCCCCCAAAAAAACGTAAGGGGTAACACTGTCGTTTTTTTTTTCGGGTCGAAATTTTGAGTTTCGATATCTCAGCACTGGAAGGGTCTAGAGCCTCCATTGTTGCACTCAGGTCTATGTCTCATGGCCCTCTATCAGAATCCAGAGTTTTGAGAAGATTGGGGATACTTAATTTTTCGCCCAAAAAAAAAACGTAAAGGGTAACACTGTCGTTTTTTTTTTTTCAGGTCGAAATTTTGAATTTCGATATTTCAGCTTTGAAAAGGTCTAGAGCCTCCATTGTTGCACTCAGGTCTAAGTCTCATGGCCCTCTCTCAGAATCCAGAGTTTTGAGAAGATCGGGGATACTTAATTTTTCGCCCCAAAAAAAACCGTAAGGGGTAACACTGTCTTTTTTTTTTTCGGGTCAAAATTTTGAGTTTCGATATCTCAGCACTGGAAGGGTCTAGAGCCTCCATTGTTGCACTCAGGTCTAAGTCTCATGGCCCTCTATCAGAATCCAGAGTTTTGAGAAGATTGGGGATACTTAATTTTTCGCACCAAAAAAAAAAAAAACGAAAGGGGTACCACTGAAACTCTGGATTCTGACAGAGGGCTATGGGACTTACACCTGAGTGCAAAAATTGAGGTTTTAGACCCTTCCAGAGCTGAGATATTGAGATCCCACGTAGCATTTATGCCATTATAAATATCTCAATATCTCAGCTCTAGAAGGGTCGAGAGCCTCCATTTTTGCACCCAGGTCTAAGTCCCATGGCCCTCTATCAGAATCCAGAGTTTCAAGAAGATTGGAGAAACTTATTTTTTCGCACCAAAAAAACCAAAAAAACCAAAGGGGTACTACTGTCGTTTTTTGGGGGGGGTCGAAATTTTGATTTTCTCTGATCTTCTTGAAACTCTGGATTCTGATAGAGGGCTATGGGACTTAGACCTGAGACATAGACCTGAGTTCAAAAATGGAGTCTATAGACCCTTCCAGAGCTGAGATATTGAGATCCCACCTAGCGTTTATGCCATTATAAATATCTCAATATCTTAGCTCTGGAGGGGTCTAGAGCCTCCATTGTTTAGAGCCAAATTTTGAGTTTCGATATCTCAGCACTGGAAGGGTCTAGAGCCTCCATTGTTGCACTCAGGTCTAAGTCTCATGGCCTTCTATCAGAATCCAGAGTTTTGAGAAGATTTGGAATACTTAATTTTTCGCCCCCCCCCCAAAAAAAAAAACGTAGGGAGTAACACTGTCGTTTTTTTTTTTCGGGTCGAAATTTTGAGTTTCGACATCTGAGCACTGGAAGGGTCTAGAGCCTCCATTGTTGCACTCAGGTCTAAGTCTCATGGCCCTCTACCAGAATCCAGAGTATCAAGAAGATTGGAGAAACGTATTTTTTCGCACCAAAAAAGAAAGAGCTGAGATATTGAGATCCCACGTAGCATTTATGCCATTATAAAAATAGTGGGTTGGTGGACGGTGTAATTATGGGATGGCGCTTGGTGCTACTGATTGAGGGGCCTCAGCTGAGTGCAGTAAAATAGTTTTTATCATGAAAGAAACTTTAATTAAAATGTCCAAAAAATACACTACCCAAATACCCATTCAATAGAGGCCCGGGGGCGCCGTCGGCCGGTCCCCAAAAAATTTCGTGGGGCCGGCGCGCTCGTCCGCCAACCCACGTCCGTTTGCCTACGGCGCAAGGACGGAATGGACCTTATTCCGCCTTGGACTAGCTAGAGTTACTGGAAATCGAAATACAGTTACTTGAGGGCAACTGTCCTGCCAGTACTGTAAAAATACAAGAAAACACAGGATGCACACAGGAAATGGCTCTAACATGAATGCATCGATTGATTCCTAGGTTTATTTTGTTATGAATAAACAAATGTGCAGTTTAGAGGAAAAACCTTATGATTAAAGTTGTAATGTTATAATGTTCAAGTTTTTGTTCTAAAAAAAAGATGCACAGAAAATGACTCAAATATGACCAGATTGATTGATTGATTGATTTGAATATATTTAGTTTGTTACAAACAAAGTGCAATCTGTAAAACAAAAACCTCAAAATTATAGTTGAAATGGTATACTGCTGGAATTTTTTTGACCTTGAGAAAAAGCTTAAAGTATAGACCAACAAATTTTATTAATTTATTTCATGTTGGAACATTTTTAGGAAGTTTTGACCTGATGTCCATTGGAATGGACAAAAAAATTACAATGAAAGCAATTATATATATTTTTATTATTATTTTTTTTTTTTCATTTTCATTTATAGAAACCTCATGAGCTGGGAAATTGTACTTTTACATTTTTCAGAAACTTGAAACATAATTCAGGTCTGAGGGGGTTAATTTAATCATCAGAAACTCAAAATAATAAGTTATCTCAACTAATTAAATAAATTATTTAAGTTGATTTGACAAAAGAAAAACTGTTGTGATTACAAATCTTGAAAATATTTTTTAGGTTAGGTATATGATTATGCTTACATTTTCAGACAGGAATATCGTTCCAGGATCAACATAATGTTGACCCAGGAATGCGTTCGGCAAAATCAGGATGTGTGTAAATGGAGCAAAAATAATTTTGAGAAAATGGCCTTTGAAATCTAGTGTAATAAATATGTATTCTGGACTTTTTCTTTCCACTTGTATAAACACAATTGACCAAAAAAAAAAAAGGTCTTAGCCCAGGTCTTAAACATTTCAATAAGATCATCAAATGTCACAATCCAATTCAAACTCAGATCACTACTGTGTCCAGGTATGTCATCCACTCAACATGATTTGGTCTATGCATGCATGCTGACAATAGTTTAGTATTGTGTACACAACTTTAAAAATAGTTTATTCAGCTAAATCTGCAAATGCATTTCCCTTTCCCCTCCATCCTGTTACTTGTGACTGCTCAATTTCTCCGAGCGCTGTCTAAACTTACCAGTCAACATGAGCGTCGCACCACAAATTGGAGCGAATAACAAGTTCTGTTGTGAGTCATTGATGTTTGAATGAAAGTTTTGCCAAGAATCCATTTATGTCTGCTTCTCACAGAGGCAAGGAAACACGGCTACATTCTCTTTTAAAGCTTCGTTATTTAAGCTTGTTCACATCAGAAATTTCTGCAGTTTGCTGTTAAAAATCATTCTTCACATTTTGTGGGAGGAGGTCAGAGCAAAAGAAGGCACCATTTCTGCACGTTGCATCACATGTAGGCAAATAACGTTGGCATGTTCCCCATAAACATATTGATTTGTGTCAAAACAAGCGAACGTGCATCAGTTTTAAGATGAAGGGAACGTACGAGAGAGGAACAAGATCATCCGCGCTGCGATTCAAAGAACTTCTGGAGTTGGCGAGCTGTGGGCGTCTGAAGTGGGAACCGTTGAAGGGTATCTGCGATGACAGAGAAAAGTAATTTGGGTTGGAGACCGAAGTGACAGGAAGGACAGCGTGACTTTGGTTCCCTTCTACACCTGTGAGACCAGTAGCGAGGTAGAGCAGAGGTATTATCAAACGCCTCCTCCTCTTCTTCACCGAACCCCGCATCACTACGCCTCGCCTCCGCAGGGGTCCGTCACGTCAAGGACACGCCACAGTTGACACGCCAACAAGCAGCTAATTTATATCCTTCTCCTGGACAAACATGAACACAGCGGCAGTCATGTCACCCAGGAGTCGGCATAAATATGCAAACACAGATTCCGAGGTGCAAAGGCTCTGTCCGTTTACCATCTTTTTTCCAGCTTGTTTTACCTCCTCTGTGGTTTGTCCTCTGCTGACTTTCCCATTTGTTGGTGGTCATTAAAACTACTGGGGTTGTAGGTATGGCTATACAAAAGAGTGACGCTGCAAAAGCTCTATAGATAAACAAATAATCACCTCTGTTACAGCTTTCATTAATAATGCAAGGGTGATTTGCGCTGTATTTGAAGCTTGGAAAAATTCGACAAGTCTAAATAACAGGAAGAAAATTGTCTTTGAAAAAATCTGTTGCTGATACTTTACTCACACCCATGACATCCAAGATATCCATGTCATCCTTTCTTTAGTCGAAAAGAAATGAAGGTTTTTGATGAAAACATTCCAGCATTTTTCTCCATGTAATGAACTTCAATGGGAACCAAACGGTTCAAGGTCCAAAAGACAGTTTCAGTGCAAACTGTTCAAAGGGCTTTAAATGATTCAAGATGATAAATGAGCGTCTTATCAAGCGAAACGATTGCTCATTTAAAAAAATAAAATAAAATAACGCACAAAATAACATGCATCACAAACGCGCATCACAGAACAGAGCAAGGCGACCATTTGAGCTTATAAAACTTAAACTTTGTTATTTTTTTTTAAATGAGCAATCATTCCGCTTGATAAGACACTTATTCACTTATTCATCATTTAAAGCCCTTTGAACAGTTTGCACTGAAACTGTCTTTTGGACCTTGAACCGTTTGGTTCCCAGTGAAGTCCATTATATGGAGAAAAATCCTGGAATGTTTTCATCAAAAACCTTAATTTCTTTTCGACTAAAGAAAAAATGACATGGACATCTTGGATGACATGGGGGTGAGTAAACTATCAGCAAAGTTTTTAAAAAAAAAAAAGTGAACTACTCTTTTAAAAGAGTTGGAGAGATTGTGTCCACAACGGGGTTGTGCACAATTCAGAATTGAATAATTAGCTCTATTGCAATTCAAAGAAATTCAAGTCAATGCAAGTATTTTTCCACCCTGTAACTGTTCAGACTTTGCAAAACGTAGTTAAAAATCACATAAACATATTACTACACAACGCACTACTGTTTGAACTATAGGAAGGCATCCCTGTATCCAATAATGAACAAGGCACAAAAGATAAACAATTTTGCCAACCTCAAAATGCACCAATTTTGAAGATAGATACTTTCCAGCCAGCATTTCATGGTTGGGCCAGTGTAGGTGCGACACTGGGGTTAATTCAGATATGGCCGACATGGAACCATTGGACAAACCCACAGGACCCATATCTCAAGCTCATATCACGCTTATACTGGCCCACCATAAAATGGTGGCTGGGTGTATACAAATATATGCACTGGATGAATAGCAACATCAGTAGTTACCAAAAAGGGCCATCTAAAGGCACACATGCTGGCTGACTTGAATGGTTTATCTGAGTCCCAATGGCCATTACCCAAAACTGCTATCATGCTCTGCAGCGGATGCCCAGGGCCCCTTTGAAGTCAAGAGGCAAAAGTCAATTCAACACACTGGGGGTGCTAATGAATTTGTTCGGAGCTTAAATCTAAATGGCGAGGGCCTGTGGACAATAATTCATGGCAGCAGGTAGACTCTGTGGAAAGCCCAATGCTGGATGAATTGTAATGACTGAACTCTTTTGAGAATATATCTTTGAGAGAAGTCATGAGAATTGTAGAGTAGAAAAGTATAATTATGTGGCCTAAATTAGATTAAGGAGAGGCAAAATGAACTTTTTCAATTCAAATCCCCTTGTGCCGACGAGTTTATGTATTTACCGAGGCTGTGAGCTCGTTACTGTAAGTTTTCTGTGTAAATGGTTTCGCTGTTTCTGTACAGCATCATTTATACAACAATACATTCATTCAGTTCAATAGATTCATTTGCTCTGATTCCATCAATCAAACGGATTAAATCTCTCTCCCCTATGTTTCAATCAAGACTAAATTAAACTTGCCTGACAATTCACCTGTTGTCCAAGACAATCTCAAAAGGTAAACAAATGTTCTGAAAATGTCGTCTTACTCCTAAACCTAACCATAACTCATCCCTGAAATCAGAGGGAAACAATAATTGTGTAACAATGATGAAGAAACACCTAATCCTGGTTGTGAGCCTTAACTTGACTCGCCCCTCAAATCTGATTGGTTGATTGGAATGTTGATCCAGGAACATGTTGGTAAATCACGCTCACTGGGAAACATCACCAACAAAACAGTGTTCTTGTGTCATTTTGAAGGTTTCTCTTCAATAAAGTCTATGTATGATACAAACAAAAAACAATGGTATTCTTTGGAAGAGAGAAAATCGTACTGTGTGGGTTTCCAACAATATAAGCAAAAAAAATCATATTTAAAGTTTAGCTCTAAGCAAAATAATGAATTTTTCTGGAAAGAAAAGTTGGACACAGTGCTAGAGTGACATTTAAAAGTTTGAATACCAAAACTCAAGTGATGTTTTTGTTGATGCAGAATACAAGTTGCTAGATCGATGTTTCCTTAATGAGAGTGTGTTGATTAGATTAACACAGTCTCATCCCAAGAAGTCATATAACTGATGTCTTGGGACGTCTTGTGACCATACGTCAACATCCGCCTTTTAAACGTCGGTTACATGATCCCGGGCCGTCATACAACCGACACTTTACCTTTAACGTCAGTTAGGTGACGGGGTAGGTTTAGGGGTAGGTTTAGGTCTGGGGTAGGGTTAGGATCCGATAACGTCATCTAACCGACAAAAAACGTCTACGATGAGACTACGCTGATTAGATACATTCCTGCCTTTGTCAACAGAAAAAAAAACTGTCATAAAGTGGTTGGGACAAAATCATCCAAATCAAAAAGTTTGGGGACAAGTCCCTGCCGTAGATGATACGTGGTCAAATCTTTTGCTACGATGCTTCTTACGTCCAAAAGTTTGCATCCTGTAAAAAAGTGCAATTCAGCAGTTTCTATCAGTGTGTCTGTCTTTCATAACGACACCCCACCGCTTGGAAGCTTTGAGAACTCAGCGTGAGATGGGACTGTGGAGACATGAACGTGAGGAAAAAATGAACTTGATTAAGCGGAAAGGGGGACGCATTAAGAGTGAAGAAAGCCTAAGCGCTTTAACTCCTCTGCTTTGCATATAAATGAGAGATTACAGAGAGACTATATCTTATCAGCCCGTTGGAATACATATGCCTAATTACAATATATTCAGAAAAATATGCAAGTGTAATTTGCACAAAGAAGATTAGGTGCACAGAGAAAGGTCAGGCCACACCGGCTCATACTGATGTGTTCGAGCTCTGATGCTCTGGAGAAATAAGGGTCTGCAGAGGAGTTCGGAAATCAAGAAGAGCTTCTTATTCAAAACCAGTTCGTTTTTTACTGAAACGTTCCTTTAGCGCTACTCATTTTCAATCTTTCACAGATGCGGACAGAACGCCGTATTACTCTCAAGGTGTTTTATGTTGCACTGATTCTAGTTGTAGACAACAAACACAGCATGAGTGCTGTAGTCTGACTCTGATTCACGACCAAATGACTCATATGATCTTGTCTTTTTAACAAATCACTTACAATGACGAATAGTTTTAAGTACCAGGGATCGCACCTGCAAAGTGGTATCAATGATGAAGTGTGTGGGGGCTGGAAAGAAGTCACTATGCGATGAATGAATATCAATCCGTCTCAAGTCAAAGATATACCAAATGGTAGTACGTCCACTTGTGCTATAAGGAGCCAAATGCTGGCCAGTCACCAAGAGCGCTGAGCGCACCCTTGACTAAAACGCCAATGGCCGTTGAACCGCCAATTATGGAAAAACTGCGTCTTGTGCACGCCTCTTTTTTTGTGCCGACCCGCCCAGGGAGCGCAAGTTCATTCCCTAGTTTAGCAACGTGCATCTGTGGAGGGAAGCAAGATAGGGCCTGAGATGTTACCAGACATAGCATTGGATTTGTTGAATATATTTATTTATGTGTAAACAAAATAGAATCTTTGCTTTAATGAACAGAAAATGAACAGAAGTGACTCGCATCTTCAGTCTGCAGCTCTACTATCTAGGATTTGTCTCGCATTCATTTCCACACACCAATAGTTTTTATGGGGATGGAAGGTGTTTGTGACAGTATGCTGTGGAGTGTGTCAGTCAGTGAAGAGGTCATCCAGGTTGCTGAGCTTTCAGCTTTGCCTTAATTTTGTCCTTTCTCCCATGAGGCCGAGAGCTCAAGGACAGGCTACGGTGAGCGTATATTGCAAATGCAAACGGCACACAAACAGACAGACGTGCCCTGGGAACTTCACTTTGGAAATAAACAGCTCTGCAATTCAGCCTTATACCTTTGTGATTACTTATTTGAACTAAATATAAAGTTGATGATATTAGCTACATCATTTACCGATTTAAAACGCAAGGGTATTACTTATGCATGCACAATATAATATATGAACTTATGAACAATTGTAGAAATCTTTGAGGTGAACCGAATACTGAAGCAAGTTAATTGAATTCAAAGGTTAATTTTATTCTATTCATAATAAATTAGATTAAACGTCCAATGCCATTTGCGTAGCTGTCTATTTTGGCATTTATGGTTGTGATATTTAATGCATTGTTTTGTGCTTTACAGTTGCATCAGATGATTCAGAAAGATGTGTAACATCTTTTAAGAAGGATCAGTGTTTTGAATGTTGTAAATGTTCAGAAATGCTTTTTTTTTTTCAGTGTCAGTGTGCATTTTACATGCAAATGTGAATGAGATTACCCCGGTTAAATACAGCCATTCACAACGTCTGGGACTAAAAGAGAGTGCAACTGTTCAATTTTACACTTGATCTCACTGAAAAAATCTGTCTCTTTGAACTAGACTGGAATGAAAATACATTAGCTCATTTTCTCCACAACTAATGTGCTGAGAAACATAACTGTCCATGTTACACAAATTAGATCAAACACTAGTTATTATAGTGATAAATAATTCAGGTTGATTCACACAATTGTTTTGTGAATGCATTGTTCATCAATTACTCGTTATACACAAATAATTGAAAAGTGAACCTGTCATGGTAACCTTTTTTATGTATAAACCTTTTATATATAAATATGTACTTATATTGAGGGCAGTCATGTCTATCAAGGTGTCTCAATTTGGTGATAAATTCATGGGGAACATGACAACATACATTAAACATATATTTTAGCAATAAATGTGTGTCAGAAGCTTAGATGTTCTAGGACTATGGGCTATAGCAAACTAACTAACCAATTAACTAACTACCCAGCCAAACGACCAACCAACTAAATGAAGGAAAGAATGTATGAATAAATTAAAATTCTTGAATTTATTTCAAGAAATGCCAACAACTTACATTAAATTAATTTTTTGGATGTCACTAAAAGTCACAACACCAAAACCAATAAAGTAAAAATATTCATAAATTCTGTACTTTCTACAAAGAGACAGAAATGAAAGTAATAATTTACAAGTAATTATTACTGAAAATTGCTCGTTATATACACACACCTAAAGGAATATTAGGAACGCCAGTTTAATTTTTCATTAATGCAATTATCTAATCAACCAATCACATGACAGCAGCTTCAATGCATTTAGGGGTGTGGTCCTGGTCGAGACAATCTCCTGAACTCCAAACTGAATGTCAGAATAGGAAAGAAAGGTGATTTAAGCCATTTTGAGCGTGGCATGGTTGTTGGTGTCTGAGTATTTCACAATCTGCTCAGTTACTGGGATTTTCACGCACAACCATTTCTAGGGTTTACAAAGAATGGTGTGAAAGGGAATAACATCCAGTATGCGGCAGTCCTGTGGGCGAAAATGCCTTGTTGATGCTAGAGGAGAATGGGCCGACTGATTCAAGCTGATAGAAGAGCAACTTTGACAATAACCACTCGTTACAACCGAGGTCATAGCTGTCAACATTGAACACTGAAAATAAGGGAGTTTTCCCGGAATCCATCCCCAAAATAAGGGATTTTTTTTACACGATTCTTACCCACAAACTTTAAAAATAAAGCACTAATCCTTAAAAGTCTAAAGAGTTAATAACTAGCCTAGAAACTAGTGTCATTTAAAGAAAAAAAAAATCTACATTTGGATTAGCGGTGTGTTGTTCTTGCCTTTGCGACAACAATTTCAACTGTTATCACATCTTCCAAAACCCACAAAATAGGGAAGTGGGCTGTCTGTTTATTTCAATTACATTTACACATTTTGTGTAGTTTTAAAGAGCCTATATTTAGCCTGGTGGTGGACCGTCACTCAGAAGACACACTGTTGTTATTGTAGCCTATCGTATCTTTATATCCTCTTGAGGCCCAGAACGTTTTTTTCCAAAAGTTTTTTCTTCTTCTTTGTGTAATCACATTGTTAAGAGCATAAGAAACAAATGAAAAAAAAAAGAAAAGATATTTTATTCATATGTTATATGACCTTAAATTACATATAGGCAAAACTAATGGCAATATAAATCGATTATTATAATTATTATTTGTTTAAATTACATTGATATCTGAATTTATGTAAAAACCTTGACTTTCAAACATCAAAATGTAAAATGTAGGCTATTCGAGTACAAAATGACATATAAACATCGTTTCCTATTTTTTATTTATTTTTTTGCCTGGAAATGCTTTCAACACGCTTGCATGTCGCTTGAAAAAATAGGCGTCAGTTCTATTTCTAGCATGCACGCGTTTTCTGGAGACGCGCGTGTCACGCAGGCAGTGTGCAAGCTCTAATCTGTTAACATGGGAGCCGAAATAAAAACGGACACGCCACACAGCCAGTGTGTCTCCGGTCAGCGCGCGCGGCGCCGCATCCGAGGATAAACGACTTCAAGCCGAATCAGCCCGAGCTCGAACGTCTCACACAATCATAGTAAAAAAACGGGATATTTTACGGGAAGATACTAAAACGGGAAGACAGCGGGAAAAGAGCAAAAATACGTGAGAAACCCGGAAAAAACGGGAGGGTTGACAGCTATGACCGAGGTATGCAGCAAAGCATTTGTGAAGCCACAACACACAAAACCTTGAGGCGGATGGGCTACAACAGCAGAAGACCCCACCGGGTACCACTCATCTCCACTACAAATAGGAAAAACTTGCTATAATTTGCAAGAGCTCACCAAAATTGGACAGTTGAAGACTGGAAAAATGTTGCCTGGTCTGGTTGACCACATTTTTAGATGTGGTCATTGCACTCAAAAATAGAACATTTGTAAAACTTACTTTTTTACTATTGACAAAAAAAAGTGTGAGGAGTGACTTTTTGCTGCTTGCCAACAAGATACCAACAAGTTTTCTCTGTTACTGCGGTTAATAATACCACAATTTCTTCACAGTTTTCTTTAATGGATCACTAGACCTTCTGTCTTCCTTGATAATGAGAGACATGAAACCCAACCGTGTCAAACGTCGAAAAAAACTGTTAAAGGAAATGTGCCCATGAGATGTGTGGCGACAGAGACGTATGTGTGTGACAGTAACAGGCTTGTGTTGACTAATGGAAGAGGAAGTAAACACAAATAAATGTATTAAAGAGAGGACGAGCCTTGTCCTCTCCAGTCGTAGAGTCATTGACTGAGAGCCAGTGTGAATGAGGCTGAATTATAGGCCATTTGCCCTTGCTCGACTCCACCGAATTATTCAAATTCACAGGGTGTTTCTCCGCAAATGGCCACCTTGACTTTCATTCGCTGTTAAACGCGTGCTGAGCTTCACCAGGGACGGATGAGGGGTAGGATTTGTTTAAAGGACATCTCACTGCTTAATGAATCAGGAATCAATGCATATGTTTGATAGTGTTTTTTTTTTTTCTGCAAAAACTTTTTACAATCAAATTTGTAAAGTAAATCTGTAAAGTTTGTCTGCATACGCAATGGCCCCAGAAGGTTTTTGGACACAATGTGCATCAAACAATGGGCCATTTTAGTTCAGCGAACTCATTGACATGTTCAAGAAACCAATTTGAAATGATTCAAGCTTTGTGACATGGTGCATTATCCTGCTGGAAGTAGCCATCAGAGGATGGGTACATAGTGGCTATAAAGGGATGGACATGGTCAGAAACAATGCTCAGATAGGCCGTGGCATTTAAACAATGTCCAATTGGCACTAAGGGGCCTGAAGTGTGCCAAGAAAACATCCCACACACCATTACACCACCACCACCAGCCTGCACAGTGGTAACAAGACGTTGTTCTCATTCTGTTTACGCCAAATTCTGACTCTACCATCTGAATGTCTGTACAGAAATCGAGACTCATCAGACCAGGCAATACTTTTAAAATCCCAGTAACTGAGCAGATTGTGAAATACTCTGACTCCAACAACCATGCCAAGCTCAAAATTGGTTAAATCACCTTTCTTTCCCATTCTGACATTCAGTTTGGAGTTCAGGAGATTGTCTCGACCAGGACCACACCCCTAAATGCATTGAAGCAGCTGCCATGTGATTGGTTGATTAGATAATTGCATTAATGAGAAATTGAACAGGTGTTCCTAAAAATCCTGTAGGTCCAACACTATCTCACGATCAATTCGTATGAATTCGACGCATGATTAAAAAGTGTCTAATTCATACTAATTCTCACTCGTACGAATTCGTACGATTTGTCTAAACCCACGTGATGGTTAGGTTTAGGGGCGGGGTAAGGGGTAGGTCATTCGTACGAATTCATGCAAATTGGCCAATTCGTAAAATATGTAAAATACGAGTGAGGTCGTATGAATTGTTACGAATTAGCCACTTTTTAATCATTCGTCGAATTCGTACGACTTGGTCGTGAGATCGGGTTGGTAGGTCAGTATGTATACAAAATATCACATGTGTTTCTCAGTCAAATGTTTCGTGAAAAGTCTTGTGTTTTCCCACTGTCTGTCAACCTCTGGTTCCAGCATGGCCTATACGGATCAATCAGGAAATCCAATTAGGGCATCATCAGTCCGGGCCCTTCGCTGTGTAAAAGATGAACGCTGACACACAGAGAATACGGCCCCATCTATCAGTGCTGCTTTAAACTGTTTTAAGAGACGCTTCCCTCTATTTCTCACTTCTCAGCTCGTTCATCATCAGACACACGATTGACTGTTTGCTTTCTTTCCTCCTGTTTGCTCTCTTTCCTCCTATCTCTGGCCAGGCCTACATGGTCTACACGGAGAAGCCAGACTGACATGCTCTTTAAGGAAAGCCCAGGGCAGTCTTATATGCAACTTTAACACTGCACCAATGAAACTTATGACATTCTCAACTCAGAAGATCCCATCAACGAGAGATTTAAAATAGAAAAGTGTCTTACAGCACGCATTTTATTTATTTAAAAAGCATAATAGGTTCTCTTTTATATTAATATTATATTATCTACAGAGTTTTTCAATGGGAAAGGCACATTCTTGAGTGAACTTAATCTTTTATGGAATTGTTTACCCGTGATTCTGTCTAAATTACAGTGGTGAAACTTGCTGCCGTGGACTTTCATCTCGACTGACTTCATATGCACATATCATGGTTCGCTGCTCAAGACGGATGTTGTGAAAGCAACTTTTTTGTTTTCTGCTTGCTGGCAATTTATCTAACTTTTGATAACATGGTTTGCTTTTTAAAAACTCCCGTTTATTAGATAGTGTGTCCATTGGAGAGTGAACATTATATACTGCACACTATAGTGGGAGCTTAACATTTTCTTGTAAATTAGAAATATAGGCCTTAGTTAAAACCTGCAATATTTATAATCTGCAAAATGTATAATTCTAGCACTGCGTACATGGGCGTCTTGCTATATATATATATATTCGGTCGCGAATTCATGTGATGCTGACTAAAAAAATTATTGTGGGAATGCACCATTTCTGAAGAAAGTAAAAATTGACCAGTATGCTAAATAACAACAATGATTGTGCACATTGGTCTAATAGAAGAGCAATCTGGTGTAAGTAATGGCTAAAAACATGAAGTAGCAAATCAACTTTGGGTAGATACTCTTATTTAACAGATTCTTCATTATGTGATGCATTTTTGATAATCGGATATGAATGTGAGGTGTTAGATTGTTTTCGGCACCCTATTATAAAAACAACAGACAGTTATGATTATTAATTAGCAGCTTCTCAAAAATAAATCTCACATCTAAATTTAAAATATTTGAATGCACATTGGATCTTGCAGTGGTTAACCACTGCCGAATAGGTATTACATTGCATTAAAGTTGTAAAAGAAACCCTCATTAACGCATTTTTTTAAAATTGTAGTATTGACATTGTGACTGTATTTATGTGTTGTGTATTGTATATAATATGTATTGTCTTTTTCCCTCCAGGCTTTTGTTTCATTACTATTAATATCATCAAGGGCTGGCAATCAAACGAGACATAAAAAACCTCTTATCAAAGTGAAGTGTCTTCCATTCATGTGCAACGGCAAACGGGCTGCACTTTGATTTCATTTGATATACAAATCCACCTGTGCAATTGAATTTGTTACACAGAAGACCTTGTGCATGTCCTTTATATAAATCGGGTTTATCAGCATGATGCCATTAGCGTCTCTCCATAATGTGAGATATTATACGTTTCCTCTCTGATCCTCGAATCAGTATGCATGACCGGACGCTCGTCTTTCTAACACGGCAGGCGAGACTTAGCAGAATAAATTCATCTAATAATCATGTGCAATTCATTTTGCAAACTTCTGTTCTATAGAACCACCTCTGGATATTCTAAAGCCACATTTTTACTTAGCGTGAACATGGGAATCATAAAACCGGTCACTATGAGCATGTATACAAGTGTTTTTCCAGTGTTCTCAACAGACATTCAGTTCCTTCAGAGTTAAAAAAAAAAAGGAGGTAAGGGTGGCATACAAGTGTAAAAAAGTCATTTAAGTTGTCATAAAAACAAAAATAAATAAATAAATGAATAATAATAATTTAAAAAAATATAATTTAGCTTGATTTTTAAGCTCTTTTCTTCATGAGGACCAACAAAAAAATCCCCAAAAGATAAAAAATGTTGGGTATTACTATATTTGTGGGGGCATTTTACAATGTAAGGTTTATAAGGACCACGCACACACAAACACACACGCATGCACACACAGCAAATGCCTTGGGCAATTATGGAGGGAGAATAATTCTGATCCACTTCATTTCTCTAAAGGCATTCAAGTCATTCTTAAACCCATCTTAAAATTATCTCAAATGAGCAGAGTTTAGTCATTTCCATTAATGTTATTAAAAGAAGCTAGTTTCATACTGAAAATAAGCCGATTCATTACAGCGACTGGAACATCATTTCAATGCTAATGATTAATATGAAGACACAGAGGGACGCTGGGTAAACAATAAGGCAGCCTGATTATGCAGTGTCATCTTAGGTACAAGCACAGTTTTCTGTCTAGACAGAGACAGAAAATGAATATAAAGACGTTGGCAATTATACACTGATGATACAGAACATTTTGTAATATTGTATCGCATTATTGTAAGAGATCTTGCATCGCAGTCTTGGATGAGAAAATGTGAAATGAATCAGTCTTCTGCAGCAACATTAGACGCCACACCCCCTCACATCATAGACCACACCCCTCACACATAAACCACGCCCCCATCCAGTGAAAGCAAAAACAATGATTCGAAAAAGCTTTTGAAGTTTCAGTTGAGTAAAGGTTCAAGTAAAGGTTTTTTTATAATATTATATAATTTTATGTAATATGTAACATTTTAACACCTTTTTACTTCATCATTACTCCATATATATATATATATATATATATGTATGTATACTTAGAAAACTAGAGGTTTTCAAAAACATTAAATCAATATGAACATTAATTTTTTTTTTTTTCTAAAAACCTGACATGTTTTATACTATATATATATATATATATATATATATATATATAATATATATATATATAATATATTATCAAGATCCTGTATGTCATAACTTGTTTTGGGTTTAGATCATGCTAAGAGACTTTCTGCAAGACTGCAAACATATATATGACATTAACTTGCATCTGGACAGTGGACGGTTTAAACTAAGAAATTTCAAATCGTATACCATATTTCCCAGTTTTCCCTTTCACAACATTCCCTATACAGCACATTTTGTTTGCCTGCATGTCGGAGGACATATAAAAACACAAAGATGTTACAGTTTCCCTGGCGGCCGGCTAATTAATGACCAATATGTGTCCGGTGGCCTTTAAAGATATTGTGCTTTAATAAACCAATCCTCGGATCAATTGTCACAGAAAGAACTGGAAGTCCCTTGTCTAATTATTAGTGTATGACGGTGTAAAGGGCTCCTGATTTCGCAGTGCTCCTTTGGTGTCTTGTCTAGGGGGATTTTAATGGAAATCTCTTATCTCCAGAAAGTCTTTCAGGTGTTCAAAAGACTTCCTGTTAAATAATATAATCCCTTAAGCTCCGACAATTACCACTAATTCCATTTTAATTCAGTGGAAAGGTGAAGTGACAGGGAACATTTTATAGCTTTGGAGCTGAAAATGTAATTTTGATTTCAATTACACCAGAGTTATGGTGAAGGGAAGACGGTGACAGTACTGGGCTGGAATCAACTACTGTATGATTTCAACAATACATGATGCTGCGGAGTTCAAAAATAAAATGCAAATAATATTAGTTGACCCAAAATGCTAATGTTGCCAATATTTACTCATCCTTAAAGGAATAGTTCACCCAGAAATGATCCTAGCCAGTACATGACATTCACAACATTGAGAAGCTGTCAAGAAATCTGAAATCACAGATGCACGTTCTGAAAATAATTTGCTCACTCACAAATATGGATATTTGTCTTATAAAAAAAAAAAAAAAAAAAAAAAAAAAAAAAAACATCTCTTTGCTCTCTTTTGGATTGCTTTGATGGATGGATGCGCTTTTTAGACCTTAAAAAACTCCCCTGAAAGAATAAAATCATTGGATACCTTGAGGTTGAGCAAATTTCGGGATCCTTTTTATTTTAGGGTGTACAAATCCCTTAAGTAGCTCTGACCATGTGCTATTTGCTTTCTATGGTGAAACAAATGGGAACGTTTGACCTGCTATTCATTGAATTTAATAGTAATTTACACTTTATCAAGAACACGTATAGTATGGTGTTTTACGTATAGTGTCTGTTTAATATCTGCTATCTTTAATAACACTTATTTATTCATTCTCTGACAGACATTCTACTGACTATAAGTAACTTTGCAATAACCAGCCCGGTCTCATCCCAAGACGTCATATAACTGACGTTTTGGGACGTCTTTTGACCATATCAATATTAATATATATACCGGTATAATATATACCGTCAATATTCGCCTTTTTAGGGCCCCCCTTAAACGTCGGTAGATGAGGTTATGGGATCCTAACTCTTCCCTTATACCTAAACCTAACCCTAAACCTAACCCGTCACCTAACTGACGTTAAAGGTAAAGCGTCAGTTGTATGACGGCCCGGGATCGCCATCTACCAACGTTTAAGGGGGCCCTAAAAAGGCAGATATTGACGTATGGTCAAAAGACGTCCCAAAACGTCAGTTATATGACTTTTTGGAATGAGACTGTGTTACAATAACATGTCAACTTATAATACTAACCCAAACACCAAAAAGATCCTGGCCAGACACATGGAATCCAAACGTGGCCCGGATCTGGGCCGACACTATTTTGCTGTCTGGGTGGCATGTAGTTGCAAAGTTACATATAGTTAGTAGAATGTCTAAAGTGGACCATCGAAATAAAGTGTGACCTCTGAGAATACATCAAACCTTCATTATTGATGATATACCTTTTGATCAGTGGGTTGCATGCTGTAATAATCTTTGAACTACCCATCAGAATCTTTTTCCACAGGTTTTTAATCAGAGATTCAGTTTGCAATACCTCTCCCGATGAGTGAAAGACCTCATGCTGCTGATGCCAAAAGGAAAATCTAATGGACCAAGCCATTTGAAAGTGAAATGCTATTGTAGATTGCCAAGTGAAAGAAAAAGAGCAAACCTTTCTACTAATATGTGATTTAAAGGGATAGTTCACTTTGAAATGAATTTTTGGTATGTTTTAGCTTACCTCAAGGGCATCCAAGATGTAGGTGTCTTTGTTTCCGCAATTTTTGATGAAGGTCTATGGTCACCACCTCAAAGAGCATGAACAGAGAAGTCCAAATTAAACATGATTTAATGAATTGTATACGAAACGAGCGGTTTGTGTGAGAAAACGAACAGTATTTAAATCGTTTTTACCTCTTGTAACCACATCCACAAAGCGCTCGCGCCCTCAGATCACTTGGACGTGGCTGAATGGTTTGACCTAAAAATCTCAAAATTGAAAATACTGCGGAAACAAAGACACCTACATCTTGGATGCCCTTGAGGTAAGCTAAAACATACCAAACATTAATTTCAAAGTGAACTATAAGGACAAGGACCTATAGTGGTCAATCATACTCTGTCAACTTACTGCTGTATTAACTGATGCAGTATATATTGATTTGCACTATTTATGCGTCAAAGCGATGTTTACTTTGGTACTATAAGGTATCATCCACAGTACTGAGTGATCTGATGGAGACGAGATTTGTATATTGAATCCTGGAGGAACATGTAGAACATTAAGATTTTTCAAGACATTTAAGACACTTTCCCAAGACAACTTGGCATAATTACGAAAAATAAAAATGCAAACAGTTGGCTTTATTTTTTTTTTTTTAAGTTCTATTGGTGCCTTTTCACAGTGTGTAACTGATGGCCTTACATTGAATATTCCTCATGCTAACACGACCTTCACTGACTCTTGAGTAATGTGTAGATGTTTTGTGACATCTGAAAATGAAAGATAGACCTCCATTCTGCTGTGGGGGTGACTCGCTCTTTATTTGTTACTTTTCCATCTGTGAAAACAGAGAGAAATAAGAAAAAGAACAAGCTAACAGAAAGAGAGTGGGTATATGTCCAGTGGCAATTTAAAGATGTTTCAGGCCTTTATTGACCCCGCTGATCACTTGACCTCCAGAGATCAGATGGGTTAACCTGTCCCAGCTGCCTCCATCTGCCTGGTAATGGGAAGTCTCTGCGTCCGAAAACAAGTTTTTTTGCCACTAACTTCCTCACACACAAGCTTTGAGGTGTGTGTGAATGCAATGAAATCCATGATTGTGCTTGAGTGGCATCATATCTATACAGCATCTAGAGCTAATTTTGGGTGAACTAACCCTTTAAGGTCCTTGCACACTGAGTCTGAAACTTTTGTATATGTTTTTCTTCCATTTTTTTTTTGTATTCGTCATTCAGTGGCTCTAAATTGTCAAAACGCCTCTGAAAATGCTCATTACGGATGCAGAAAATCGAACTTGACAAAAAAAAAAAAAAAATATATATATATATATATATATATATATATACATATATATGACGGACAAAAGTTTAAAATATATATTATATTATGGTGGGGGTTTGGGATGGGATGTCTAGGGTACCAAAAACGCTGTTTAGTTTAGTTTTTACTTTTTAAAGAAAGTTTACTTTTTGGAGTCCCGATTATTCTCAAAATCAAATTCAACCCAAAAACAGAGCCGACACTTTCTACTAGATTTTTGCACACTGTGGACCTTCAGGGATGGTGTCAAAAAAAGTGAGGAAGTGGAAAAGGACTAATAAGAGCATGCAGCGATTTTAACGTGAGAGTCACTTCAGTGTGTATTTGCTCGTAGATCAGCAGCTTTGCAGGATGAACTCGACATGTTCCCCTGTGGAAACACAAAGAGGCATCTGTAATGCTCTACCTCCAGCTCAATCCCTCCTTTGTCACAAATTGGTCTTATATGAATGTTTTTAGTGTGTATTTGTGCATGACAGAGAGACAGAAATGGAATCTGATCAAATCTGTATGGCCTTTTACCACAGTAATTGTAATGCCCAAAAGAGCAACAGGGCTAACAGGACTCATATTGTGATGAATCAACTTTTTCTGGATCTTATGAGATAAAAGAGTTTGATGCACTACGAAAACATAATGTAACTTTCAAAACTTCCTCTCTCTAATGAAACAGCAGCAAAAATGGTCCAACCATTTAGAAGATAGCGAGCGGATGTGGCCCGGATCTGGGCCGACACTATGTTGCTCTCTGGGTTTATTTATTTATTAAGAAATTCATTATTTCGTTTCGCAAGGATGCATTAAATTGATCAAGAGAGAGAGTAAATACATTTATAATGTTACAAAACATTTTCATTTCATGTAAATGCTGTTCTATTGAACTTTCTATTCATCAAAATTCCCTGAAAAAAAAAATGGTTTCCACAAAAAAAAAAAAAAAAAAACGAATTAATATTAAAATTAGGGCTGTGAAACGATTAATTGCGATTAATGACATCCAAAATAAAAGTTTGTGTTTACATAATATATGTGTGTGTAGTGTGTATAATTATTTTGTATATATAAATACACACACATGCATGTATGCATTTGCATGTATATACTTTATATATATTTATACAAAATTAATATTATTCCTAAATATAAATATTTTATATATTAATAACACATTTTTCTTAAATATATACAAGCATGTGTGTGTATTTATATATATATATAAAATAATTATACACACACATATATTGTGTAAACACAAACTTTTATTTCGGATGCGATTAATCGCGATTAATCGTTTCACAGCCCTAATTAAAATAGAAAACAAGTATGTTAAATCATAATAATATTTCACATTATTATTGTTTTTATTGTATTTATAGTAATTTGAATAAATTCAGACTTGGTAAGCAGAAGATCCTGTCATTTTTATTCACAATTATAAACATTTCCGCAGTAAACCCATTTACTTTTTTATCAAAAGCAAACCGACGGCATGATACTTTCGGCTTGATTTTTTTCAGGGTCACTGTGTTGAAACTTTCTGAATGTTAATAAACTGATTTTCTCTCTCTCTCTCTTTCTCTCTCTCTCTCATACAAACTCACTTTCTTTGTCCAACAGACACACACAGACACAACACACACTTTCCAAACAACACAATGTGATGCAAAAGCTCTCACTAATGATGGCTCCTCTCGGCTCTGGTTACCTACATGTTACCTGATGGACCTAAAACGCAGGAAACACTGCAGGTGATTTTACCCTGTGCTGTTAATTACCTCCCCTGACAAGCGCAGTGTGTAGCCGCTGTTTAGCCCTTGTCTTCTCACACACTCATGCATAAAACACTAAACAAGAGACTTTTCAGCACAGAAAGAATAACGAATATGATTTGACATCTCTTCTGAGACTAAACTGAAATATCCACATAGTATAACATATTCCTAAATGGATCCTAAAAATGATTTTATTGCCAACCAACTGTTAAAACTATAGATACTTGTTTCCACCAGGGAATAAATCATAAAAAAGGGTAATTGCGACTTTTTATCTCACAATTCTGATTTTTTTTTAATCACAAATGCGAGTTTACATCTCGCAATTCTGACTTTTTCAGAATTGACTCTGACCAATCATACTTCGCCATTTGCATGAGAACATGGTGTGTGTGTGTGTGTGTGAGAGAGAGAGAGAGAGAGAGAGAGAGCACCATAGCTTGTCGGAAACAGTCAACTGCGTGATATAAAGTCACAATTGCGAGATGTAAAGTCAGAATCACAAGATATAACGTCACAATTGTGTGTTCTTAAGTCAGAATTGCAAATTGCAAACTCAACAAAATCAGGATTTTGCCCATTGACAGGCGACGGGTTAAATGTAACTGGTTAAAATTGCAGATTTGTCTGGATTTAAACATTGTTGGAAACATTTTGGATAATGTTAATGTACACTAGTCAACAACAAAAAAAATAACATATTTGTAGTGGTCTTTGCATATTGTAGCTCTCAAACCGTATTCACTTTATAGCCCTTAATCCTGTAATTGTGGACAAATGTGGGCACAGAGGACTCAGGTGTGATTCTAGTTTTTATTTATTATAAATGTTATATCACTGTCTTCGATAAAG
This sequence comes from Pimephales promelas, assembly GCF_988280905.1. NCBI lineage: Eukaryota > Metazoa > Chordata > Actinopteri > Cypriniformes > Leuciscidae > Pimephales > Pimephales promelas. The sequence continues at coordinate 4,413,633 of NC_142776.1, read as the reverse complement.
TTTTGTGTTTTTTTTTTTTTTTGGGGGGGGGGTATTTTTTTTATTTATTTACTTCAAAAAGTACCATATTTTCTATGTAAATTATGCTTATTTTTATGTTGTTTTTTTTATAACTACATTAAAATATGATTCCAATAAGTTCTTAGAGCTAAAACTTAAAGATGAAGTGACTTTCCTGTCACCTAGTGTCTTATTTTGGCTTAATTCATTTTTATGGGTGCCCATTTTTGACCCAAATACAAGATTAATGAGTTTTTTTTTTTTCACCCACTTAACACTGTAGAATTGAGTCAAAAAAAATTGTGTGTTCAGGAGGCAAACTTAAGAAAAGTAGCCAAGTCTTGTACCGCTCAGATCAAGGGAAGTATTTTTAAAAAATAAATTAAAACTATTTTGCCCACATTTGTCTAGAATACGGTTTTAGGGTTAAAGAAAAAAAAAATCTTACGTATTATGCCTTTAATAACTATAACTTCCTCGGACATCTGTTATATTGCTGTTGAAGCAGTTTTATAAAACTTCTAATTAAAAAGGTTTTTTTTTTTTTAAATGTCTTTATTTTACTCAAGATTTGGATACACTGTACATCTGCTTGTTAATTTTAATTAGTCTACATTTAACATGATATTTGCTTGCTGCTTTGCTGGTTTAAATATATGCAAGTCAATATGATTTTGTTTTAGATTTCCAGAAACTGCTGATGGACTAATAGAATATATCAGCCACAAATATAATTCTATCTCAAGAGATATTGATCAATTATTAAACATATTTTCCAGTCAGGAGTCCTGTGAACATGTCCCTTTTCATCCTATGAATCTGGTTACCAGTAAACATGCACATCCCAGTAGGCCGTTTGAGCAGAAATCCTCCGTTCAAGCTACGCTACATACGGTGTTAATTAGTCCCATTAGTTACCCTCAGATTTCAATTGGTGCACTGGTGTAGATTACATATTAAGGTTAAGGATTTTTGTTTATGCCTACCATAAGGCTGGATAATACAGTAATTGTACTAAACTTGTAAAGGAATAAGTGGGCTTAAGTGGGAAACAGGTAAATAGGCAATTAATGATGTGTGAATGAGAGTATACTTGTACCCTTGTACAAAAACAGCCCTGGAATGCATGAATAAAGATCACAGATACAGAATGGGAATGTTTACTGTAAATCGCATAGAAGGAATTGCATGTCAATGACACAAATCATTGTCTTTTTCAAAGAAAAGGCATGTGTGAGCTCACTCTCCACTTCAGAGCAGTGCTTAAAGCCATATTTATTGATGCATTTAGTTGCTGGATGTTACTTAACATCAATGTATGAAAGATTGGTATTTTCAAATACTGTACACAAAACAAGGAAAGGCCAAATTGATCAGCACATTACTAATGTGCTGTTGGCAGGGTTTACCAAAAGCCTGCCGGGTCTTTGAGAGAATTTAATTCAAACAATACAAGTAGAATCAATAGCATAGATCACATTTCTGACCATTTTTTACCACTCGTAATGTCGCAGCACTATCATTACTGAAAGTCTACCGAAAAAAAAAAATATGCTAGAGAATGTACTCAAACCTCCAGGGGGCGATAAAGATAAATTCAAAAACTTTTTTTATAAAGATTGACATTTAACTGAAAAAAGTGACATATTAATGTTACAAAATATTTATATTTCAAATAAATGCTGTTCTTTTGAACAAATGATGCTGGAAGAAAAATGATCCATGTTTCCACAAAAATATTAAGCAAACAACTGCTGTGATAATAATTATAAGAATAATTTCTTCAAATGAATGAATGAATGAATGAAAAGTTTTTATTTCGAACACGTTGAAAACAAAAAACAAACAAACAATACATAAAACAAAGAGAAAAAAAAAAAAAAAACCAACAATTTTTATTTTTTATTTTTTTTAACTTATACATGTCCGAAAAGGAGTAGGAAGAAGCATAAGCTTATTCAATCCTACCCCATCTTCAACTAATTATAACTAATTAACCGGTTGACCGAATATTTTGATCTATTTGTCTCTAAACACCAAAAACAAAAACAACATACATATCTACCTATGTGTATATACATCTTCAAAAAATAAAATAAAAATTACATAAGAGAAAATAAATAAAAACTAATAATAATAATAAGAGAGAGAAAAAAAAAAGAGAAAAATATATAAATAAACTATCACCTAACTAATAATCTTCATCCTCTCTATACCTTTCAAATATCATATTTTTACAATGCTTTTTAAACTGAGTAATACTTGGGCATTGTTTAAGTACTGAACTTAATCTGTTCCACAACTTCACTCCACATATCGAAACACAAAAGCTTTTTAATGTTGTACGTACACATAATTGTTTAAAGTTGCTCTCACCCCTAATATTATATCTCCCTTCTCTATTAAAAAACAGTTGTTGAATATTACCAGGGAGTAGGTTATTTTTTGCTTTATACATTATTTGTGCTGTTTGAACATAAACCAGATCAGTAAATTTCAACGTCTTGGATTTTAAAAATAATACATTTGTGTGATCTCTATAACCAACACCATGAATCATCCTTATGACTCTTTTTTGCAACTTAAATAAAGATAATAGTCTGCATCTGTAAGTATTACCCCAAACCTCCACACAATAGTTTAGATATGGTAATATCAGTGCACAGTAAAGAATGTGGAGTGATTTGTACTTCAGAACATGTTTCGCTTTGTTCAATATTGAAATACTTCTTGAAAGTTTATTGTATACATGAATTATGTGAGATTTCCAACTTATTTTATCATCTATTATCACCCCAAGAAATTTATTGCAAATCATCATTTCTGAAGGATCGACACTATTTTTCATGAAAGAAAATGCTTCCTTGTTTAGCATAAGAGACTTATTTCAAAAACAATTTTTTTAATGGTATATATGTGCCATTAAACTGGAGGTTTTCATTTTCACGTGAGAGAGAAGACATGCTAAAACAGGTTTGATGTCAGATGCAATGGCATTAGAAAATGCAACAAGTAGGCCTATCATGAATCTTATTGGCCTCAGTGCAAAGGCGACATATTACATGTTGTAACATGTAGTTATATAGTAATAACAGTAAATTATGCATAATTACAAGTAACTATCCCTAAACCATAGCCTAACCATAACTCTATGTAGCCTAGTTAATTAACAATACTCAGTACTTATTTGAATAAGTCAAATGTAACTGCATCACTAACTCATTTACTAACCTTAATGTTTTGTCCAAACCTGTGTGACTTACTTTCTCTTGTGGTTTTAAATATATAGATACACATATCTTGGAATATCTTACATTTTTTTTAATTAAGTTAAACAAGGGCTAGAGCTGTCAAGCTCCAATTAACACAATTAGGTTACACAAATTAGTTTGATCAGAAATACAGTAAAAGCTGTAATGTTGTGAAAAATTTACAATCACTGATATCTATTTTAATATGCATTTTTAAATTAAATGAATTCCCATGATAACAAAAGCATTCTTTGATGAATAGAACGCTCAAAATGTAAATATTTTGTAACATTTTAAATGTCTTTACTGTGACTTTTGTTAAATTTAATGCCTCTTTCCAGAATAAATGTATTCAATTATTTAAAAAAAAAAAAAGTTTGTTTTAAAAACTTTGGTTTGTTCCTGCCACAAAAGCTATTTAATGACTGCATGGACTGTTTTATAGTGCTTTTAAAAGCCGCACTGTATTCAGTCTATGGAAAAGAGTGAACATTCGGTGTCACTTCTTGTAAATCCACTGGAATAAAGTCATATGGGGTTTGTAACTGCATGAGGGTTTTAAAATGGCCAGAATGTTTCTTTTTCTCTGAGCTACTTATTGGCCACAGCACGAATCCATGCCATCCAAGGATCGCGTTTCTTGTTCCTATTCCGCACAAAGACCTGTACCTGCTCATTATTTTCTGCCCTATCGATGTTACACGCAATTTCAAGACAGTTTGGTTCAGTTTCTGTGACTCGTCCAGCGAGCGCTCGGGAAAATTCGCCATCTTTCTTCGACCAAATCTCAGTTGGTCCCGCACGTCTGCCGCTCACCGCCCAGCAGAGGCCTGGTGCACGTCGGAAATCGTTCTCACAAAGCCATATGAATGGGAAATGGGAACGTTTCTTTCCCTTCTTGTGGTGTGACACTAATTTGCTTCCCCTTGCACTTCCAAGGCAATTAGCTTTGAAGCTTTTCAGAAGCTATTCTTGCCCAAGTCGATAGCTAGCGTGGAGAATACGAATTTAAGCAGGTCCACTGGGGGAGGGTAGATAAACACATCAACAGAAGGAGGAGAAACCAGAGAGAGAGAAAAAGTGAAGCGAGGGGGGAGGGGGAGGGGTGTGTGCAAAAGAAATATAATTACTCCAACTGCTCGCCTGTATGCTTGGCCTTCATTACCGGGCATCAGTTTCATGCTAAATTCACTTCCTAGCAATTTGCCTCAGAGCCAAAGCACAAGCACCAGACAGTGTAAACAAAAACTTTACTGACGGCTTGGGCAAAACGCCACCGCTGAAAACATGGTGAACGAGGAGAGAAAGCTAAACGAGAATTCGCCAATGTGTTCGGCCCACACTAACTTGTGATCTGTTGTCTCAATAATAGTTACTGGAAAACGAAGGTCGCAAAATATTGACAGTATATTCGTTTATAATGACCAGAACCACATGAAATCTGAGTGTAAAGAACTCCACAGAAACTTCCACACCCGTCGTTCCTCGCTCGGATGATTTTAATACTTACTTACTTGCTTACTGTTGCCGTTTGAACATGAAAACAAAGCACAAAGTCCGTCCACCGGGAGTTCACTGATTCTGAAATCCCTGAAACGATTTCACTGTAGTTTTAAACACGTCACACTATTCCTCATTTAAATAATTACCGAGGCGTGCGCCAAAAAAAAAAAAAAAAAAAAGTGTGACATTTACGTTACGAAATAAACTCGAAGCAGCTGACCAATCAAAACACACAGGCCCAGCTAGCCAATCAGAGCACATTACGCTTTTTAAAAGGAGGGCAACAGGAACTAAAAAGAGAGCGTTACTGACAGACTGGGAAGAGAGGTGCTGTAACAATGTCAAATTTGTGAAAAAATAATGTGTTTTTCTGAACATTCAAGCATGCAAATCTATTCAAGTAGACTCGGAAAACAACTTTACAGTAAGGTTTAGTTTGTTAACATTCGTTCATGCATTAAATGAACATATAATGTTTACAAAGCATTTATTAATCCAGGTTAATGCTAATTTCTAATTTGCATAAATGATCAAATAAAATTTGTCATATCGTATACCGTATATGTTTGTATTGACAGTTTGATGGCCGATTTTGCTGGTACTTTCATTCCATTCCATAAAATAACAATATAAATTGTTAATTCACCAATGAAAAATTGTATAGATATAAATGAATATTAATCTAGACATGGTAAATAAATGCTGTAAATAATGTAATTGTTCCTGATACCTAATACATTGTAAATTGTTGTCAAATAAATTGTGTAAAATATCAACGATGAAAAAAAAATGAGCGAATAATTATTTTTCCCATTTTTTTTTTTTTTTGTAGATTGTTGAATCATTATGATCGCAAATCATTCTGATCTCAACTCAGTTGTTTCTCTCAGTCAGTGTTGATGTTAAATGAAGACTTTTGCTTATGTTTCCATCTTTTCAGTTGTTTCTCCTGAGGAAAAAAAAAGACCTGAACTTGAACTTAACCTTCAAAAATTTAATATGAACACAAACATTTAAATTCTCATCAAAATCAATATTTGGTGTTGGTGATATTTTACAGACCAATCTCCTGAGCAATCAATCACTGAGCAATACAACTGCTTAAAGGAGTAGTTCTCTTTCTTTAGTCGAAAAGAAATTAAGGTTTGATGAAAACATTCCAGGATTTTCCTCCATATAATGGACTTCATTGGGAACCAAATGGTTCAAGGTCCAAAAGACAGTTTCAGTGCAAACTGTTCAAAGGGCTTTAAACGATTTTAGACTATGAATAAGGGTCCAAAAAAGCGAAACGATCACTCATTTAAAAAAAAAGTTTAAGTTTTATAAGCATCAAAATGAACAAATCTTTTTTCGTGTTATTTGGTTCATTCAAGAACGAAATGAACGAGTTGACTCGGGAAAAGATTCGTTCATTTTGATGAATAGGAGAGTCTCAAACGCGCAAGGCAACCATTTGAGCTTATAAAACTTAAACTTTGTTATTTATTTTTATTTTTTTTGAGTGATCATTTCGTTTGATAATTCATCGTCTGGAATCGTTTAAAGCCCTTTGAACAGTTTGCACTGACACTGTCTTTTGGACCTTGAATGGTTTGGTTCCCATTGAAGTCCATTATATGACGAAAAATGTATTTCTTTTCGACTGAAGAAAGTAGTAAACTACTCCGTTAAAGAGCATAAACACATGGTAGAAGAAGCTCTAGTTAAATCTCCCCAATCAAATAAATGTAGCATTTGAAGACGAGTCAATCTAGCGAGGAACAAAACAAGGCACAAACATGCACAATTTAAAACATTTATTGCAGTAGCGGTATACCTGTAGAGCAGTAACAAGGAGTAACTGTTTAATATCTATGATGGCAAACGTCCCCACAACCAACAAACACACTGCTGAAAGCAACTCACACCACTCTTGTCTCTTTTCATATAGTTTTTTATACCCTTTACTTTAAATATTGTGATCAAACATAAAAGTGCTATACAAAATGAATGACCTCACTGCGTTACAAATCAATAATCATCAATCCAATGAAAAGTAAGGTGAAACTAAGTCATTTTTAAAGCTATTTTGTCTCGGTAAGCATGCGGTTTCATCGTCTGAACTGGCTGCCATGCCATGTGACAAGAAAGGGAAAAAAGAACGGCCCAAACATTTAAAGAAAAAACAGAAATCGAACTAAAATCTCAGTCCTCGTATAATCCACATGCTCTTTTGATCACGTATTCATTGTTTTTTTTTTCTTCTTTTAACACCTTCCCCGGTTTGGACAGTGCATTTTTTTTATTTATTTACTCTTCCTCTGGAACGACTGAGTGTGTCGGCGAACAAACATTTACCGTGTTCGCCATTCCCGCTGATGTTTCTTGTTTAGATCGGTACGATACGTAGCGTGTGTCATGAATCCACAGACATGAAAACTACACTCACTTCTCTTGCGTCCAAAATCGTGGGCAAACACGATATTTTATGAAAGAAAAAGTCCTTTTTTTCTCAAATACTACTCTCAATTAAAGCACGTGTACAAGAATGTCGAGAATTTACAAATATATTGCTGTTGAATTGTAACATCGTACTTCTTTCTTTTTTTTCAGGAAAAGACATCAAGCTTTCCGTGTCAGTAAGTAGAAATTGAGCATTTACATCAATAATACAAAATAGCTTTGAAAAAATAAGTTTGCCAGGTTCATCGACTCATCGTAAATGCAAAAAACTGGGCAATTGTGCAATGTTATGACCGATTGATACTATCATCCAGGATTCGTTCGTTAATTCTCCTACAGAGGGGGTGTGTGTGTGTAACCGTTTGCTTTACAGATCCAGACTGTGTTCCTCTTTTCCAGAAGAAAATGACGTCAATGACAAAAGGCCGATACGATGAATGATAAAAGACAGCTGTCATGTTCACTGATCTATTCCATGTGATTATTACAAGTACATAAAATCGGTTAGTATTAAGTCCTATTTACAAACACTTCAACGATGACAGACTAAACGATACTAACAGTGTTAATAAGCACAAAGCTTTCTCAGTTTGTAGATTCCATTTTCTCGGATGGTGTAGATTAATATAGTTCCAAAACAGCTCAAAAACAATCACGTCACAATATTTGTATATATTGGTCAGCCGTTATATTGTTGTCGTTTTTTTTTTTCTTTTTTTCTTTTTTATAACCGTGATACATAGAGCACAGCCCTGTTCATCTCGAACGTTTCTTTGCAGTCTCTGTTCAGGACGAAGTATAAGATGATCCCTTTTAAATGTGAATTTGCAGCAAACCATGAGAGTTTGATGGCAGTTATGGATTTGCATGAGAAGATCCCGAGTCGGATTCGCATAGTATACTGTCCTGCATAAGCGATAAAGTCTATGTCTACTCCATACACGTAACTAACACACCGCATAGGCATCGATCTAAGAAAAGGAGGGAGGAATGGGCTAAAGCTCTCAAAAGTTGCTGGGACGATCCGATAGAGAGAGAGAGAGAGAGAAGACGGACACAAAACGGACCCCGAACACGCTCTTAAAGCTGCTGTTCTTTAGGACTGTCGTGGCCGGAGGCGGGCTGGTAAGATTTCAGGCTAGCCAACGGGATGTCGGCCATGTGACCGCCGCTGCCAAAATGTCCTTCCGAGCTCCCGTAGGTCTTCCTGTCCCCAAACTGCTCCTGGCTTCCACGCTCACCTTTCCAGCTGCGGGTCAGTGTGTGGCCGTTGAGCAGTCTCTCTTTAGCCCACTCCTTTTGGTTGTTGAAAGAGGAAACGGGGGACTTGGGCGAAGGGTACGAGCTCAGGCTCGGAGGCATCCAGCAGTTGTCGGAGTGGCCCAACACCAGACACTCTTGGGTGCACATCTCTGTGGCCTCCACCAAGCCTCTCGGGCCTAGAGGTCCATCTGTGGACACAAACAGAGCGAAAACACTTAGGATTGAGTGGCGAGTCCATAACTCCCAAAGCATAGATCTAGAATGAATGGAAATGAAGCTGTATGAGATGAACACGATGTCCAGCGCATTCTCATCCTAGGGCGTCATATAGGTGACGCTTTTGAGATTGCGTCTAAATCCGACGCATGTGGCACCCAATATAACATGCTTCGGTTATGGATAGTTTTAGGTCTGGGGTAGTGTTAGGGTTAGACCACTAGGAGGCGCCTTCTGGCCCATATATATATCTGCGTCTCATATTGACCTATATGACGCCTTGGGATGAGACCGGGCTGCAATAAAGGCTTGCATATCTAATTTCCTAAAAAAAAAAAAAAAAACACATGCTGAATAAAGAGACAACTGAAAATAACACTGACATTCCACCCACACCAGGATTCAAAGTGCATTGTGGGAATCAATGTGGTATCATGGGCTCAACTGCACTGTCAAACAAAATCAAGAATATAATGAAGATAATCCTTGAGGAGTCATTTAGTATTTGCAACATGCCGGTCTGTGTGTTTATTTAATCATGGTTGGACAGAATAAACATAAAATGAGTAAGTTATGACTATTCTAGTCCTCAAAAACACATTAAAGGGATATTTAACTTTGAAATTAATTTTTGGTAGGTTTTAGCTTACCTCAAGGGCATCCAAGATGTAGGTGTCTTTCAATTTTGATATTTTTAGGTCAAACCGTTTTTGTCTGTCAGTCATATAATGGAGGTCTATGGTCACCACCTCAAAGAGCATGCACAGAGATGTCCAAATTAAACATGATTTAATGACTCGTAAATGTAAGTACACATTTATGGCCTAAGACATGAAACGAGCGAATTTATATTGTTTTTCCTCTTGTAACCACAGCCACAAAGCGCTCGCGCCCTCAGATCACTTGGATGTGGCTGTGGTTACAAGAGGTAAAAACTATATAAATTCTATTTGTTTTCTCACACAAACCGCTCGTTTTGTGTCTTCAGTGTGTACTTACATTTACGAGTCATTAAATCATGTTTAATTTGGACTTCTCTGTGCATGCTCTTTGAGGTGGTGACCATAGACCTGCATTATATGACTGATAGACGAACGGTTTGACCTAAAAATATCAAAATTGAAACTACTGCGAAAACAAAGACACCTACATCTTGGATGCCCTTGAGGTAAGCTAAAATATATGAAAAAATAATTTCAAAGTGAACTATCCCTTTAAAAGATACTGTGACTACAGTAAAGTGTCGCTAAAGTTGCAGGTTATACATGATAAATCCTCACAAGCAAACACCCCATGTAGAGACAACAGAAAAAGAAAGGAAAAATCAACCAAAAAAGTAATCATTAATAATAATAAAAATACATTATAATAATAAGATCCAAAGTAGGCCTAGTATTATTAGTATAATGCATGATTATTATTGAAAAAAAGTAAATAGAAAAATACTGATTTAAACATTACTATTAATTTATCAAATTCATAATTAATTGCCAAAATGAAGATAATTCAAAGATGCTACATTATTGTGACAGATGAGTAGATTAATAAAACTGTCAATATATTATTTGTTTTATGACTAAAATAAACCGACCACTGCATTTTCAGACAACTTGACTGTGTTGAGGAAAACATACATCTGGACAACTGAATGTTTTTTCTTTATTTATTTTTTTATAATGTTCCTGTGAGTGTTAAAACCAACATGTGTGCGTGTGTGACTAGACTGTGCCCTGGGCTGTTATCACAGACCGCTTGCTGAACTGTTCTCAGTCCAGCTTAAAAGATTCTCTGTCCCACCAGCTGCTGAGCGATAAAAAAAAAAATAAAATAAAAAAAAATCAGGCCTAAAGTTGATTTAAAAAGCAGCTTGAATTGCTAAATATAAAGTGGTGTTAGATTAACTCGATCACCTCATCTCTTCAAAGAAGAGCCCCAGTTCAGCGGTGTTTAGCAACACTGAATATCCCTTATGTCACTCACATCTGTCACACAAACAATCAAACAAAACGCTTCCCAGCATTAAACACGCCGTTTCGACCTGCATTCAAGCTAAACACTTTCATAATGCTGTAATATAATACCGTTCTGTTGAAAACACACTTTGATTTTAACACCGGTCTGTGAATCCCAGACACAAAGCATCTATTATTCATACACTTTGTGTAATACAATACTGTTTGGAGCACTAGGGTTTCAATTCTGCTTCTAATTTCCACCATAACAACTAACATTTCGAACATTTCCTACAATGAACAAAGGGCTTTGAAAAATACATCCTAGAGGGAGATCAGAGATCGCTGACTTGTGTTTGCGAGAACTGTATGAACTGTATATGAAAGACGGCCACACGCTGCAGACGGACGGAGCCGATGAATACGTGAAATGGGGAAAAGATGAGCGTCTGATGAGGGGGAAAAAAGCCAAAGCGCCATGTCTCTACATAATTGCTGTGATAAGGCATGAGTGACTGCCAGAATTACCGCAGGAAATGGAAGAATCGCTGAAGCAAGTGATTTTATGGCATCACTTTAAAATACATTGGGACAAAGGACAGATGACTAATACCAAGATCAACATAATCAGAACACAGCGAGATGCAACACAAAACAACGTCTGTTTTCTTGGTTAGTTCTAACCAATGAAGACATGCCAACGTTCTCAATGGTTGTCGCTCTTGTATTTTCTCTTTAAGTATCAATCAAAGAGTCTTGAGGGGTGGGAATCGAGCCTAATTGTGACATGTTCAGTGTTTGTTCGTATGGGTTCCATTGTTACACCCAGATTACACTGAGTGATTAAAAAGTGGCTAATTCGTACTAATCCATACGACCTCATTCGTACGATTTGTCTAAACCCACGTGATGGGTAGGTTTAGGGGTGGGGTCAGGTGTAAGTCATTCGTACGAATTCATACGAATTGGCCAACTCGTAAAATATGTACGATTTAGCAAAAATCGCACCAATTCGTACGAGCGAGGTCGTACGAATTGTTACGAATTAGCAACCTCGTAAAATTCAAACGAATTGCCATGAGATCGGGTTGAACTATCACTGTAAAAAAATATTTTCAAGATTTGTCATCACAACATATTTTCTTTTGTCAAATCAACTTTATAATAATTTATTTAGTTGAGATAACTTATTATTTTGAGTTTCTGATGATTAAATTAATCTCCTTCATTGTATTAACTCACTTTTAACTTAAAATTTTTAGGCAACCCAGGTTACTTACTTTTTTAAGTTAAACCAACAAAATTTTTTTTACAGTGCAGTAATCACAACATTTTTTCTTTTGTCAAATCAACTTAAATAATTGATTTAGTTCAGATAACATTTAATTTTGAGTTTCTGATGATTAAATCATTCTCCTTCATTGTATTAACTCACTTTCTCCAGTTCAATGAACTTAAAATTTTAAGGCAACCAGGTTACTTATACGTATGTTATGACGTGGCAAATGTGCATGAATTTGAACAATGTAGAGTACATCGTTCAAAACATGATTATTATAAAACAAAATAAGTATAAAGGTCCGACCCTGACCTGTGTTTTTATATGGATCCAGATTAAAAGAAGAGGTTCTCCATGATCAACCCTCTTCTAGAGTTAATCTATTCCTAACATGGCAGCTTCACTCCCATCTTGTCATCAAGCCAATAACATGGGCCATTTGGTGCTTCAGTGTCCCATAAACCAGCATTAGATTCGGCCCTCGTCCCTCATCAGAACTTTAGCTCCATACCAGCCAGAATCGATATTTCCATCACTCTGACATGTTTGTGTGAGAGCACACAATGCAAATAATGGCACAAAGTCTGATTTGCATCCATAATGTGTGATAAAAATGTGGAATAATGCACCAACAATCACATCAGCAACAAATAACAATGAATCCACAATACACGCTGACGTTCAGAGATTTTTCGTCACTTTTTTCACGAGGCGTACTGTATGCGTGAGCCATTTATAGAAGCCAGCCCTATTTTCACGTGAATTTAAATATTTATCCCCGGAGGGAGACCTGTCACTCTCGTCTGTTATCAAGGGAAAATAAACTAACTGTAGAAAGGAACAGCCTCCCCACATTCAGACATATGTGTTTATTACAACGTGATGCCAATGTTGAAAGGAGTTTGTTATTTTTGGGGCTGACACTCTGTAATTTTCAGGCTCCTGCAGGCATTCAGCATTTTTAATCTACCAGATGGAGTCAAAATGGTTTAATTGCTCCTACCACTCCCTTCGAAGTGAATGGGGAAGCGGTATTACTGGGTGTCCTGGTTGTGTTCTGTTGTACAATTACAGTGGCTTCAAAGCTTTAGCTAAGTTCACTTTTTCAGTGACGTAAATCCAGAATTGGCCAAAACTCATTGGTGTGCTCACTGAAAATTATACATTAATATTAAATATTTGATTAGATTGCTTAATGAAATGTCAGCACCGAAAGATATATATATATATATATATATATATATATATACACACACACATGTATATATATATACATACACACCATTCTGTGTTTTGATCTCTTATGCTCTTATCCTCCAAAATACAGTAAAATATTGCGAATTGTGTCTATTTTAATGATTTTTTTTTATTCCTGTAATCAAAGCTGAATTTTCAGCATCATTACCCCAGTCTTCAGTGTCTCATGATCCTTCAGAAATCATTCTAATAAGTGGATTGTGGATTTGCTGCTCAAGGAATATTTTCTTATTATTATAAATGTTGAAAACAGTTGTGCTGCTTTTTTCCCCGCCAGAAACTATGATGCATTTTTTTCCCAGTATTTATTTTATCAATAGAAAGTTCAAGAGAAACATTTATTTTAAATATAAATCTTTTGGCACATTATAAATGTCTTATATGAAACTTTTACTTTTCATTTTCATTTGCTAAACAAAACCAATATTACTTTTAATTATTTGTTTTTTTGAAAGAAATCGAATCAGATTTGTCCCCCTTTTAAATCGAAGAATTTTAAACTCCTTTACGCAACAGAAAACCTATTCCCTAAAGAACTTCCTCAATGAATTAAAGAGATCACTTCCAGTGCTTTCTTCAGATGACTTGGACGTGGCTGTGGTTACAAGAGGTAAAAACGATATAAATACTGTTCGTTTTCTCACACAAAGCGCTCGTTTTGTGTCTTAGGTCATCAATGTGTGCTTACATTTACGAGTCATTAAATCATGTTTAATTTGGACTTCTCTGTGCATGCTCTTTGAGGTGGTGACCATAGACCTCCATTATATGACTGACAAGAACGGTTTGACCTAAAAATATCCAAATTGAAACTACTGCGGAAACAACGGCGCCTACATCTTGGATGCCCTTGAGGTAAGCTAAAACACACCAAAAATGTATTTCAAAGTGAACTATCCCTTTAAGAACAGTACAGTTCCAATGTCATGAACCTCCCAAACTCTGGCAGCTCCTTTTTGAACTGTTTTTGGAACTTAAAAACATATATATTTGTTTCCCGGCATAATGATAAAGCCTCTGCACCCTGACTCAGGGTAATTGTGTCGAGCCAGCCAATCAGATTGGAGCTTACCATTTTGGAAAAGCCAAATTTGAGCACAATATTAGACAGAGCTCTGATGGTCTGTGAGTCCTTGCCTTCCCCTTCCCCACAAACCGCCCGCACATCACTGAGCTAGACACAGTCCATCCCTATCACTCCTCTAATGGTCTCTGAGGAGGCATAGGAGCATGGCATTATGGGACTGACATGAGGAATCATGAGGGATGAATTAGAGACTGAGTCACAGTGACAGGAAAATGAATTTCACAAATGAGATTGGAAAGAGAGAGGGCGCTGAGAACGAGAGGAGAGAGAGAGAGAGGGGGAGAGTGTGTGTCTCTGTTTGAACTTGCCCCACATTTCCTGCTCCAGCAGTGTATTATGTGTGTGAGAGCTTTCAAACCACAGTAACTTTATGGTGAATTTGAGAGGATTTTCTGATTTTTGACAGAAAACCCTTCTGCACCACAGGAAATGGAGGAAGATATAAAAAGGGAGGAAACACACTTCACAGAAGAAAACAATTTCACACTCAAACTCCAACGATGAAATGCATTTCCTTTATTTAAAAAAAAAGCTCCTCTTTTGAATGAGTTTCCTGTTCAAAAGACTGTATTTCAAGCACCTGAGGTTACTCAACTGGTCTGCATATAAAGTGCTGTGTTCAGTGATGACAATTATGAAAGAAAGAGAAAAAGAGAGAGAGAGGTGACGATTTTCACATTTGCAGAAGGAGATGTGAGTAGTGCTTGCCACTGCAAAAAAATCCCCGTCAGGATGCTACTTTGTGGTAGTGGATGGATGCTAATTTTGTCTTTTTTTTTTAGCGAGTTGCTTTGCTAGAGTGTTTTGATTAGTTGTCCACCCTCTTGTCCTAATGATATTCTGGTGCCGAGATATGATTGGAACGTGTTGCTGAGTGGTTGCTATGGTGTTCTGAGTGTTTTAGTATTTAGTTATGGGTGGTTAGGCAATAATATCGAGATATCATCAGAAGCATTAGCCATCTGACTTATCAAGAGGATTTGGCATTTTCAATTAAATTATTACTATAACTTTTATTATTAAATTAATTCATTTGCCCCACTATAATTTTATAGCGCATCACCGCATAACCAACGCACTGCGAGGATAATAAAAGATGTTAGATTAGCCTTACTCCTCAATTCAAAAATAACTTGTTTAACACAGATTACTCCACTATCGGGCTGCAAGAGAAATATTAAGAAAGACGGTTATCCCTTACGAAAAAGAAGTATATTTCAAGTTAATTTTATGTAGTATACTTAAGAAATGTTCAAGTATAATTTTAAGTATACATTACGTAGTAAGTGTATACTAATGTCACTATGTACTAGTAGTAAACTTGTAAATGTACTATTTTAATACCGCTTGGGACTAAATTGGCCCACTTTTAGTACATAAAAGTATATGTTTAAGTGTACTATAAGTGTAACAGTAAGTGCACAACTAGTTCATAATTATGTATCTCATGTGTACTGCAAGTGAATTTATGGGTATACTAGTAGTTTACTTTTTTACTGTAATACTTATAAAAGGAAACTTTGAATACTTAATTATACTTTTAAGTATTTCTGGATCAAAAGATTGAGTACAAGAACAGGACAAATATACTTGCTTTTCTCTCAGTATAAGTCAAGTACACTTAAGTGTAATTTGAAGTATATTTCTGAGAAGTACATATAGTATACTTCTGAGAAGCACAGGAAAAAAATAAACTGAAAGTATACTTTCTTATTTTTAGTTTAAAAGAAGTATACTAATGGCACACTTGAATAAACTTCTTTTTCGTAAGGGATATTGTGTCGAGGTATGGCTTTTTGGTTGAAACGTGGTAGCTAGGACATTGCTAGGTATTGGTTGCTTGGTGGTTTCTTACTAGTTTTCCTGTTTTATTAATTGTCAGATGTAAATTTATGTTATGCAAAAAGTTAAGTTTAAAGGTCCCGTTCTTCGTGATTCCATTTTTCAAACTTTAGTTAGTGTGTATTGTTGCTGTTAGAGTATAAATAATACCTGTAAAATAATAAAGCTTAAAGTACAATGCCTAGCGAGATATTTTATTTAACAAAGAATACAGAGAATGGCCTGTTTGGACAACGCATTCTCATCCTTTAACGTCATATAGAACGCTATATGACAAAAACGGCGCTATACTACGCACATGGCACCCGTTATCGTTAATATAACGCGCCGTGAGGGCTAAGTTTAGGTGTGGCGTGTCATATTCACGCTAAAGGATTTATAACGTCTTGGGTTCGCGTGTTATATTAACGATAAAGTGTGCCATGTGCGTAGTATAGCGCCGTTTTTGCATATAGCGTTCTATATGACGTTAAAGGATGAGAACGGGCTGGTTTGGACTACATCCCTCTACTTCCTTTTTTAATGACGTAACTAGAACAGTTTTTTGACTAATCTCCGCCCAGAGGAATACACAAAAAAGGGGGCGTGGTCTTGTTGCGCTCCCAAAGAGAAGAAGCACTTCAGATGTGCATGCATCTCCAATTTCTGGTAAGAGGCGTGACCTTTACGAGCAACGTGCGATAAGCTGCTGTCCAATCACAACACAGGAACCGCTGGCACAATCATAACTCGTTACGTTTTTCCGAAGGAGGGACTTCATAGAACAAGGAAGTCATCGGGCTGTTTTTTGGACAGTGAAAACCAACCCGGTCTCATCCCAAGACGTCATATAACTGACGTTTTGGGACGTCTTTTGACCATACGTCAATATTCGCCTTTTTAGGGCCCCCTTAAACGTCGGTAGATGAGGTTATGGGATCCTAACTCTACCCCATACCTAAACCTAACCCTAAACCTAACCCGTCACCTAACTGACGTTAAAGGTAAAGCGTCAGTTGTATGACATCTACCATGTTTAAGGGGGCCCTAAAAAGGCGGATGTTGACGTATGGTCAAAATACGCCCCAAGACGTCAGTTATATGACTTTTTGGGATGAGACTGTGTTATGAAAACAGCCGTATACAGATAGAAATTGTGTGAAAAATACTGTTTTTTTACACGCGAAATATGAACACATGTTATGGGAACTTTAATACTTGTGGGGAGTTGTGTAAAGTCAGAAATTGTGACCATCTTTTCTTTCCTAGCTCTTGTGATTTACGTCTGAGTGAAACGGATAAGAAAAAAATGTAAGGCGAAACTTGATTTTGTCCATTGATTGGTTCGTTGGATCGTTTTCATTTGAAAATTTCTGCGATCTGATCTCATGTGAGTGACCGGTTTCTGGAGGGGAGAGGTTATTGTTGGCAAAAATTCATGTTTTTGATTAAAGATTGAGGCCACATGAATTTCAAAAATGGATAAATCCATTACTATATAATAAACACTGAAAAAAAAAAGAATTAGACAGTCATTTTACAACAACGACCTTTCCTAAGAAATACATCACATATTCAATTCAACCTGGGAAATGTTAGGTCACAATTGTGATATCAGCATCTTCGATCAATGCGTTTCAAACCTGTTTCCCCCGTCTTAATGATATCATTTCAATCGCATAGTGAGATTGATCATGTCAAATGACCCTCTGCTCCAGCCATGTTAACTAAATTACGCTTGTTCTGTTCTCTTCCCATTTTGTCCCTTCATTTGTGATTTCCATTCTGCTGACAGGGTTGCATCCTCCATTAACATGCAAATTGGTGCTCCACGAGACACGAACCATATCCACCGTACATCGACCACCGTATGGTCCTGTTGTGTTGGCCTGGACCAAACTTGATAAAGATGGTCCAATCATTGGTGATAAGTTAACATGAAATAAAAAGGATGACCTTATTTACTTGTGCCATGGTGTGCATTCTATCCTTGTACATTATTAAATAATAAAAAAAAAATCATCAAAACAGCCTTTGCGACGAACCAAAGAACCAATTGCTGAATGTGGAAATGAATGCTCTGTCATCCAGTTGATCAACAGAATATTTAAATACTGTAATATGGAGTCTGAAATCATTTTGCATTAGTGAAGCTCAATGTTACGCCACCTCCACTATCATCATACGCTAAAAGCATTCAGAAAACCATTTCATGTCCTCTTCAAATAAGCACCATCAAGCGCACAAATTCAGGTGATAAGGACCAAACAACTGGATCTATTTCAAAGAAAATACCAACAGCTGTCTACTATGAGTCTATGAAAAATTAGGCACTAACAATCTGATTTATGGTCTAAGACTAAACATCTACCATTTAATAATGTCTTTTTTTTCCACAGATCCATGGACATGGATTAAAACATTCACAATCAAGGATTCCTGGTGTAACAATCTTTTCCCGCAGTGGTATGTTGACGTCAAGGTTATGGCATCCAAGGTGAATACAATCAGAAGCCAGAGGAAGCAACTCTCGAGCTACACCGTGATTAAAACAGAAACATGGAAGCAGAGCTGTGTCATTAGGAAACATATTCTTTCCTTTGTTCTGGCCGTCCTCTCTCCCCCTCCAAAATATCATGTTTACAAATAAGTGCCGTGACTGATGCGTTCTTCCATGAATAATGATCGCTCTCTGATGTGGCGACTTCCCGAAAGTCAACTCCATCGCCCTTGTGAAAAAAAACAAAAGGAATAAAATCCTTGAAATGCTTGTTGTTGTTCAGCAGCTCAGCTTGGGTCATTCTTTCAATTATACGATTTTTTTCCAGATGATTTCCTACACTCCAAAAAATGCTGGGTTGTTTTAGCATGATTGGGTCAAAAATGGACAAACCCAACCATTGGTTTAAATTCTAAAATTACGTTTTTAAACAAACCCAAAGGTTGTGTTTATCCATATCTAACCATGTGAGTTGAAACAACCCAACATTTTATAGAGTGTAGAAAATTGTCTGCGTCTTCTTTCTTTTTTTTCTTTCTCTTTGTCAAATGTGGCAGTCAACTGGGCTGCGATACAATAGCACACGCAGGAAGCTTAGGGAATATCATGCCACCTGTTTTTCATTGTGTTTGACATCTCCCTATTCATAAAGATGTGTTCTTTCACTCGTATGTCTATCGTAATGAAAAAAGAAGCCAGATAACAGCAGTTAACGTTGGAGGCTCTTTTCGTCAAGGAGTTATTGTTGGTAAATTTGAGATCAGTTAACAGATTTAATTAGACGACTTCAAAGAAGTATCATCTGACTTCAAAGATACTAGTACAGTAAAATAGGACCTTTTGTCTTTAAAATACACCATATATATATATATATATATATATATATATATATATATTAGTGCTGTCAAACGATTAAAATATTTAATCGTGATTAATCGCATTAATGTCATAGTTAACTCGCGATTAATCGCACATTTTTATCTATTCTAAATGTCTTTTGATTTCTTTTTGTTACATTATTTTTTTCTCATTTTAATGCTCTTATCAACATGGAAAAGTGGATTGGCTTGTTTAGTGCAAATGTTTTGTTTATTATTGAAAATAACATTGGAATAGTGCTCAATTTCACACTAACACATATAAAATATCTCTCACACAATCACTGTCTATCAATAAAAGGGTGAGAGAAATACTGACGAGGTCCTGATATTGAAGAGGGGGTGGAGAATTCGCATCATCTCTGTGTGTGTGTGTGTGTGTTTGCTTGGCCATCATCAAGTGGTGTTTCAGACTGGACGTGCTGCGATGATGATAGCTCAGTTCACAATGACAAAACACACAATTCACTTGGTCTTGTCAATGGGAAAATGGGAAACTTTTTAAAAGTAAACTTTCCATTCAGAATCTTAGGGCATCCATTTCGGCGTCTCGCGCTCGTCATCCACTCAAAACGTAACGTCACTATTTGGCCGGCTCGCAAGCCGAAACGAGTGTGTGCGGCACAAAAGGACGTTTTGTTGCTTCTTCGACCAAAGCGCAAGCGGATCTAGACCATAAACAAAACAACAGGCACGCCGCAAACACACGTTTCGGCTTGTGAGCCGGCTTTGAGTGGATGACGAGTGCGAGACGCCGAAATGGATCAGGACGCATGTTGCGTCCTGTTGCAAAAACGTGAAAAAACAACAAAGTTTGCTAGGACAAAAAGACCGTTAATCGCGCGATAAAAAAATTATCGCCGTTAAAATTGGTTTGGGTTAACGCCGTTAATAACGCGTTAAACTGACAGCCCTAATATATATATATATATATATATATATATATATATATATATATATATATAGCAGAACACCCTAGCAACTGTACATAAACACTCCAGGACATCATAGCAACCGAAAATGCCCAAGCAAGGTGGTGATTTTTTGCAGGAACAAAAAACGCTTACACGTTCTCCAAAAATACAAAAATATAGTTCAATGGAGAATCCTTTGTTTGTTGTTGTCTTTGTAATTAATTGAAATGGCTCTTCATGTCTTATCCTTGATTGTCTCCGGCCTCTATCGCCATGACACCCTGTCGTCTAGGCACCCTCGGCCTAGTTTTGGCCTCTCTGTTTGACCTCCAGTCAGTCTGATGACTGCACCTGTCACACCAGCATCACCATGGCACCCCTCAACCGGCACATGTCACCTTGTGCGATAATCAAAGGCTGAAATCAAAGCCTGTTCGTGTGTGTTCCGCCATCTTTGTAATGACAGGGAGGGAAGTTGTTCTGCTTCAGAAATACAAAGTCTTTTTATGAGTGCACACACATACAGGTCAAAGAAGTGACAGCAATTTTAAAATGCATTCAAATGGAGTTAATGCAGACAATGACTTGACAAATACAATTTTAAGAAGACTATTACTTCCAATGTGTGAATTAAATTCATTTATTTTTTCAGTGTCAAAGTGGGGTAATTCCACAGAAATTGCAATTAGTTAAATCATTAAAACTCAAATTAAAAGAGTGAAGTTATTAGAAATAAAACTTTAGGAAGAAAATCATAAAGCAGTTTTAAATATTAAATGATGAAATAGTATTCACATTAGGAAATTTTCTCACCCACGTGATGGGTAGGTTTAGGGGCGGGGTAAGGGGTAGGTCATTTGTACGAATTCGTACGAATTGACCAATTCGTAAAATATGTACGATTTAGCAAAATCATACTAATTCGTGCGAGTGACGTCGTATGAATTTGCACGAATTAGCCCCTTTTTAATCATTCGTCGAATTCGTACGACTTGGTCGTGAGATCGGGTTGAAATTTTTTGTAGGCCAATCAAAGCTTAGCTTAACCAACATGAAGATGTTCTGTTGTCACATGACAATCAACAAATAAAACATGAAATTACATCACGCAAATGAACCCTGTAGAGTCCAATGACTGTGTGTAAATATCAGCGCATCTCCTAAAAATAGCAGATATTCAGACTTTTTTTTTTTTTACATTTTGTTTAATTCAGGTTGTCAAATGGTATGACACCAAAAATAAACGAACAAAAAAGATGATTCAAGAATATGATGATTTGTCCTTTTCTTATTAGTCACTGACCCACACACATCATGCCTGCATGGAGAAACAATACAATCAATGAAACCTCTGTCCAGAAGATACAGGCGTGGAGTCCAGTTCATCCAGTACCTGAGTCTCTCATTGTCTCTTAGGATAATTATGGAGATGTCACTGACATTGTTGCAGTAATTGCTCGTGTGTGAGCTGATTATTGCGTTATTAAATGAACGGTTAAATGGATCGTTTCAGCTGATGATTCCAGATGGATTATTACATGAATAACTCACTAACAAAAAATATTAATGTGGGAGTTCATGCTGACTTTTTTCCAAGTTTTCAAGACCATGTCCTATTTTTTACTGTGTGAAAATCGAAAAATAGGATCATTAATAAATACAATAAATTAAATTAAATGGAT
Organism: Pimephales promelas; assembly: GCF_988280905.1. Taxonomy (NCBI): domain Eukaryota; kingdom Metazoa; phylum Chordata; class Actinopteri; order Cypriniformes; family Leuciscidae; genus Pimephales; species Pimephales promelas. The sequence continues at coordinate 4,391,585 of NC_142776.1, read as the reverse complement.
GGAATCCACTCTTTTGGAAACAATTTATTTCGATGGTCCACTTTAGACATTCATCTAACTATAAGTAACTTTGCAACTACATGTCAACTTACTCTCATTAGTATTAGTAGACTATCTGCTTAATATCTGCTAATAATTTATTAACAATTCATATTGTATAAAATGTCTTCTGGTTCATGTTTATAAGTGAGGCCTATAGAGCACAAGCTATAACGTCATGTGAAATTCATAAACACACACTCGCACATACGGCAGCAGATGCACACTTCACAGTTGACAGAAGGTGTTGGAGTGGTGTACAGACGGTACTGATCAGATGCTCCCTCGCTCCAGTACAGCAACAATAGAAAAGTCAAGCCAAGGGCAAGGTTCATTAAGTTTACTCCGATAAACGGCTAATAAAGAACATGCACTGACACAGCCTTCAGTCTGGAGAAACACACTGACACACATTCGTACATGAAAACGAACATGAGCATTCCACTGCTGACATGTCGATCTCAGTTCAATGACTCCCAACGTAAGGTAGTGAATAATGAGTCATTCTGATGAACAACACTGAGGTGTAGGATTGCTGCGACAGAAAACAGTAATGACGAGTCAACTTGATTCTTTGCGGTTTGGACAGGCCAGTATTGGGGAAGATAATTCAGACTGAAGTTTGCCAAACCACAAGCAACTCATTATTTAAAACACTTAGACTTTAGTCAAGCTATCCATTTAAAAGAGTGGTTTGGAGCTGAACTAAAGGGTATAACTACTTTGATGCAAATGGGAGAATATATTATAAAATATGTATGTTTTTTGATTAAAATTAATATTACAAAATATCCCTCCATCCATCTATTCATCCATCCATTTTTTCATCCATGCATCTATTCATCCATCTATCTATTCATCCATCTATTCATCCATCTATCTATTCATCCATCTATTCATCCATACATCTACTCACCCATCCATCTATTCATCCATCTATTCATCCATGCATCATCCATCCATCTACTCATCCATCCATCCATCCATCCATCTATTCATCCATCCATCCATCCATCTATTCGTCCATCCATCTAGTCATCCATCCATCCATACATACATCTATTCACCCATCCATCTATTCATCCATCCATCTATTCATCCATCCATCCATCCATCCATCCATCCATCAATCCATGTATTCATCCATCTATTCATCCATACATCTACTCACCCATCCATCTATTCATCCATGCATCATCCATCCATCTACTCATCCATCCATCCATCTATTCATCCATCCATCCATCCATCCATCTATTCATCCATCCATACATACATACATCTATTCACCCATCCATTTATTCATCCATCTATTCATCCATCCATCCATCCATCCATCCATCCATCCATGTATTCATCCATCTATTCATCCATCTATCTATTCATCCATCCATCCATCCATCCATGTATTCATCCATCTATTCATCCATCCATCCATCCATCCATCCATCCATCTATTCATCCATCTAATCATCCATCCATCCATTCATCCATCCATCCAACTATTTTCCATGTCCTGATTGAAAAAATACTTTTGTTGTACAGTAAACCTTGGTTACTTCATGCAAGAATGAAATAATGGGGACATCAAAATGAAATATTTCATTTTAATAAAAAACAAAAAAACAAACTGGGAACAATATAGAGGGATTCCTCGAATCATTTAAATCTGAATTAAATAAAATTCGATAGTGATTATTGCCCCAGTTCACTTTAGCACATAATATCATAGTGAAGTAATGACTTTTCATGATACAACTCATTACTGGATAGGCCATACTATTGTAAAAAAACACTGAGCTAATGTCACAATACTGAAAAGTTAGCAGTATATGTTAGTTATGGATAGTTATTGCCCAACATCGAGACACACACAAGGCTAAACCAATGTCACAAACGCTCAAAAAAATAAATAAATAAATAAATAAATAAATAAATAATACATAAATTACGTCATTATTGTAAATGGACTCAAATGAATTCTGTGAAAGGAGCTCTTTATGTCAGCACTGCCAGTCCACCTCCAGCTTTTGTTCGGAGACACAACCGTTGCTTTAGTCAGAATGGAAAAAAAACCAAAAAAAAAACACTCAAGTGCTCATGCACCCACTGTCTCCGTCTGCCACCCACCCATTACCAGAGCTCTGGCTGGCACACGCCCATCCAGAGAGGACAAATGGTCCCAGCGCTCGTGCCAACATTACGTCAGGCTCAATAAATGTGAAGCTCAGGGTGACCCCTCGAGGAGTCAGCATCTCAAGGCCACCGGCATCGGCAAAGGAGAGCCGCTCGATACAAATGTCTTTGATGAGACAACAAAAACACTTACTGACTACAATACATGCATCAACAAAGCAACATTTTTATTTCAACTTCTCCTGCAGTAGTTTACAATTTCCCCCCGCATTTTGGCAGCAAACATTACAAATGACACACTATAACATATAATGTGCAGTCAGCCACCCTGAAGGGCTTTATTCGGAGATAATGACCGGCTGAATGTACACTTTACTGGTTATTATGCAGCGACTTGGCAAATAAATAAATATATAGACATGAAATATTGATCCGAGTTGAAATTACTCTATTGTGTGAGAAGATAGAAACCATGGAGTAAAACGAGAGAAATATATACAGAATATCTTTAAGGGATTTTGGCTTGTGTAGATATTCATGGGGAATTAATTTAATTAAATTGTTATTTTTATTAAAGTTCTGACTTTCCTCTAAAAAAAGGTGGTTCACCACTTGGTGAATGGCAGGTGTGTCTTGAAAGTTTTACATGTTATTGTTAAAAAAAAAATCCATTTCTCAATGGAGAAAGTAAATGGGATTTGAAACTGAGAGAAAAAGAGACTTACGACCTGGCCACGACGAGCCATGACAGTTTGATGTGTCTGGGGAGTGTTTTTGGGTGATGATGTGGGGTAAAAGTCTAGCCAGAGCTCCTGTTATTACTGAGCACAGGGTTTCTGAATCTGTCCTGGGTGTCCCTTTAAGGCTGGTTCTAGCTAGTGTTGCATGGCTAGCATAGCAATATATGGCTGCTTTTGTTCCCTTGGTGGTGTGAACAAGAGAAACACTGGCCAACACAGATTGATTGCAGATGAGAAGAGAAGGTAAGATGTTTTATATAGCACTGGTTGCAAATGAATTGGCCTGATTTTTCTGCAAGTGTGACCTGCCAATACTGATTTTGCTGATTTCGATTTTCTTTCTAAGAATTGACGAGTAAAAATCAGTAATAAGAACAAATTGCAATTTACTAAAATAAACTGTCAATTTAAGAGTTTATGCACGGATCCTATATACTTTTACAAAACATGCATTATCTTTCTTAAATGTTTATGTTCCATGCCACATGCCACATTATGTGAAATACAAGCACTATTTAACAGGAGCGAATGAGACAAGTGAGTGACAGAAGGCGGGTGTGTGTCAATTCGCCGTCAGGGAGAAGAGCACGCAGCTGGAATCAGTGTATCTATACTGCAGGAAAGGAGTATTGGAACCGTTTCAGATATTTCAGTATCGGTATCGACGTATTTGACAACACTAGTCTCTAATTAGGTGTATTCTGAATGTTTTCGTGGTGGTTCCCCCATCGTTTACATTGGCCTTACAGGTATCGAGCTAAGCCACGCCCCCTCCACTCACACGGACTAACAGTCAACATTCGGGAACAGGCACTATGACAGCTGTCACGGTAGGAGACATTTCACAGGAGGCAATTGGTGATTTATGGAGACAGACAGATTACATATCATCTCGAAGTCACCTAAACGGCCTTAACTATGCATTGAAAGGTTATATTAATAATTTTATTGTTGAGAAGGCCGATGAAAAGCGTCAGGCACAAATGTACAGGTAAACGTGATAAACCGCATATCGTTGCTATCACCGTTTGGTGCTACAGTATTTACATGAATCATTCAGCACAACATTGTTAACATTTGTTATCTCGGTCATTTACAGATACGTTAATGAAGCTAAGTGACATGATGTACAACACAGCTAGAAGCTAACGGTAATGTTTTATAGTGTTAGTCTAACGTTAGCCTAACGTTACGTTGGAGATTTTAAAGATAACGTTCAAATAAGCTTTTGCAAATTTAACTTAGATGTAGACATCCTTGTTTAATTTACCCACGTTAAGTTGGTGTTGTGGTCTACCGCATAACTTATCTCGGTTGAGATGTGGCTTGGGAAAGGCAAAATAAAAAATAAAAAATACATATCGTCGCCCAGCCTCTCGGGAACCTAGTGTCGGAGTTGCATGTACTCCACACACACCGTTTGACCATTTTAAACTTAAAATTACAAGAAAAAACGAACGAAAACTGACTAACTGCAATGCATTTCAATGGACATGAGAATCTCTGAGTGTATTGGGTTAGCCGCGCAATGTGATTGGCTCATCGCGTTTGGGGGCGTGGCTTAGCCATAGGTCAATTGCTAACTTTGTGTCTACTTCCCTCACAGTGAAGAGCTTCCAAGTCTCTTGTGAGTGTGAGTGTGAGCGTGGCTGTGAATTTATTGCCTGCACCACTGGCAACTAAACAGACCGGGTCAAATTCGGAAAGACGTCCGGTCCGAGTCATCTGATTCCGGTCTCTGTTTTTCATTTAAGCAGAAGATAGAAAAGCATAAAAAATATACGTTTACATTTTCTAAAGAAAATGTGAGTTGTGCTTGCACGTGCAGACGATACCTTCACGATATATAGGATAACGTGCGTGGTTGCCAAGGTGTTGCTATGGTGTTCTAAATGAATGCTATGGTGTTCTAGTTCAAATGAAAAGATGGTCCCTCCTTCAAGGTTCAAGGTTTCACTCATATACACCGCATAAATGCTGTGGAACAAGTTACATGGCTAAATTTAACATTTTTGTTAAGCCTTAGCCTTTTACCATTGAGTAGCTACGTAAATGCCAATTTTGCCATTTTGTTGTGAGAAATTTGTAATCTTGTAATCTTGCAATACTTAATCGAAATTTGATTCTTTAAACAAATTGTACAGCCCCAGTAAATGAATGTAGTTCCCTATCGTAGTCACTTCGAGTTACGTCAGAAGTGACGGAGATTGGGGGTTTCGCATAGAAAGCCAATCCTCTTCGAGTATTAAAACACGAGCCAATGGCATGCAATGCCTTGGGGCTGCGGAAATTTGCATAGCGTACTCCGCCCTACTCCGTGAGTATAAAAGGAGGAAGTGAACGCAACCGCAGTATGTTTTCGCTTCGGAGCCAAGAGAACCTCTTCACTCCTGAAAGCACTGTTCAAGACTCTTCGAGACGAGCGTCCTCTTCAGTGTTGGTGTGACGGCGGTACCCAGCGAGATTCTGCATCGCCTGCGATCTGAGCAGTGGTCTGCCAGACTTTGCGCTTCTCCCTGGTCGCTTCAGCGCTGAAAGAGTGAATTTCCTCCTCTCATTGAAAGAGCTGCACGCGCACGTCTTTTTAAAGACGGTTCGCCCGTGCTCTTCTGGGTGTGATTGATTTCTGTCGTCATCTGATGGTCACGATCGCTGCTTTGTATGCCTGGGCATTTCAGCATGCAGCAGCAGCGTTCGTGGATGACTCATTTTCCCTCTGTGGGAACATGACCATCTCTACACTGAGGTCGAGACTCAATGATCTCACTTGAGTGAGAGTCCCGGTCCCCCCCGCTCGATCGGTTTCCTCCGTAGGGGGCCCGTCGACCCGGGGACCTGGTGATTTACGGTGATGGTGTGGATAAGCCCCGACGATTTCTCGGGCCACACCTCCCGCCTCAGTGCGAGAGCCAGCGAGCGTTAGTTCGATTCAGTCGGTTGCTTCTTCGGTGGCACCGGCTGCTTCGGGCAGCGCTCCAGATGATGATGCGATGTCGATCACAGCATCACTAGGCGGGCTTGACTCCTCGGGAAGTGAGGATGCGGCCGCGTTGCCTCCCTCGGGAGCGTCAGCGCCGCCGTGTCTGATCCCGCGATGATGGCCGTGCTATCTCGGGCGTCCGTGAGCATCGGGTGGGGGTGGAACTCCGCCCCTCCCCGATCTCTCGCGGCTGAATAATTGGTTTTTGGGTAACGCTGCCGCCTTACGGCCACGGCCAACCCCAATTTCCTTTTTTCCCCGAGTTGCATGCGGAACTGACACGCACTATAAAAAAAAAAAAAAAAAAAAAAAAAAAGCGTGCTTAGTTCCCCGCCCTTCCTCCCCTCGGCGATGCGGCTGTCTGTGGGTACGCTGGGGCTCCCCCGGTCAACCGGCGGTTGCTCTCAGATGCCCCTCCAAAGCCTATGGGTTCTCGTCGTCTATGGCGGCGCGATTCTGTAGAGCGGCGGGACAGGCAGCCTCCGCCCTGCATATGATGAGCACCTACAAAGCTAGCTGCTCAGGAATGTGCACGAGGAGGTGACGGACCAAGCGAGCTGCGAGCCTGTCGCCTACCTTGTCCTTAAACGGGTCACGGAGGCGGTCGCTCGCTCCCTTGGTCAGGTGATGCCCACCGCTGTGGTCCAGGAGCATCATAATGTTCGGCGGGCGGTCCAGGACTTTGCCCAGCACTTCTCGACCGCCTAGGAGCAGACGAAGGCGGTTTCTCTGCCCCGACGGCCAGCTGCTGCCTCCAACCAGCCGTCGGCTCGGACGCCTCCGCCAGCTCGCCGCCGAGGACGCCCCCCTGCGGCTCCCTTCCCTCCCACGCGGCCCCAGCAGCAGCCTTCAGCCGGTTCGCGTCGCGGAGGAGGCCACAGGTAAGCGTCCCAAGAAAAGAGCCCCCCTCAGGCCGCGTGCCCCGCTAGATGCCAGGCGAAGCGATGTTCCTGAGGCGGGCCGCTCAGTGATAGTGTCATGGTTTTTCTCAGGAGGCGGTGGCAGGGCCCCTCCTTCCCCGGTGGAGGGCCGGTGGAGAATCTTTTGTTCTGGCTAGCTCCCTGAGCTGGTTGAGGAAAAGCTGACACTGTCATTGAGCACACAGACTGGAATGAGCGCGCACGACGTCCAGTGCGTCGCCCCGTTCATTCCTCTCTGTCTCGGAGGGCGCGGAAGGGTGCGTGTGTCGTCCCCGGGCTACGCCAATCCCTTCCCCCTCTGTCGCCAGACCCCCGGCAGAACAGACCCCCGTGGAACGCTCTGCCTTCCCTGGTCTCTTCTGTCGGGGAGCGGGTTTCGACGGTGCATCCGGACGGGGTAACTCCTGCACGCATGCCGGTCGACCCGCCTCGCTGCCCCTCCGGGGGGACGTCTGTGGTTCGCATGACCCCGTTGGCTCACTTCCTGGAAGCCTGGCTAGCGCTTCCCGGGGTTCCCGCTGGGTCATCAGAACGATCGGATTCGGCTACGCGATTCAGTTCGCACGGTCTCTTCCCCGTTTCAGGGGAGTTCGCTCCACGATGGTTGGTGGCAATGCCCCAGTCTTGAGAGCGGAGATTGCGACCCTGCTGGCGAAGGGTGCAATCGAGACGGTCCCTCCAGCCGAGGTGAGGTCCGGGCTTTACAGCCCCTACTTCATTGTCCCCAAGAAAGACCGGTGGGTTACGACCGATCCTGGACCTGCGCATTTTGAACCGTTCTCTCCATCGACTACCGTTCAAAATGCTCACGGCCAAACGCATTTTCGAATGTGTTCGGTATCAGGATTGGTTTGCAGCGATCGACCTGAAGGACGCGTACTTCCATGGCTCCATTCTCCCTCGACACAGACCGTTTCTTCGGTTTGCCTTCGAGGGCCAGGCATACCAGTACGCCGTTCTCCCATTTGGGTTAGCTCTGTCCCCTCGCGTCTTCACGAAGATCGTCGAGGCAGCCCTTGTTCCCCTTCGCGAACACGGGGTTCGCATCCTGAACTATCTCGACGACTGGCTGTTACTAGCACACTCTCGAGCTCAGGTTTGCGAACACAGAGACCTGGTGCTACGGCACCTAGCCCGTCTGGGCCTTCGGGTCAACCGGGAAAAGAGCAAACTTTGCCCCGTGCAGAGGATCTCTTTTCTCGGCATGGAGATAGACTCGGTCGCCATGTCCGCGCAGCTCACGAACGAGCGCGCGCACTCACTGCTGGCTTGTCTTCGACAGTTCGAGGGCAAGAGTGCGGTTCCACTGAAACTATTTCAGAGGCTCCTGGGGCATATGGCATCCGCGGCCGCGGCAACGCCGCTCGGTTTGCTTCATATGAGACCGCTTCAGCTGTGGCTTCGCGATCGAGTCCCGAGGTGGGCATGGCATCGCGGCTCGCTCCGAGTTCCAGTGACTCCGACGTGCCGCCGATCCTTCTTCCCGTGGTCGAACCTCAGCTTTTTACGGACAGGGTCCCTATTCAGCGAGTTTCCAGGCATCTCGTTGTCTCCACGGATGCGTCTACCACGGGTTGGGGTGCCATGTGCAATGGGCATGCAGCCGCCGGTTCCTGGACAGGAGCCCAGCGCCTCATGCACATCAATTGCCTCGAGCTGTTGGCAGTACGGCTCGCCCGGCACCGCTTCCGAGCGTGCTCTAGGGCCAGCATGTGCTTGTCCGCTCAGACAACACTACGGCAGTAGCGTACATCAACCACCAGGGGGGGTCTACGCTCGCGCCGGTTGTCGCAGCTCGCCCGCCACCTCTTGATATGGAGTCAGAAGCACCTGAGGTCCCTTCGTGCAGTTACATTCCTGGAGACCGGAACCGGGCAGCCGCGAGCTGTCCCGGGCCCGTCCCATCTCCGGCGAATGGCGACTCCATCCCCAGTCGGTCCAGCTGATTGGGACCAGTTCGGGGAGGCACAGTTAGTCCTGTTCGCCTCTCGGGACTCGTCCCACTGCGCCCAGTTATTCTCTGACCCGCGGCTCTCTCGGCTCGGATGCGCTGGCGCACAGCTGGCCACGGGGCCCACGCAAGTGTGCGTTCCCCCAGTGAGCCTCCTTGCACGGGTGTTGTGCAAGATCAAGGAGGACGAGGAGCAGGTCTTGCTGGTAGCCCCCTACTGGCCCACCAAGACGTGGTTCTCCGAACTCTTGCTCCTCGCGACAGCACCTCCTTGGCCTATTCCTCTGAGACCGGACCTACTCTCTCAGAGACGGGGCACTCTGTGGCACCCTCGTCCCGATCTTGGAGGCTGCACGTGTGGCTCCAGGACGGGACGAGGCAGGTTTGAGTTCGCTGCCACCTGCGGTGGCGGCAACCATCACTTCCGCAAGAGCGTCGTCCACGTGACACCTTTATGCGTTGAAGTGAAACCTCTTCGTCAATTGGTGTTCTTCTCGCTGAGAAGACCCCCGGAGATGTTCGATCGGAGTCATGCTTCCTTCCTGCAAGAGGGGTTGGAGCGCAGGCTGTCGCCCTCCACCCTTTGGATTTTGTCGCGGCCATTGCCGCGTCTCATGATGCAGTGAAAGGTAAGTCTATGGGAAGCATGACCTGGTCATCAGGTTCCTGAGGGGAGTGAGGGGGCTAAATCCGCCTCCCTCCCCTCCTGCCCTCTGGGGACCTCTCAGTAGACCTGGGTGCTCTGCAGAGGCCTCCCCTGGAGCCTTTGCAGTCGGTAGAGTTTTTGCCCTGTCCTATGTGACAGCACTCCTGATTGCATTGGTATCCATCAGGAGAGTAAGGGACCTGCACGCACTCTCTGTTGACGAAGTGTGCCTGGAGTTCGGGCCGGCTTACTCTCACGTATTCCTGAGACCCCGGCCTGGATATATGCCCAAGGTTCCTACCACTCCCCTCCGGGACCTGGTGGTGAACCTGCAAGCGCTGCCCCTGGAGGAGGCAGACCCAGCCTTGGCACTGCTCTGTCCGGTACGTGCTCTCCGCACCTATGTCGACAGAACGCAGTGTTTCAGGACCTCAGACCAGCTCTTTGTCTGTCATGGGGGGAGCCAGAAGGGAAGGGCTCTCTCAGAGCAACGGCTGTCCCACTGGATAGTGGATGCCATTGCTTTGTCTTACCAGCAGCAAGGCCTTCCGTGCCCCCTTGGTGTGACGGCCCATTCCACTCGGAGTGTAGCCTCCTCTTGGGCTTTAGCGCACGGCGCCTCGCTAACAGACATCTGCAGAGCTGCAGGCTGGGCGACACCCAACACCTTCGCCAGATTCTATAATCTGCGAATTGAGCCGGTATCCTCTCACGTACTCGTTTCGGCCAGTTCTGGATCCGCTCAGGTGTCTTCGCTTGCTCGCCACTCCACTCCCCGGACTGGATAAGTGCGATATTTCCTCAGTTCTTCCATTGAAGTCTTGAGTCCTCCAGCACCGACGGTGCGGGCACCACTGCGTTGCTCTGGATGCTAGCTAGGTGCCTCCATGCGCACGGTTCCCCATGGTAACCGTCTCATGTGTATTATCCACTGTAAGCCTCTCTGAGCATGTGTCTTCCCTTGGCAAGCCATCTGCCACCCCTGGAGTTTAAATCAGTAGCCACCTGCGGTTGGTACTCCAGTGTTCCATATGTGTCCCTATGTGGCCATATGTGTATTCTTAAGTCCTCCCTTCGGTAGGCAGCTGGTAGCATGTCCCCTTCGGGATATGTTTCCCAGTGTACCTTGGTAATCCTGTGTCAAAGTCGGATCCCCAAAAAAAAAAAAAAAAAAAAGAGGTAAGGCTCGGGGGTTCAGTCTTTCGCAGGGCACTGGAAGACAGCTTGAAGATGGCGTGATGGCACAGACCCCCAATCTCCGTCACTTCTGACGTAACTCGAAGTGACTACGATAGGGAACGTCTCGGTTACGTATGTAACCCTCGTTCCCTGAGTAAGGGAACGGAGACGTTACGTCTCCCTGCCACTTCTGCTGTATCGCTGGGTAGAGGCCGAGTTCAGTCTTGGCTCCTCAGCGAAGACATACTGCGGTTGCGTTCACTTCCTCCTTTTATACTCACGGAGTAGGGCGGAGTACGCTATGCAAATTTCCGCAGCCCCAAGGCATTGCATGCCATTGGCTCGTGTTTTAATACTCGAAGAGGATTGGCTTTCTATGCGAAACCCCCAATCTCCGTCACTTCTGACGTAACGTCTCCGTTCCCTTACTCAGGGAACGAGGGTTACATACGTAACCGAGACGATTTATGTTAATGGACGTACTTGTAAAGGGAGTCTGTGGTACTGTGCGTTATGCTGAAGTAAAGTCACAATGCTGTTTATTTTCCATCACCATTGGTTTAAAGTTGAAATTTATGGTTTCAACTTAAATGTATGTTCCCTTGTTTATTTTTGCTCACTTAGAAAAACATTAAAGAAATTAGTTTGAGGAAAATATGCTAATAAATGTGGTAAAAATCTCATCTTTTCTCTCCACATTTGTGGCCTTATGGGAAAGGGAAAAGTGTCAACAAGTTGGAAGCTTCAAAATCGGAGCAGATGTTGAAAATGAAAGAGGAGAAATGATGGCAAGAAGAATGGAAGGACACTTTAATAAAAAACTTGCTCTTAACTCAAGCGCAGGTGATCATTTCAAATGCATTAGTCCCTCCACCTCTCCAGATTCACCATGCAGCTTACAAGGAATATTTCCCAGTAAATTAAATCAAATCACCGTGGGGGTTCATTTCATTTTCTCTCTCTCTTTTCCAAATCAAAGACAAGCAAAGCGCTATGAAGTCGATGCTGAACTTCAAATGGAAGGCTGCAACTGGTTAGCTGCGCCGATTTGCAGTCAGCAAAGGTAATTATCCATCTGGCCGAGCAATTCGCGTACAATCTGAAAAGTGAGAATCTCATTTGAAATAAATTCACATGAAAACTTTACATGGAGACTTTTACACAAGGCCACTAATGTGCAAAGATTAGCTCACACTATTTAGTAGTCATTTAAAATGTGAAATAAAACCAGATGAGATCGACACAACAGGCTTATATCATGTCCCTGAGAAATCAATTAAACCTACGCACTCCTATAACATGAGTTCCAGAGTTAAAACTATTTCTCACAAGTTCATAAACCAAATGGATGGTAAACATGAACTCGTGTCACCCACATTAACTTCAGTGTTTATGTATTGATGCTGTTCCCACACTCATGTTCTGTGGTCGCGAGGGTGAAAGTTTGACCGTTTCAGAAATGTCCAATCATCACCCCAAACAAAGCGACATCCTCGTACAAATGCGCCTGATAAAACGGGCTTTCTCACAAAGCTGCAGGTATTGATATTTCCATAAGTACACTGTAAACCCTGCCGCTATTAAAAGTGATTAAGCAAGGCTTTCTCGGACCGTGGAGGCACAGCACTCCCAAGACACAGATGAAAGAAAGCCACAGTAAAATGGCTTTTATGTCAAGCAATAGAGGTCTGGAGAAAGCCTGCTTTTACGCCATATGTGGCCATTAGTCAAAAGTGAGAATATTACCCATAGTAGATTTCAACAAGAAATACCTCCTGCTCTGTCCCTCTCTGCCTCACCTATTTTGGAGTCTGACACTCCATCTCTCGGAATAACACCTGCTGGCTCTTTCTTGTTATCAGTAGCAAATCACGATTCCCCTTATGGCAAATATATAAAAGGTAGGGGATCTTTAGATGTGAGTCCAAAACACACTGTTTCCTGTTGCAACCAGGCATTATGTCTGTTATTTTCCACACAATAGTATTCTCGATTTTTTTTACGACTGAGAAGTCTGTCTGAAGGAGAGAACAAGGCCATCCTGCAAGGACTTCAAATTCTCCTAGGAAGTTCTTATGAGTTTGGAAATTGGAATTACACAGTCATTTCGGTTGGAATAAAATGAACGCGCTCCTCTCTTTTTCGTCTTAGTGGTAGTGCAACAAAACGCAGGTGAAATTTGCAATAGGTGAGATGCTTAGTTACCCTTCATTCTCCTCCGAAAGTCTGAATTCCCTGCTTTCTATTGGAGAAGTGCAAATAAACACAACAGTTAGTGATAAACAATTGCTTTTCCTCCACTATGTGGAAATAAAACCTGTTCGCAAACACACACACACAATAAAAACCCATCCAGGCTGGTTATTGCAGCATAACATTGCGGTTAATAATCAACAATACACAAAATGCATACACAAAACTAAACTGAGTAGTTCACTTTAAAAAAAAAAAAAATGCTGATAATTTACTCACCCCCATGTCATTCAAGATGTCCATGTCTTTCTTTCTTCAGTTGAAAAGAAATTAAGGTTTTTGATGAAAACATTCCAGGATTTTCTCCTTATAATGGACTTCAATGGGAACCAAACTGTTCAAGGTCCAAATGAGAGTTTCAGTACAGCTTCAAATGGCTTTAAACGACACCAGACGATGAATAAGTGTCTTATCTAGCGAAACGATTGGTCATTTCAAAAATAAATAACAAAGTTTAAGCATAATAAGCACAAATGGTCACCTTGCTCTGTTCTGTAATGCTCGCTCATGACTCTCCTGTTCGAACTCGTTCATCAAAATGAACAAATCTTTTTTCGAGTCATGACTCGAAGGGTCCTAGATAAGACCCTTATTCATCGTTTGGTGTCATTTAAAACCCTTTGAAGCTGCACTGAAACTCTAATTTGGATCTTGAACCGTTTGGTTCCCAATGAAGTCCATTATATGGAGAAAAACCCTGAAATGTTTTCATCAAAAAACCTTAATTTTTCGACTGAAGAAAGAAAGACGTGGACATCTTGGATGACATGGAGGTGAGTAAATTATCAGCAAAAGTTTTTTTTTTTTTTTTAAGTGAACTACTCCTTTAACATACAGTAAAATGATTCTTCAATCAATCCAGGTTTAAAAAAAATTTAGAGCTTCCCATATTATGCTATTATATGTGCATCTCATTCAGGAGAGTGTCTGACCGTATTATCACATTTTTCAGCTCGCCTTTTCATATTCCTTTACCTGCTCATTTTACCAGGACAATCGATTAGAATCACTCTCATCAGTCTCCATCTATATAAATGCAATTAGGCGACTCAGATCCCAAATGCTGTAATTATGCAAATGGATTATGCAAACATGCTAAATTCCCGGTATTATACGGATATCATTCACACAGCATGACAAACAACAAGCTCAAGCCAAGCAAATGTCTTCCATCAGAATCCTACACACACAAACTAAAAAGTCACCCTTTATTCCCTCAATATATGTTCTTCCATGTTTCTTCGCAGCACCAAATTATGAATGTCTCACACATTAGTGCAATAAGAGCATGCATATTTTATGGAGCGTGCGAATGCAGGTGGTCGCATCGCATGATAGTGTCGTCTGTCTACCACACAGGCTGGGATCATCTGCTCGTTTTGAAGAATAAACTCGTTCCAGCCTTCTCTCTTCCCTCATGTGTAATGTGTGCTCCTGGCTGGGGAACGGACTACATTACACTGCATACAGCTGCGTCTCTCACTGCTGACACACACACACATATTGATGAAGTGAACGGCGGGCCAACACCTGATGCTGCTGTATGCAGATGCATCATTTCATAAAACAACTTCACCTCCTGCCTTTTATGAATGAGCCAATTATCCTCTACATCTGTGCGAGCACATCATATATAATTTACAGAAAGGGGTTTTGTGAACCCTTAGGAGATTTCGAGATTTCTGCGTTAAATCAAACATAAAAATTACAATTTAAAAAAGCTTGTTAAATATAAAGACAGAAATATTTCACAAGTGCACATTCGTACATTCAATTACGGAAGCTTGACATTATTTTAAATATAATTTAGATTATATAGGTTCAGCTGACAAAAAAAAATGGGTCACTTATGACAGCGTATGATATGAATGGCTATTCAACATATAGCAATATGGGTGTTTTATTCCATTTTGTCACATCAAGTTAGCCATTAAAATGCAATAGCAAAAGCATTGCTGTGTCTGAAATCACATACTGTCAGAGGTACTGTATTTGATTTGTGACCGTTAAAAATGTATGTATGTATGTAATCTGAACACACCCATCGCTGCTTTTATCCCACAATCCTGTTTGTTGTAGTTCAGAGGGTGGAGAGAATAATAAATATAGACCGTATATGTTTGATGGAGCATTTGAAATAATTTATCCATTTTAATCACATTTCTCTATGTAAATAAGTCATTAAATATTTGCTTGCTTATCTGTAAAGCTCACTTGATTGTGTTCTGGGTCCTTAAATAGGAAGCAGCCTTACACAAACGCTGCTGGCCGACTGGATTTCAGACACATCACACTATTAGCATCTAGCAACTGGATTATAAGTGGATTTCACAATAAAATGCAATACAAATGTAAAACAAGACCCTTTTGAATGATTCATAAAGTCCATCACCGATTGTGTGTAATTCACGTGAGCTGTACTCAGATCCACTGTGCATCAAGCACAATAGCGGGAGGCTGTGAAAGAGAAGACCGCCTGCCCTCCTTTTGTCATTTAATTAGGCAGATTTCAGATCAGCTGACTGGGGGGGGGGGGGGGGCATGGATTCGCTTCATACATATGCACACATCCAAACATGCACGCAAACCCACTCGAACTCACACAGACACACTGTTTAAAAACATTCAGCTGGTTCACATGCATATTTGCCCATAAGACATGAGATAAACAGTGATGACTGAGGAACTGCCATTATGAGAGAATGGAGAGTGTACACATCTGTGATGGAGATCGAGAGAGAGAGAGAGGGGAAAGAAAATGTTCCAGCCACATCATTCCCAATTGTAAGGCCCCTTAGCAGCCCTCTGGCTGCTGTCAGACACCTCCAGGCAACAGTGCACACGTAAATCACTGTTTGCGGGAGGAGAAGATGCACATGTTCTAGGTGTAGTGCAGAATGAGCAGTACCTCTATCAAAACTAGTGTGTGTTTGTGAGTGCATGCTTCAAACAGAGTAAGGCAAAGGCCAGTTAGTTAGTTAGTGTAACCAGGCTTATTGATATATTTAGACTTTTATTTCATTCTGGACAAGATGTCAGACTGGCTAAATAAGTCCCCCTTGCAGTGAAAATCAAGCTGTTATTCTTGTTATGTGTCTATGTGGTGTTTGAATGTGCTTTAAGACACATCAAGTGCAAAGTCAACACCATCGCTGAGTATTTTCTCCCTAAAACTGCAGTGAACCAAAGACCAACACCAAAATCGCTGGTGTTTCTGACATCACAAAACTACCTTGTAACCAATCAGGTAAACGTGTGATCGCCAACAAGTGGATCTCTGAGCGAGTGAGTAGACGGCGCTAATTTAAATATTCATAGAACCACTTATACTAAATAAAGCAAGGGTGTAGAGTAGGGCTGAAACGATTCCTCAAATTACTCGAGTTACTCGATTACAAAAATTCCTCGAGGCAAAAAATCTGCCTCGAAGCCTCGTTAAATTCCTATGACGCGCACTTTACGCGCACGCAGGGATCTGATTGTTTCACACGGACCGTTATTCAGGAAGCACACCATAGCGCATGATACATTTGACTTCATAAATGGCAGAGAATGTCTAAAGTTTGGGATCATTATATGTTTATAAAGGGAGAGAACAAGATGCAATGTGTCTGCAAAGTATACCTGGCAGGGCTGCCAACTCTCACGCATTCAGCGTGAGACTCGTGCAATTCGATTTCTCACGCTGAAGTGTCAATCCCTTCGGTCAAATGCCTGAAAGATGAGTTCGTCTATAGATCTACCTGTTGAGCCACTCCTGATCGACTAGTTTTACTGCCGCATATTAATTCGCAAGTTAAAATATCCTGTAATCTAGTGCGAGCGCGCATGCGAGATGTTGAGCTCCTAACCGCGGCTCGCGCACGACGGCAGAGAGGTAAGCGAGCGCGTGCCCCCATGTCTCTCTCACGCGCCAGTCAGACCAATTGCGGCAATTCATCATATGCTTAAACTTTTATGTAGCCACGCAAAAAAAAATTCAGCATAAATTCACCGGGACGTGATGGAGGAACAAATATTGTGAGACACACAGACACACACACTGATGTTTGTCTTGAGATTACAGTTGAAAAAGTCTGATTCTTATTTATAATTGTTTTATTTCCATTTATTTTATTTTTTTTTATAAATTCTATACATTTGTGTACCTGTTTGGGTTGATATTTTATATTAATTTATTTTTGTTTCCAGGTGGGTAATTTGCAGAAGGTGCAATCCTTTTTTTTGTAATGTTGTATTAAGAAGACAAAACTAAGGCCAAATGGGCTTTACTATTTAAGTTTGTATTCAAAGTTTTACATGTTATGGGCTACATGTGACAGGTTTTACAGTAAATTGTTTTAACTGTATTGTTATATAATTGTTGGCACTGGCACTTATAAACACTAAATGGGTAAAAATTGCAATAATTAGTTGTGGAGTCAAATGTTGCAGTTGGAATAAATACCTCTATTTTTTTTAAAGAAATAAAAGCCAAACCACTTATCCTTTTCGTAATACATTATTTGTTTTGGTTGCTTAAAAACACACAAACAAATTATCCGATTACTCGATTAATCGATCGATTAAGTGCTAGATTAATCGATTACAAAAAGAATCGATAGCTGCAGCCCTAGTGTAGAGTTACATTCAAGTTATTTTAAAGTATGAAGATTAAAAAAAAAAAAAACTCTCACGTAAGACAATATGAAAAGCGCTTTGGTGGCCATTGGGTCTGTGAAAGAGCTAGCATCAACAAGGCATTTTCGCCCACAGGACTTCCGCATACTGGATATTTTTCCCTTTTCACACCATTCTTTGTAAACCCTAGAAACGGTTGTGCATGAAAATCCCAGTAATTGAGCAGACTGTGAAATACACCAACAACCTTGCCACGCTCAGAATTGCTGAAATCACCTTTCTTTCCCATTCTGAAATTCAGTTTGGAGTTTCAGGAGATTGTCTTGACCAGGACCACACCCCTAAATGCATTGAAGCAACTGTCATGTGATTGGTTGATTAGATAATTACATTAGAAATTGAATCCTATGCACACTATATTATAGTAGTGGTGAAGAACACCTGATTAATCTAAAGACTATTTCTTACTTTCCCCCGCTCAGCATTTACACTTAAAACTATATAGCCTGAGAATGGTTTAAAATGGGAAAACGGTCTCTTTAACCACTGACCATTCACGTTAGCAGACAGTTTACATTTCACAAAATGAGATAGTGAGGAAAGAGGCTGAGAGGAGCAGATCTTTTTTTTCCCCCCATGTTGATCATTAGCTGCTGCCTGGAGAAATTTGGTAATAAAACCCTATCTGGTTATTTCAGCAGCGTAATTACCATGAGCTCTCCATCTTCCCTCCACCCATACTCTACATAACAATTGTAATTTCAGCTTGCAGTCTACCTGCACACAGCACATCATTTAATCCGCATTACCTGAGGGAAGCAATATTTAACCATCTTTAATAACCACCATAAAGGATATAGCAGGGATGATACTTGCCTTCAATCTACTGATTGCAGTAACAAGACAGAGTGGAGAGTTGGAGAAGAGTTAAAGTGCCCTGAAGTGCTTTTCGGATATTACCTTTCATGCAGTGTGTAATTTAGCTGTTTGTAAACGTAAAAGGTCTGCGACGTTTTAAAGATCAAAGCGCACAACAAATCGAGTTATTAGCTGTATCCCAATTCGGAGGTTGCATCCTTCGAAGGACTTGGACTTCAAAGGCCACACTTTTGAGGCCGAGCGTTGTTACAGTAAATGGGACGGGTGATTGTTCTTTTCGCCTAGCAACTGAGACAGCTGCCGTTGATGAATGACATTGACATCTGTTCTAGACTTTTTTTGAACAGTATAAGTCAACATTTGAACCGGTTTTTATTTTTTACATTTGTATCATCAGATATTCAAGTAAGTTGAAACCCAATGCTTACATTTAAAAAGTGCAATACTGCAATTTCTCTCCAAAAAAAATCCTGCCGTCATCATAGCACAATGAATTCTGGTGTAGCGAAAGATCTATCTGTTATATGCTTTATTGCCCGGCAAAGGACGCATTTCAAGACCTTATTCGAAGGAGCCTTTGTCGAGCAGCTGTGCCGTAATCGGCCTTTGAATTCGGCCTTGGAAAGATGCAGCCTCTGAATTGGGACGCAACTATTGTCTCCTAAAAGAAAGAACTGATTTTGAACTGCAGAAATGAGTTGGCAGCAGTTCCAGTCTCACATTCTCTTACACACTTATCCTAGTAAGTGTTCACTTGGCTGCCTGCAAACAACACTTACTTTGACCTGCCCTAAAACACTATAATTGTAGCTGAGGGATGGAATAGTTTGGCTCGTGCATGGTGGCTCTTTTCAGCGCAGCGATGCGAATCCACTATGCATGCACTCCAAAGGAGGCTGCAGTATGTTTTTACTGTGTGTATGGTAAAATTCGTGTAATAAAAGTTTGTTTATTTTTGTATTTGTATTTTTGATGTTGGTTATCATTGTTTTATTGTATTATTTTGCATGCTTTTTGCACCTGGGAATTAGTTTTTAGCTAAATCTGGTACATTGTACATTGTCCATGTTAAATAAATAAATAAAAGGATGAGGCCTGGGATCGATATGGATTATGTATCACTGATTTAAGCACTGAGGAAGATTAAATCCACGTATGGAAATGGATGTTTCGTTTCCAACACGTGCTGTAAGTGGCTGACCAATTACAACAGACTGAGCCATCTGACCAATCAGAGCGGAGCATAGGCTTTTGGAAAGGAGGGGTTTAGAAAGACTGAATCTTGAAACTAACCATTTTCAGACTAGACTAGAGTATGTTTTTTTTCTCTTTTTTTGATACAAGTATATCTATTGAAGGAGACCTCCAAAACAAAATTAAGAACCTTCAAAATCACATAATAGGAGCACTTTAAAACTT
Organism: Pimephales promelas; assembly: GCF_988280905.1. NCBI lineage: Eukaryota > Metazoa > Chordata > Actinopteri > Cypriniformes > Leuciscidae > Pimephales > Pimephales promelas. Next base: position 4,371,823 of record NC_142776.1, on the reverse strand, counting down.
TAAACCATGATAGTTAAAATCGCAAATAGAGATAGTTCACTCACAAAAAAGGAACATCATGTTCACTCAGTGGTAACAACAACTGTCAAATTTCACAAAGGACCAAAAACATCCCAAAAGTATCAAAAACTTTAATATGACTCATATCTTAGATTTGCTACTGTACAGTTTCAGAAAATGATATGTTCACTGTGTTTTTCAAATTGTTGTACGCTCTTTTTGGAGCTTGACAGCTGTGGTCACTATGAATGTACTGTTGTTCAACGGATAATCTTTGGATATTTTACTGGGAAAAAGCAGCATGGGAAGTAACTAACCATTTTTTTTTAAATTTTTTTTTGGCTGAACTATCAATTTCACGTTAACATATTCCGATTAGTGCTGTCAGCTTTCTTTCAATGTAACGCTCTGACAGCGCTGATATCCCGATAAGCTGATGTAAATATATACATTCATTTAATATGTCACAGAAATCACACTTGCACAAGCAAATTGGATCCATTTTAGATGCTATGCAGGTTTATGTTAACTTGCAATTTACACTTTTCGCATGCATCGAAAGGTCACAATGTTTTTTTTTCCTCCTATATTTTTCACACTAGTCCTTCCTGACTTGATCAGTTGCATCTGTACAGCAGATGAGAATTTGAGACGGACTGTGTCTCTCTTATATAAAAGTAGGAATTTACCCTAATTTATGGAAATTAAAGGTTGAGTTACTTTCGCATTAGTTTGTTATAAAAATATCAGTTTTGCTCAAGTCAGGTGTTTAACACTCCAACCAGACGCAAGATATATGTTAATCAGACAATGATAATCTCATGATACTGATTATGCACTTTATTTAATTAAATAAACATCAAGCATAATTGACAAAAAAAGGTATGTGGAATTTTCAAGTTCACACAACTTATTTTTTTTCAGTTTCATGAATCTTATTTACTTAATAATTTTAAGGCAAAGGGTTTCATCACTTTTTTTAAGTTAAGTCAACTGATCACCTTCTGCAGTGCACTATGCATGACATTGACCATACTTAAAGCGACAGTGGATAATTCAGGTCTTGAAAATAAAATAAAACAAATAAGAACGTGCAAACTGTCAACTATGTGAACAATCAAGTGTATTCTATGACAAAGTCTGTTTCAGTCACTGTTTCAGTAAATATTTGTAATAATACTAGGAGTAATATTTCTGAAATTGGTTCATTGTTAGTTTCGTGTGCTTGCAAGACTCCGCCCTCTAGCTCTTCTGATTGGCTGTGAGTTTTGATTGATATTGTCGAGTCTTGTAGTCGTGTGTGGACAGACAAATTGCTTGTCACTGGAATCTTATCGCATAGCATCTGGTTAGGTTACGATGTCAGATTCGGTCTCTAAAATGTGTTTTAGTGTGGTAAACAATCGGTGATGAATGTTTTCACACACAAAACACAACTGCACACTCATTTCAGAGTAAACGTCACCTTGAGACTGAGGAAAACCAGATGAATTTGACTAGTTTGGGGAATGTACGAAACAAGAAATATGTTGTCCTGGAATGTCTGGCAACCCCAGTCCAAATCTACTTCAAATCCACAATTGTGTGAGGATCTTTCATGTCCGAAATATGATGGACCATCACTGAACTGGTAACATCTACATGTGACAATGTACAAGGAAGAAAGCTGCTAGTAGCTCTCAGCTCTTCAATAAAACACCACAGAAAATCCTTTCCTCTAAACATCTTCAAGGCAGAAATCCTCGTTTTGTAGATTTATACAGAAAGCATTTTGTTCCCTTCAAGGACGAAATAACAATGCATGATTCTTTTTCATTGCAGACACTCTGAAGGAGAAAACTGCTGTTTGTATGAAACATTGCTTTCCATCTCCAGGCAATAGGCGGCATGAATTTATGCATCGGAACCCAAAATTATGCACCAGTATGGTAATATCTCAGACCTTTTATTTGAGTAAAAACTAGACTTATTCATGTAATAAGATTATACAGGAGGGCATGTTTGACTGATTTTTTGTCTTTACTATTCTCTATTTGTTTTTGTTTTTTTGACCATCATGTTAAGTTGAGAATGACTTATTAATGATTTGGATTTCAAAAAAAAAAAAAAAAAATGACCCCTTATTTTCCCTTCAAAATGTTGTGTCCTCCTGATCTGATTAAAATCTCCCATTTTTGCAGATATAATTGAAGCTTTAACCCTATGTTTAATCACAAACAAAACATAACCTTATCTGGCTATTAAATCAGTAAAGCTGCCTTTGTTTGGGAATAATTGGTGACAAAACATCAAAGGAAATATAGAAAACTGATACAGTATGGACACCAATTAGAGAATCTTAGCCTGTGAAACAAATCTTTACATTTATTCATGTTTATTATAAACAATAACAGCATACATTTATTTACATACTACAAATAATACTTTGTATATTTAATATAAAATATAAAAAATATTATCAAAAGTTAATTACTTCCAAATTAATACATCAATGCTAATTACATATTTTCAGCAATTTAGAAAAAAAAAAAAATGCCAGCCAGCCCTAGCATGTTTTTTTTTTTTTTGGCTATTGAAATCCGAACATAATATATATATATATATAAAAAAAAAAATAAATAAAAAAAAAAATAGAGCCTTTGATCTTATCAACACTTGAATTTCGGTAAAAAAAAAAAGAAAAGAAAAAAAAGCTACATTTTGAATAAAAGGCTGAGCAAATCTAATTTTTTGATCGAGTCCATCAACATCCCCAAAGCTTGTTTGATGATTTGATGATTCTTTTACATTTGCATAAGGAAAGCTTCTATCGCTTGTTTCTGCTTCTTATTCGCCTGTGTTTTCATCCGGAGATTCTGTACTCTTTTAAAAGATGCACAACAGCGCCCCCTATTGCATAACAGGTAAAAACATGGATAACCGGAAAAAAGTTCAATCAATGGCGGGGTAGCGGTTTCATAATTCTAAGTAAAGACTAAGTAAGTTTACCTTAAAACAATGTTTCAAAATTGCTTCAGTGATTCATTAAGTCATAACAGGTTGAAAGGCACTTCTGGATTCGCATTGAGGTCCTATATCTGCTATGTAAGATTGCCAGATCGGTTTCTGTAGTTCTAATGAGATCGCTTTGACTCGCTTTGCATCAAGCGTTATAATAGTCATTATTTTGTTTTGCTTCGTTTCTGATGCCGCAATACATCATACTTTCATGAATTCATGCAACAGACTCTACCTTGTTTGTGGACATCGTTCATTCCAAAGCCGGTGCTGGATAAACAACGAGCGTGTGCTCGACAGTCGGCTAAAATATATATACGACAGCGGTAATGGCCAATTCCGCTTCCAACCTGTAGGGCGACCGCAGATGAAAAAATCCTTGGTGTTCCTTTAAAAAAAAAATGCCGGGAACATTTTGCGCCTGACAACATTCCCCTGAATGCTGGAAATGTCATCGTGCTTTAACCAGAACAAAAGATTCCAGCCTAGTCATCATCAGTGTCATGTTATTTGCCACAGAGCAGCCAGCTTGTTAGGCAGACCAATGTGTCTCAACTCAGAGGACAGTCAAGCGGTAAATTGTCTGTGATGAATCGAGCTGATGATCTGTCTGCTGCACAACCAAATTTTGCAATGATGCTGTGTGATGGGGGCTCTGCATGGGCAACACTCACCCTATTTACCTTCCAAATACAAGTTACCAAGTCTTACCGAGTTATAAGTCTTACTGTGAGAAGTGCTTATCACTGAGGTTTTATGAAATCAATCACAATCTCTCATAAAATTCTAATAACTTTCCTTTCTGACTGATGCCTCTCCTCTCTAATACGTTTTCTTGTTGAATATCCTGTTTCAATATGGCAGATTACTAAAGGAAAGTTAGGAATCACGTTGGCTCTAAACCTCAGAGAGTGTTTAAAATTGCTTTAACAACTGGCGTGATCTTTTTTTTATTGTCACTTAACCATTTTCTCTTAAGAAACAATGCTCGAGTCTTGGTACGCCAACTGCTCTCAGTCGCAAATAACCCTGCCCTCATTTGGACGCCACAAAATTACACGTTAAGAGCTAATGCGTTGTTGTGAAGAAAGCATAATCAATCTTTTTTCCAATGGCTAGTCCTCTTCAAAATGAGATGAACAGAAGAAGGAGGGGTGCAAATGTGAGTATTCCTTAATCTCGGGCTGATAAAAGCTTATGAGATGACCTCACATCTATGATTTATAGATTATCAGGAACTGCAATTACTGCAGGAGCACGGCTTTAAAATTTCCAACCTAGGGAATTAACACTGCTCTAATGTGTAGGCGAGTTGATCTTGGCAAGGACAGAGAAGAGTGTGTAAATTTGGTACGGCTCAATGATCCAAGAAACTTTTTTATGAAACAATTGTTATGCAGAAAGTATCCACAGTCGTCCCGCCCACGGACCATTCCGGAACCATCCGACACATATTGCACACAAAAATAACAATAGTTTACTCAAAATCACAAGCTTAAATCAAATTGTCTGGTTTTATGCAATTTCAAGAGTTGGGTTCTTTGAACAATAAACAAAGCTCTTTTTACAAGTCTTACGAGGCTGCTACAGCCAGGGCTTGACATTATTACATATTTATCACGTTTATCCCAGAATCCTGTTCAAAAAGTACTACTACACAATGAAATCAAAAACACGTTTTATGTAGAAAACTAGCAATTAACAAATCAAATTAGCATCGATATGCACCTTTATTTACATAAACATTAAAATAATAACATGTTATTAATGATGGCCAGAGTGTCTTGGACCATGTTATCTACTAACATGTACGAATTTATACAAAGATAAACCTCACATATTTCAGCATTTTAATATTTTTTTATATATTTTTTAAATTACTCATATTAGCAAATCTTTTAGTAAACTTCGGTCTGATTTGCCCGTGGCGTTTGTCGTTGTTATGCAACTATGGACTGCACTCTACACAACGACAAAGAAGTTTTAGTTTTTACTGTAGCTCTGCTAAAAGATTTATTTATGGAGATGAGAAAAACCACCAGTAGTGTTTGAGTACATCCCCATGCTTCATGTTAACTTTTTCATTTTACTGCGCCTGTAAAAAAAAAAAAATACTAAAAAAAAAAAAAATGAATGCGCCGGTTGAATAATGAGCGTGCCTACATTTGAACAAACTTGAGTGCGCAAAATGCGCGATATGTAGACGTCCCTTGGCGAGCTACCTCCAATCAAGCCACAAGCTGGTAGCTCGCGAGCGATGTGTTGGAGACCCCTATGATAGATAATAGAAAATTGCTTTTTTTATTTTTTTTTTTTCCGTGCCGCCCCCCATATGCCATGAAAAAATGCTGCCCGGTTCACCCATGCCCAAAACCGCTACTGGCTGTCACTCCTAGTTATCCACGTTGGCGGGTTGCAGGTCATATGTGATATGTACATTTTCAAATTGTAGTCTTTTTAATAGGCATCTGAAATAATAAACTAAGTATTAACTAAGTAGATGTAGTGTTGTCAAAAATATCCATTTTTCGATACATATCGATATCGAAATATCTGAAACGTTTCAAATACTCATTTTACACAGAATATCCCAACGCATTCTCATCCCAAGGTGTCATATATGACGCTTTTGCCAATGTGTAGACATCCAGACATCCTTTAGCATCAATATAACAAGCTTCGGTTAATGTAGGTTTAGGTCAGGGGTAGGGTTAGGGTTATACCACTAGGAGGCGCCTTCTGCCCCATATATATCTGCGTCTCATATTTACACTAAAGGGTGCCATGTGTGTTGGATGTATACGTATTGGCAAAAGCGTCAGTATATGACGCCTTGGGATGAGAACAGGCTGATATACACAATACCAGTGCTTTGTATTTCTCTCGTGATACAATCACGCCTCCCCTCACTTTCGTTTGCTCCGGAGGAATATTGAAGGTGTTAGGGCTTGAATTTTAACATGGGATTGCACAAAATGTGCATAATTTTACTAATTCCCACAGATTTTGTGCTCACACCCAAAGTGCACTTGTATTTTATTCATTTAGCTGAAGCTTTTATCCAAAGCGACTTACAATTGCTATATATGTCAGAGGTCGCACGCCTCTGGGGCAACTAGGGGTTAAGTGTCTTGCTCATTGGTGTCTCACAGTGGATTCGAACTCGGGTCTCTCACACCAAAGGCATGTGTCTCAAACAGTGCACCATCACCACCCCACAATAAATTGAGTTATTTGTGTTGCTTATTGCACTTAAAAAGTCAAATACATACAAAATATTGCCAAAATGCTGGTTGGCGAGTATTCATGTAAACAGTCAGCTATGTTTTAAGTTAACAGATGTGTAACAGTATAATGGATCATTGTGTCAGTATAGCTGCTGCCAAGTTATGAGATAATATTAAAAAAATCCATATAGCAGTTTTTCCACATGGTATCGATGTAAAACAAATTGAGGTGAAAATGCTAAGCGGATAGCCACTTAGCCACAGTGGCTGATGAGCAAAAAAATTTAATGCCAGGCCCACGTTACAAACAATAGATTTCAAACTTGAATCAATTCTTGAACTTGCTTAATGGCCGCATTTCTACCTGGTCCCTCAAATGTGTGTTTGAATGCACAAATACACTAAAACCTGATGAAAGCTGATGGAATTACCTGTGTTAAAGGGTTCTTCTCTGGCCATGCAGACTAGATTTGTAATCTGCACTAAAACCAAGGCAATCGTATTATGAGCTAAACCCCATTATTGTAGTCCCACAGCTCTAATCTATCGCACGCTGACACACCTGACTCAGAACGAGTGTGCGAGAGAGAGGAAAGGAGCGGAGGAATATTGGATAGTTGTTGTGTTGCTCTGAGCGCTGTTATGATTAAATATTATTAGGCTGAGTTTGTCTTTGCGACGCGCGGCAGCCGTGCCTCTGACAGTGACAGCCAGGCTCACGTGCTCCACAAAACACACATTTCAGCATCTGTGTTAACACTCGCTCGCCGTTCAGATCGCTTAATTGTGACTTTCTCTCAAACTAATGTTGTATGAAACTTTAGGCATGTTTGGAAATGCTGCAATGATGTGAAAACAAGGAGCATTCTGTTCATGGAGGCCAGGGAGTCTCAGAGTGGCTCAGTGCAGAAATAAAATGTTACATAACACACTCTATTCAGACTCAGAGGAGTCTCTTTTGTCTCCATCGAGCTCATTGTGGACTCATATAATTATTATAGTCACCATTGTTGAGCATTAGAGACCCTATAAACTTCTGAAGGCTTGTGCGTGTTGTCAGAATACAGTCATTATGTTTTTTTAGAACCAGATGGTGTAGTTACAGCATCTACCAGCAGGGGTTAATGAGGCCTTGCTAACCAGCCAAACTTACTTTGTAGCCCTGGTTTATTCCTTTGTGTTTTCTTAATTAGCTCAATCTGCCATGATACACTCTTCTAGACTAGGGATGTCAAAGATACAGGCCTTGGAGGAGTTCAATCCAGCCCACGGAATGATCAGAGGTACAAATTAAAAGTAAAATATGCTCCAAAACATTGCCGTCCATTTCCGTGTTCATGTACTGTTTTATTTTTAGCTACAGCAGGATAGACACCAACACCTCTCATCTTAAAGCGGTAGCACTTTCTTTTAATTACGTGGAGCGTTTGGCTCTTGGCATATCTGTGATGTTATGCTGAAATTGGAACTGTGGTCCCAGTGCAAACTATTTCCAACCCCACTTTGAAGTTGGAAATCCCTTAAGTCAATAATAAAAGGTAATACGCACAATACAAGGAATAACAACAGTCAACTTCATTACTGTTACCAAGTCTTCCGTAAGTGATTATTATGAAAACTTGTTCAGTGCTGTTGGAGGTCGGTAATTAAACTTCGGGCATTTTGTAGGCCGTACTTTGTGTTAAAGGGGTGACTGATTATGATTTCACTTGTCTAACTTTAGCTAGTGTGTAATGTTGCTGTTTGAGCATAACCAACATCTGCAAAGTTACAACGCTCAAAGTTCAAAGCAAAGGGAAGATGTTTGCTTTTAAAGAAATCATTTTTAAGGACTAGAACAAACGGCTGGTCGGAACTACAGTGACATCATAAACCGTAAAATTTACATAAACCCCGCCCCTGGGAACACATAATCCATGTTGAGAAAAGGAAGAGTTGTTGTAGAAGAGCACATTTGTGAGTCTGCTCTAACTATAGCATCCGTCTTTTCACATGCAATAGAAAGTCGCTCTAGTTATTACCCAGTAATTATATTACTATAATAAGTATATACAGGGGTTGGACAAAAAAACTGAAACACCTGGTTTTACTACACAATAATTTGTTAGAATGGTGAGGGCCTCATTTTGCATCCAAATACAGCACCAATTGACAGATAGAAGTCCTTCACAGTGACCAGAGGGATTATGAGCAGTTCCTCTTCCAGAACAGTGTCCAGGTCACTATATCATGCTGGTGGACTCGCTCCTCCAAAACACCTCAATAATATTCAGATCTGGTGACTGTCAGACCATGGGAGATGTTCAACGTCACTTTCATCTTCATCAAACCCTTCTGTCACAAGTCTTGCTGTGTGTGTTGGTGCATGATCATGAGCATCAGGTGCTCATGATCCTCCAGAAGGGTTTGGTAGTCCTCGGCAGTGTCGTGTCCATCAAATACAATCAGGATTGTCATGATATTGGAGCTCAAACCATCACTGATCCACCCGTGCTTCACTCTGAAGATTGGCCGCCAGGCATATAGATGTGAAACCTCCAACATTGGCCAGTTTTTCAGTTTCATTGTCCAACCCCTGTAGTTAGCACATGGGTAACAGGACTGTTAGACACCAGACACCAGTGTCGCACTGCGGTCGCCGCCGACAAAGCAGCGAGCGAGGAGGCGTCAAATGATTATTTAAATGGCAGTGTTGTAGTACTCGAGACTCGGACTCGTCTCGGACTCGGTCTCGAGACCATATTTTAATGGTGTTGGTCTTGTCATGGACTCGTGTGCATTTGGACTCGGAATTGACTCGTACTCGAACATTTTTTTTTTTAGGACTCGGACTTATTCCCGAGTCCACTCGAGTTCAATTCAAAATATTTTTCATGATTATTAATGTATGTTAATAAAATATTTCTTTAAATTGATTGACACGCCCAGTGATTGGTGATTTTCTAGCGCACAACTGCGCATGACAAATTGTAATAAAATTACTTGTAACACCACCTACTATGTGGCCTTTTTACCCTAAACTGATCATATTTTTTTTTAAGTAAATTCAGTAAAAGGATTTCTCTAAGTAAATAAAAGTAAATTAGGTAATCAACCCTCACTGGTCTCGGTCTCGACTCGGACTCGACCATCTCTGGTCTTGGACTCGACTTGGACTCGACTCTCTCTGGTCTCGGTCTCGACTCGGACTCGAGTGAGGTGGTCTCGACTACAACACTGTTAAATGGGTTTATGATGAGATCGGTGAGGATGGGAGAAATCTTACATTTCTGTGCAAACTGCCTGTCGATAAAATAATCGTTTTCTGTGGTTGTATATGGGCTGTGGCAATAATTTAAAAAAAAAAACAAGCTCGCAACATATGAACTAGTTAATTTTTTGAAGTATGAACCATTTTAAAATGTGTGAACTGAACTTTGAACAAGTTCATGTAGAAAGTGAACTTTCCCAACCTTGCAAATTAGACACTGTTCTACTGAACTGTAATCATTCTCGGTTATTCACGAGAGCCTGTAGATAGTGTGATCCACCATATCGCGCTGTTAGTGCCCGGGGACGGCAGGTCACTGAAATATTCACATCAGCATCAGGCATGCTTTTCACTGTCTACAATGAAAGCACACAGGAGGCTAAAGATCCTTCCATGAACACGGTGTTGGATTTTCAGTCGATGGTCAAGCAGTGTAAAAGCGTGGCCCGGTCTATACGCGTTCTCGTCAAATGCCCACCTCGGCGTGAAACGTCCACACATCCGAGCGCCGTGCTCTATTTCGGTGTCGGGATGTGCCGGAGAGAAGAAAACACGGCAAGAACAGCTCTTTGCAATCGTCCTCCGTCTCTCCCCTCGATAATCCCTGTCAGCGCTGCTCTGAACGTGCAAACAACCTGCTATCCTCTATCGCAGCAGGCCCAGAGCAAAGAGAGAAATCGGCTTCTATCACTGTCACACTTTGTCAAACCGTTTCCCAACACGGCATTCTTCAGCCCTCCTTCCATTTCTCTCTGTGCGGGAAATTATACATCATGTCAGCGTGGCTCGATACATCCACAATTAGTCTGAGTGAACTCACAGTTGTCATGTTCCTGTCATAAGTTAGAGATGCCACCAGTTTAGCGAGGCCCCTGTGCGATTAGAGATCAGGGATTAGCGCAAACAAGATCTTACGGGGTTGATTAATAATTCAGAAGCTCTGAATTTAAACTTTAGGATGTCAGTGATGTGACTATACAGCAGCCTAATTTACTCACCCTCATGTCATCCAATCTATATGTCCATGTCTTTCTTTCTTCAGTCGAAAATAAATGAAGGTTTTTGATGAAAACATTCCAGGATTTTCCTCCATATAATGGACTTTACTGGGCACCAAACGGTTCAAGGTCCAAAAGCAAACAGTTCAAAGGGCTTTAAACGATTCCAGACGATGAATACCCAGACAGACATCGAAACAACGTTGATCTGACATTGTTTTGCTCATCGAATTAACGTTGAACCAACGTCAGACGCGTCATTCTTTCAAAACTAACGGAAAATCAACTTGAAATCAACGCGTTGTTTCAACGTTATGAAAGCAAACCAATTTTCGATTTTCATTTAGCTTTGAAGAATGCCGCGTCTGAAGTTGGTTCAACGTTAATTCGATGAGCAAAATCAACGTTGTTTCAATGTCATGAGAGACGTCGTTTCCACGTTGATTCAATGTCAGTTTGCTGTCTGGGTAAGGGTCTTATCAAGCGAAACGATCAGTCATGTTTTTCCGAGTCAATTCGTTAATTTCGTTCGTTGAATGAACCAAATGACTCGAAAAAAGATTCGTTCATTTTGATGAACGAGTTCGAACAGGAGGGTCACGAACGCGCATCACAGAACAGAGCAAGGCGACCATTCGAGCTTATAAAACTTAAACTATGTTATTTGTTTTTTAAATTCGCCATTGTTTCGCTTGATAAGACCCTTCTGGAATCGTTTAAAGCCCTTTGAACAGTTTGCAGTTTGCACTGAAACTGTCTTTTGGACCTTGAAACGTTTGGTTCCCATTGAAGTCCATTATATGGAGAAAAATGCTGGAATGTTTTTATTGACTGAAGGAAGAAAGACATGGACATCTTGGATGACATGGGGGGGAGTAAATTATCAGCAAAAGTTTTTTTTTTTTTTTTTTTTTTAAAGTGAACTACTCCTTTAAGTTGTGATATTGAAATGAATCGGATTCTCCATGTAGTTTAAGCTATTTCATACAGAAAATGGTGGTCCGTTCTGACTGTCTTTGTCCCAGCTTTCAATAAACAAAAGTGACAAAATGGGCAAAATTTGCTAAATTACTAACAGCTGTCTGAAAAAGTAAAATAGCTTTAGATAGACTTATCACAGATTGATGAGGAGCCAATTCAGGGGCGCAAACACATCAAATACTTTAAACCAGTCATCCTATTGGTTGGACTGCTTTTGCTTTGGGGTTTGGGGCTTTACCCTGTACTTTCCGCAGTGTCTACATAAAAGAGCACTTCAGGTACGGCTTGTCTCCTCAAAGAAAAGCTCTGGACAGCATACAAAATTGACCAAGGCTGCCAGCAGCAGCTCGGGGACTGCTAATAAGCACCAAAACGCTCACGGGGCGTTTGATCGTTCTTTCTTCAGAATGATATCAGCAAAAACACAAAGACAAAAACAGCCTGAGTAAGTAGATAAACAACCAATCACCAGCAGCGAGGCTGACCTCATTTCCCCCCATGTTATTTCTTAATCAATGTCAATCCAGAGAAAAAAAAAAATCAAGGAGAATAAACCCAAAGCCACAGAACAAACCTTAGATTTGCAACCGTTAACCTTCAGATGAGTGTAAAGTCGACATGAAACTCTATTAGCAGCCAATAATGAGAAACGATATTTTCATTGAGACAAACATTGGGATTTATGCATATTCATGTTTGTCTATATCTAGTCTGCCAATACCACATACATTACAATTTTCAATAACACGCTAAAACTATTTTGAGAGTCGATTGAAATAATCATTATCAAGATGAATTATTCAGATAATTCAGTCTGTTCAAACCTTTCAATCACATTCATTTTATTAGTTTATGTTTTAACTCAACTGAATGGAAGTTTTATATGCAATTCAAATAGGCTACACATAAATCTTAAATGTAAGACCAAATACCTTTCACAATGAAAGTTTCATGAAAACATCTGATCATTTCAGAGGCAGAACAAGTAACATGTTAAAAGATTATAACGAAAACCTTCTTCTTTACAATACACTAGGAACGTGTATTAAGGATTTAATATTTTGAATAAACTTTCCCCATCATAAAATCATCAGGCAAGTGAGAAGCAATAGGTTGTTGGTGTACACACTGGGCCATTCCCACTCATCCAGCTGATCAGTCCTGACAGCAAACACCAGTCTGTATCTCTGAAATGTGTGTGCTGCTCCAAGTGTGTGCTGGCAGGCGTTCACAGACATCAGTCCCACTTAATATTTTACAGCAAACAAAAATGGGACGCAACGTCACAGCCCGATCCACAATTCCAGTCTAACTGGATCACGAACAAACCTTGAACCTGGCGCATGTTGATCCGTCACAAGACAAGACTGAAACATTGATGTCAAGTTTTGGTGCACGGGGTCAAGTGTGCGCAAAAACCAACCCGGTCTCATCCCAAGACGTCATTTAACTGACGTTTTGGGACGTCTTTTGACCATACGTCAATATTCGCCTTTTTAGGGCCCCCTTAAACGTCGGTAGATGAGGTTATGGGATCCTAACTCTACCCCATACCTAAACCTAACCCGTCACCTAACTGACGTTAAAGGTAAAGCGTCAGTTGTATGACGGCCCGGGATCGCCATCTACCGACGTTTAAGGGGGCCCTAAAAAGGCGGATGTTGACGTATGGTCAAAATGTTATATGACTTTTTGGGATGAGACTGTGTTACAAAAACAGATATTTGAGAGGGGGAGATTTTAAGTGAATAATGAGTTAAAGGGATAATTCAACCACAAAGATGTCAGTTTTAAGCTTCTGTGTTCCATACAGGTTTACTTCATTCAGGGTTTGATCACTCTCAGAAAAGATGTGCCAAAATTGTACCCTTAGGGGCCCAACAGCTGGCGTCAACCCTTAAAGTGACGCACCGTATTTGCCTAAGTTTAAAATGATGACAGTTTTCATTATTGAAGTATCTCTTTAAATATTTTACGATATCTTTTGTGTTTTATTTTTTGGCAGTTTTTCTCCTATATTTCTTTTATGATTTATTTTGATTAACAAAACATTAGCGGTGAAAAAGAGCTTGCAATCTTAATGCCGTTAAATAAAAAATAAAAATAAAAGACTAATATAAATCATGCCTTTGTTTTACTTTCATATATATAACACATTATTCTAGCATGAAAAAAAGTGATATGGATGTCTTTTAAAACAATCATGACAATAATATTAATCATGGATATTGTGTTCTGTTGTTGCTGCATGAATTATGTACGTATTAAAAACAAACTCCATGTAATGAGCTCAAAAACAAATGTTAACAATTCAAATTCAACAGGAAAATGACATCTGTTTCACAATAAATCATTTGAGTCTATGTGACGTATGGAACATATGGTGTGATTCGAATCTCAGGGGATGAAGGGAATTGTGGGTATGTACAGTGATGAGTGACACTGTTAGTTGGTGCAAAAATCACATACATACCGCACCAGTCAGAAGGTTTACTTTGAATTAGTGCGTCTACCTATCCATCTATTTACATCTGGAGACAAACAAAGTCCCACCAACACAATTCAATCCTTTACCTAATTTACAAGACCCTCTATAACAGCTGAGACTCTTCAAAAAAAGAGTCTTCTCTGCTTTCTTATCCCAGACTACCAGCTAGAGTTGATAGTGGCTGGAGCATCGACAAACTGAGATTATAAAGGAAAAGAGCCACCATTCCGGCTCTTCAGCACATTTGCCCCTAGTTTCAGCCAAAATGGCCTTTCAAAAAAAGCACCTTTCAGGACGCAAATCTTGAAGAGATAAAGATTTAAAGTCAATAATTAAATAAGTCAATTAAATTCCTCATTCCTAGGATATCTAAGTCCACTAAAGGAGGAAGGGCTCCTAAACTCTGGAATAGCCTTCAAGGCTCAAACTCGCTGTTCCAGTTTAAAACTAAATTAAAGACTTATCTTTTTAGCCAAGCATTCACATAATACGTACATTTTATTCTTCTTTTGAATCAGATCGAGTGCATTAATATTCATTGCATATCGGGAGGCAAGTAAATAGCGTTCGTCAGCTGTAGTTTGTATCCAGCCTCTCGCGGAGACTTCAGATGCCCCAACACCTGCGATGAGACGACTCAACACCTGTGAAAAGATGACTCGACGCCTGTGAAGAGACGACTCAACGCTGACGATATGTTGTGCCCTAAATAAGTACATGATTAACTAAATGTATTTTTCATGTACATTTCTGAAATCTGTAAAGCTGCTTTGAAACAATCTGTATTGTAAAAAGCGCTATACAAATAAATTTGAATTGAATTGAAAAGCTCAGGAGACATAATGGAGTGGAGACCATATAGGCCCTGTTTACAGCTGGTATTAAGATGCTAAAGACGCTAAATACAGGTGTAAACGGGGTCTAAAACATTTTGAGATTGTCCACTTTCCACCACTTCCAGAGGGAGTCGAAAACACATTAGACCGTAGTGTAAACACTCATGTGGTCGAATTTGTTCAAACAGTGTTCACTCTCCGTCTGAACTAATGCGTGAACAACATTATAGGAAGAGCTCGAGCCAGATGGGATTTAAACTTTGTCGACTGAAGACTCAAGTTTGGTTTGAAGATGGAAAACGTACCAAGCAAAATGTTCTCTCACCAGACACAGAAATATGTAAACGGGAATGTGTCTCCCTCATCTATATGTGATCCGATCGACCAAAACGCATCTTAATACCAGGTTTAAACCGGGCCATAGTCGTAAAATGAATGCACACAGCACAGCTCAAATTATTTTTAGTCTTCGAAGAATTTTAGGAGAACTGTTTGAGTTTTGATTGCAGACTATTTGATCTATTGTCCATTTAATCTCATTCATGTCCAGAAAAACAATGGAGATATTAAAGAGTTCTCATTTGGGATTTAGTCTGATTTAGAATTGTGATTTTCCTATGAGATGCAACAATTTAAGTAGGAAGAGTTTCCCAATGAGGCCCAATGAGAATCAGAAAATCTGAAACATTCAGAGCTTTGATCAGCATTAGAATACTATATATATATATATATATATATATATATATATACTTGATATATATTTATACAAAATTAATATTATACATAAATATAAATATTTGATATATTAATAACACATTTTTCTTAAATATATACATGCATATGAGTGTATTTATATATACAAATGTATTATATATATATATATATATATATATATTATGTAAATAAAAACTTTTATTTTGGATTTGATTAATTGCAAATTCTTAAGCCTCTAGGATCCATCCGATAGAGAGAGTGATAAAAACAATAAGAGACAAAGAGAAACATGAGACATAGGTGTGATAGGTAAACACAGTGTTAACAAGTTTCGTCAATGTAGCAACATGGTCTCCCCTGGCAACCGAGGAACCGGTGATAACAGGGCCAATGGTTTCACAGCTGACAAGAGCATCAGAGAGGCTGGAACAGCGGGTCCTGAGGGGCCATTGCTCTCTCTCTCTCTCTATCTCTCTTACTCTCACTCTCTCTCTATCTCTCCACACACAAACACTTGTTCTTTTGCAATGTGTCCATCCACTAGTCTAGAACTATACATTATGTCGCCCTAATTGCAGGAGTGATACAGGATAACTAGGACACATGGAAAATCTGCACTTGAGAAATTGTTTTTATTGCCAAATCTGATTTTTGAACATCAGTTGCTTGTAAAGATCTGCACCTGAAGATGTGAACTTACTAGATCTGATGGATGTCTATATGTAGCTTTGATTTCTGAATGTCGCTATTAGTCTTCCTGTTCGCTTTAAAAGTACAAATGTTGATGCTAATTCTGAGACTGAAAGCGAGTCACTTACTGTGTTTATCTGACAGGCCTAAATTTGTGTCTGTAAATAAATCTTGTGAAAATCTCAGTGAGAAGAAAATAAGCAGATGGAAACATGAGACTGTCTAAATCAATGTTTCTGTTTCACTACTGCTAATTTAAATTTGAGCTATTTTACTTTCGCTAATCTATTTTTTAATTCATATTTTCTCTTTTGTAACTGTTTTATAATTAAAAAAATGATAATGAATTATTATTATTATTATGTTATTATTTATCTAGATTGCTAATGAATTTGGATACAAATACACAAATAGTGCAATACACCATACATATTTGTTATTAATACTAATGTTTTTGTATATTTATATATAAATGTAAGACAAATGCATCTAAATATCACTTTTTAATGAAATATTTTATGGCAATAAAGCACACTAAATTGAAATTAGAAAAAAAAAAATCAATTATTTATCTCAGATGTACAATGAGATTAAAGTCAAAGCAAACGGAGAGATTAGATACCGAGAAATATATCTGAGACTTGAATTAAATGAATCTGAAAACTCTGAGCTCGTGAGTTATGGAAATGCAAACTTTGAGCAACAAAGCTTTCACTTATACATAAATTATACACTATATTTAGCTTATTTAAGTAGCAACAAAAGTCACAATACAGCAGCCTTCTTGTCTAGTGTAAGTGCACTAATAGAGTTAAAAATGTTGTTTTCTCCATCTCTCTAATTATTGTAGTCCAACCAGTGCCACTCAAAATATTGTGACAGTGTTTAAAATGACTGGATAAGCTTTGGGACAACACAAACAAGCAGAGAATCTGCTAGAGGAGCATGAGTGGTGACTAGGCATTAAAAATGTGTTGGGGAAAATGATAAAGACAATCATGAACAAATCATAAAACGATGAGATACACACACACACACATGATGTCCCACATTCCCAAAGCGGTTTCATCCATCTTTCATGCCTGAATAAAGAAACCATCATCTGCTGGTGTTTGGGAAATCTTACTGAGGGACACAGTCCAGCACGCTCAACTCTCTTCACTGTCCAATCAGCTTTACGTGGGAGTCTGTCTGTTGGGACATCTCCTGATATGGTCTGATTGGTAGGTACAGGCCGTCTTTGCGTCTACATCAGCCCATCTCTCATCAGTTTGGCAGGAGTGCTGATGTAGCATCCGTAAGCAGAAAGCTCTGAGGTTCTCTCGTCCTTTACACAAAACAAAAACAGCGGCCAGGAACAACAACGACTACTGCAGTCACACAGGGGCTCTCTAAATCGCTGGAAATCAAAGTTGATAGCTTTTGTTTCATTTTCAATTTTTGGTTCATATTAGAAAAAAAATAAATCTTGCACTTTTTATATAAACTAAGAGCTTTATTTAATATAACAGGCCATACAAACTGAAACAAAACTAAAAAGAGGCTGATGAATTTATAAATCAAAGAGTATACTTTACTGAAGACATGAGCTTTCATTTACACTTTTCCCCATTTTCTGGCTATTGAACCCAGAGGCATGCTGGGAAAGATCTTCTTTCATGGTTTTCTGAGAATACATATGAGTTCAAATCAATCTTGTGTTCTTTCCTACAGTCAACTAAATCCCATGGTAAATAATGGATGGCTGGACAGGTGGGATTTCTAAAAAAAAAACTTGGATGGATGGATTTGTAAAAAAAAAAAATGTAAGGATGGATTTGTGAATAAATTAATGAATGGGTGGATTTGTGAATAGATCAATAGATGGATTGAAAGTTAGATTTATGGATGGATGGATGGAAAGTTAGATTTATGGACAGATGGATGGATGGATGAAAAGTTAGATTTATGGACAGATGGATGGATGGATGGATGGATGGATGGAAAGTTAGATTTATGGACAGATGGATGGAAAGTTATATTTATGGACATATGGATGGATGGATGGATGGATGGATGGATGGATGAAAAGTTAGATTTATGGACAGATGGATGGATGGATGGATGGATGGATGGATGGATGGAAAGTTAGATTTATGGACAGATGGATGGAAAGTTATATTTATGGACATATGGATGGATGGATGGATGGATGGATGGATGGATGGATGGAAAGTTAGATTTATGGACAGATGGATGGATGGATGTAGAGTTAGATTTATGGACAGATGGATGGAAAGTTTGATTTATGGACAGATGGATGGATGGATGGATGGAAAGTTTGATGGATGGATGGATGGATGGAAAGTTAGATTTATGGACAGATGGATGGATGGAAAGTTTGATGAATGAATGGATGGATGGATGGATAGATGATGGATGGATGGATAGTTAGAGTTATGGACAGATGGATGGATGGAAAGTTAGATTTATGGACTGATGGTGGATGGATGGATGGATGGATGGATGGATGGATGGATAGATGGATGGATGGATAGTTAGAGTTATGGACAGGTGGATGGATGGAAAGTTAGATTTATGGACTGATGGATGGATGGAAAGTTTGATGAATGGATGGATGGATGGATGGATAGTTAGAGTTATGGACAGGTGGATGGATGGAAAGTTAGATTTATGGACTGATGGATGGATGGATGGATGGAAAGTTAGATTTATGGATATATGGATGGATGGAAAGTAAGATGGATGGATGGATGGATGTACAAATCTCACAACTAATTTGGACCACAATGTTCTGCCTAAAATGCCACTGTGACCAAGTGCCATTTTTTTAAAGGGATACTCCACTTTTTTTGTAAATAGGCTCATTTTACAACTCCCCCAGAGTTAAAGAGTTGAGTTTTACCGTTTTCGAATGTATTCAGTCGATTTTCTGATATTTAGAAGAATGTCAGTAACCAGACAGTTTCTGGTCTCATTGACTTCCATAGTATATATATTTATATTTTCCTACTATGGAAGTCAATGAGACCAGACACTGTCTGGATACTGATATTCTTTTAAATATCAGAAAATAGGCTGAATGGGTTCGAAAACGGTAAAACTCAACTGTATAACTCCGGGGAAGTGGTAAAATGAGCCTATTTCCAAAAAAAAAAAAATGTGGAGTATCCCTTTAAATACCATGATGTTCTTATGATGAATCATTGCTTTCTCTTCAGATTACTCAGGCACTGATGTCCACTTACTAAGTTTCTATGAAGCAATGCATCATTTTTGGTACTGTAGAGAAAGAAATCAGCTGAAGTGTCTGAGACAGTCTGTGAATGTAGAATATGAAGAATAAATTCAGAAAAATGAGTCCGGCACAAGTGTTACAGTATATTGTCTCATCGTAGCCAGTTGAAGAAAAAAAAACCTTTGACAGAGGAAAAGCAAGACAAATATCCATGGCAAATCCCGAAAGACAAGAACATCAAAACATATCCCACCCTCTTTTCTTCATCTCTCTGTCAGCTGTACAATGAATCAGTCCATTCTCTTTCTCTTCCTGTTTCAGAAAACCACCGGGGAACCATGACACATGCATGAGGCTGAGCCCTTATACTCTGAGAGAGCAGGGTTAGAAACAACACACACACACACTCAGAGAACATCGGACTCACACAATCCAACTGGAAATTGTCACAAAAAAAGAAGACATATGTTCGGACGGGGGCTGTGTACGGGGGTGTACGGGTTATCTTGACCCCCTTGGAGAAAATAAAGCAGATCCACAGAGAGACAGCTAGAAATGACTGACATCCCACTCATCTGGAAGAAGAGAAATGTGTGTGGTACCATGTGTGCCTGGCCTGCATCTCAAAGTGTATTGGGAAAGTGTACTGTATAGCGTGTTGGTGTGTGTTTATGGGCAACATTTCAAATATTCATATATTCAATGAATACATTTGCAATGATGTCAGTAGCAAAAATGCAGATGGAGAAAGTTTCGTAAGTTTGATTCATTCATGTGAGTCAGTTCAAGCTGTCAGCTTAAATTATATGCGTGTGTATTAAAAAAAGTTCCATTGACGCATGTCTCATGTATTAACGTGTTTTTATATTACTGAACATAAATAATAAAAAAAAAAATAATCATGTTTTTTTTCATTGGGTTAGTTTAGTGAAAAACAATGTTGAAAATATCCCTTTTATTAACATCTCATTATTTTAACAAGATGTATTATGAAAAATTTCTTAGTGAAAGAATATTCAGATATGGGAAAAATGTAAGTCAATACTTGATTAATATGTTTTTTATTATTAATTATGTATATGAAGAGTTCAGATGCAAAAGTGCCATTTGAAATTTTCTTCTACAATGATAATTTTGATCAAGCTTGTATATTTAAGTTCAGTAATTTCACTTTAATTGCAATGAAGATTACCTATTAATTGTCATTAAAGTGAAATTACTGAACTTAAATATACAAGCTTGATCAAAATGATCATTCTAGAAGAAAATTTCAAATGGCACTTAGAGGCTTTTGCATCTGAACTCTTCATATATATATATATATATATATATATATATATATATATATATATATATATAAAGAAATGTCAGAGCCTACACAAAAATTGAGATATCGATTATTGTTAGAAGGATGAAAAATACACTATTGTGTAACACTAGATGTGTATATATATATATATTGCCATTCCCATCACTAGTTGTTATTGTTCCCTCCATAGACTGACAGGCACTGTGATGTTGTTTGTATGTCATTTCCTTCCTATTTATTCCCAGCAGTGTCAAAACAAAGGAGAAATCCACCTCGACGACAAAGAAATTCAGAGAATCGTCAGAGGTATCACAAGAAGTCGATTTTTTTCCCTTCTTTAGCCGTCTATAAATGGCTCGCATTTTAATCCTTTTAATTATGGATTCCTGCTACAATTACCTCAAATTGAATTACTGCACAAACCTCAGAAGAATACATTACAGAAATCAAGAGAACGAATCTTCAGCCTAATGGAGAACAACTCTGCCAAGGATTTAACCTCCCCATCCCGACCCGTCCTGTTCCAAGTTGCGGTCCAAACACAAGTGGTACTGAAATATTTAGACGGACTAAAAGCTTGCTTGCCAAACAGGACCACACACGCGCTCGCATTCGCACACACATCCTCTGAAACGCCACTCTTCCACAGGGGGTGACTTGCCCGGCAGGCATGCGACTTGTTAAATAATGGGGGGTAAAATGTTGAAGGGGCCCAGGGAGGAACTCTGAGGCACTCCCCTCGCAAAAGGCCACGTTTGCGTGTGGGGAACGGGGGGGGGGAAGTCTCTGGTGCATGTTAGCAGCTGGCTGCCAAGGTCAAAATGGCATCCCACTTCCTCCGCTGCATTTGCCATGTTCTCTGGAGAGAATCCATCGAGCCATGAGAGACACTGAGAGTCTTGTGCTAATCTCCTCAAACCGCCGCCGCTGACCTATCTCTCCCTCCCTCCCCATCTCGGCTGCTCTGCGGCGCGCTAAATGAGCTGCGTTTTAACATGAAAAATGAAGTAATTACTTGACGTATCAAAGTGGTTAATTGCGTTGCTGGATGTGGGTCGCTCGCCTAAAAGGATGAGGTTGCGGGGGTGAATGTAAAGGGATGACAGACAAAGATAGAGAGAGCAACTCAGAGGGAGAGAGAGAAGTGCAGATGTCAGGGGACAAAGTGGCATTATGACAGGATTAGACCGGGTCTCCAAATCGACCACAGCCTCTGGATGTGAAAACTGGCACATACTCGCTCCTCGCAAAACTATTTTAGTCAACCTTGCAAAGCATTAATCCACACTCTTTTGTGCGCGAAAGCCTCAATAATTGGAATATTTTGTCATTCTAAAAGATTCAACTATTAATGGTCACTCGTGAACAGAATCTGCATGAAAAAGTGAAAAAATAAATGTTGATTTATTAAATATATTGTTTCCAGCGACTGATAGGTAGGGTTGGGAAATGAAAAGGTCAATTCCAAACCAGTTCTGTTTTTAAAATCAATTGTAATCAGCATATCAACTATTAAATTAGTGGTCCTCCACAAAATACACTATTACTCTTAGAAAAAAGGGGGTTCTATATTTACTCAACTCCAAAGAACCTTTTATGCTTAAAAAAATGTTCTATAATGACAAGAAAGAACCCTTTTGGCACAAAGGTTCTTTAAAGGCTATTATTCATTCATATATTACATTATTCTGCAATATTTTGTAGTTGTAATTAAATTATTGTTGTAGTAACTAACTTAATATCACATTTAAATTTTTGGAGGAGAAAAACTGAAATGGCACTTTTCATGTGATATTGATTAGAAATATACATTTTCTAACCCCCATATCTTGAATTTTATGATGCATTCATAAATACATTTTAGGGTCTTGATGTTTGTCAATAATATGAAATGTTTAATCTGGAAGGGACAAAACAAATGATAATGAATGAACCGAAAAGGTTCCATATAGAACCTTTTTGCAGGGTTAAGGGTTCTTACTATTGAACCTTAAAAAGGGTTCTATATAGAACCTTTTAGGGGTTCTAAGAGTGTAGAGTTAAGTTTCGAAGTAAAAAACAAAAAACAAATCAAAGATTATTTTACAAGATAATACAAATTCAGTATTTTTATTTCACAATTTCACATTTAATTGAATATATTACTGGCCAATTTCTTTGTAAAAGTCATTTGAGATGAAAATTCCATATTGTATACTTTATGTAAATCACTGTTATATCAACACTATCTCACGACCAATTCGTACGAATTCGAAGCATGATTAAAAAGTGGCTAATTCGTGCTAATTCGTACGACCTCACTCGTACTAATTCGTACGATTTGTCTAAACCCACGTGATGGTTAGGTTTAGGGGCGGGGTAAGGGGTAGGTCATTCGTATGAATTCATACGAATTGGCCAATTCGTAAAATATGTACGATTTAGCAAAATCGTATTAATTCGTACGAGTGAGGTCGTATGAATTGTTACGAATTAGCCACTTTTTAATCATTCGTCGAATTCGTACGACTTGGTCGTGAGATCGGGTTGGTTATATTTACCTTCCTAAAACCATCTAAAATGATTCCGTCCACCAGCAAGCCATCATTGTTTGCATTATTTGATGGAGAAAGCTTTTAATCAGACACTACCGAGGCCAACATCTGCATGTGCACAGAACATATCAAACCATGGTTAAAAAACACGCCAGTAATTAGTGGTAAACGGCTGAGCGTTAACAAGGGCCGGTGCTTTGACACTTCTAATTGTGTTTGTTTAAAGACCTGCACTCAAGGTCCTTGGGAAATTCATTAGATAAAGAAGACAACCCCACTTTCCTACGAGTGTCAAGGGTTTGTACAAAGAACTCAAAACTCTACAGAGCTAGTTAATTAGTTAATTCTCCCCTTCATCTACTGTCCACCACTACAAGAGTCTGGAGATTAAACCACGGCGAGCAGATCCACAAGAAATGAAGCAGCTTCCAACTCCCGTCGGCCCACCTGCTTTCATTCCCATCGTACGGAAAATGACAAGCCCTGTGCGTGATGATTGACAGCTCATTGATCTCCTCTCCCGTCCACTGTGTCAAGCGATTCCGGAGACAAAAAGGCGCGGAAAACCTTTTCTTTGGCGATGACAGATTATACTCTCTACGATGGAGTTGCTAAATACCCTGTGGAGGCGACGTCGGGGAAAATATCAAGTAGCTTTTTAATTCAGTGAGAGAAATGTTAAACAGGACGTGTAGCGGATGGCCAATCAAACCTGGCACGTCTAAAGCCCAGGATGTAAACAACAGAAATCACAAATTCCACCTTGACAGCTGATGCCAGACACCTTTCATCATGGAAAACACCAACGTACATATTAACAAGTCATCCGTTAAGAGGGACTACAGTCCCTTTCCTGCACTGATATTCAAGAGTTGTTTTAGACTGCAGGCAGAAACGAACGTACAACACAACCAGCTAAACATTTGCAAACATTTTTTTTTTTTTTTAATGAATCAGTTAAACCAATTGCTGAATCTGAATCAATCAATCAATCAATCAGAGGTTTGAATCAGAGGTTGCATTGGCTTGGATTCAACTCACTGGCTCAGAGAAACAAGTTATTAAGTCCATCTCAAAATGAGCGAAAACCACTACCATGTTGTATACCATAACACAATGCAAATTTGTAAGATTAGTGAATTTAACCTCTTAACTCTCACTGGTCTAGCTGGGTCAGTTATTTGTATGCAAGCAGTATTTTGGCGGCAATCATTGTTTTTGCTTACACATTTCTATTTTTAACATTAATAATAGGGATGCACGATACATCTGCCACATTATCGGTATCGGCCGATAAATGATCATTTTTAATGTTATCGTTATCGACCCAACAAGAACATTTAGCCGATATCTAAAAGCCAATAACTAATGTATTATTTCCTTCAACTGAGGCACTTTAGATGTGCACTGTTCAACATGAAATATGATTGAAATCACTTTAAAAATGGAAAATCCAGTTAAAGTGCAAAATGTGCAGCGCAAGTTTGTCATATCGGCTACACAATATTAAAATAAGAACATCATAATTGTGTTTGTATCTTGACTTTTAATGAGGAGACTTTTTTATAATCAGGCTCTCAAAAATTGTCTAAAAATTTGGATTTAGATTCATCGGCCAATATATCGGTTATCGGCTTTCAAATATAAAGAATTATCGGTTATCGGCATCGACCAAAATTGTCATATCGGTGCATCCCTAATTAATGACTTAAAGGAAAAGAAATTCATTATTAAAAATTCATTATTTATTCAAATATATTATTATATAATAACTTTGTATTTTTCTTCCTCTGTTGACAGAAAAACTGAAAATTGTAATTGTTTTAGCAGTGACTATATAATTAATCAATGTCATCAGAAGTTTTAAACAAAGTAAAAAGAAACTGAAACGTTTCAAAGGTTTAAAGGATGTGTCTCCTGTTTCAAAGGACTTAGTTAAAAAAGAGATCAGTTAAAGAGCTTGTGTGCATTGCAAAACAAAAACCTTTAGAGATATGAAAACAAGCACCAAATAACAGCATAATCATAAGCAGTTTGTTCAATAACAGAGTTTATAAGAAAAAAAAAACTCTTGCCAAGAAAGAACTATTGATAATGAAAGCTTTCAAAATTTCAAAATTGAAATTTGCTGTTTTTAAAGACTTTAAATGTCTTTTGGGAACTCTCATTTCAAAATCCAGCTGTCAGTCACTGATGCCTAAAAGTAAGACATTGCAGTCAGGAGTTCAACAGGAAGAGAATTGATTCAACCAAAGTCAACGGACAAACGGCCAATTAAAAGTCACATTATGAAACACTGATCACCATAATAGTGACTTTAAACAGACTTAAACAACTTTTAACAAATATGCAAGTTTTGTATGTGGTCTTGCTGGAATCATATAAGCACCAAACACACCTGCTTCTAATGCTGGGAACCAGCATGCAAAACATACCTCAGCAATGCTGGATTTTTTAGCAGGGCTGAATTAAAATATATATATATATTTTATGCAAAATGCATACTTACAAGATTGGGCTCTGAAAATGCTAAAAAAACCAAAGCCACACGTCTAACCAAGATGTGTTCCAAATTTGAACTGTATACCACAAAAATTGAGAATACATTCAGAATCCTCTCAGTAATACTGTAGGGATGACTGGGATGTGACATTTGGGGGTGTGAAGCTGTTGAATACAAAGAAAACAAAATCGAAAAATTGCAAATACAAGGACAATATATTCTTACCTGTTGATGCAGTCGTAGAAGATACAGCACATGTAAGAGAACACAAACAGGAAATTGTATTAATTTGAAGCATTTTCTTTCGTACACCATTTTCCTTGTAGGCCTCGTCCACAGTCCACACTAATAGGTTTTCGTTTGGAAACGTATCTTTTTTCGCTCCAATTTGGGCTGTTTTCACTTAGTGTGGACTGTGAAAACCTAGGGAATTAAAAGCGATGACGTAAGTTTAGTCATGTGATATTGAACCCATAGATATTCTTGTTCATATACCAGTGCCTGCTATTTGTTATTCACTTCCTACTAAGTATAGTTATTAAAATATGTTACACTCTTCGATGAGACAAAATACACTCGCATTTGCTGTCCTGCGGCAAAACATGAGATCAGTTGCGTTTCAGACCAAACACATAATGTTAATGGTGGGATACTTTTCCTAAATAAAATGATCCTGCCAGAAGAATTGGGTGATAACTTGATTATGTCTTGGTGAATTTAGCGTTTTCCGACATTTCAGCGTGGATGAAAAACGTGCTTAAAAACGCCAATGGGAAAGAGAGCGTTTTAAAACGAAAACAGATGAGAGTGCCACTGGCATATCATTTCTGCCACTTTTCATTGTCTGCAATCTATTCCAAACAGATATGACAGCTGACGTGCAGTCGACTGATCTGGTGACGCCTCTCAGACATCTCGTACTGTGTGTGTTACCACCTCAACCCTTGGCATTAGCATGTGCTAAACATATTTCTGGAGCCTGCTGCTTGGCTCATGCAATAATTAGGTGCGGCGCTCATCCGTGGCTGAAAGGCGTAAATGAATTTGTCTGTTTGTGTTGGGTAAACCTGGCAACATCTGCATGCGGAGTGTTATGACAGACACCTCATATGCTCCACAGAGGACTGCTGCTAACAGATTAGCAGGGTAGGATTGTTATTACAGGACGTTACCTCAGAATAAATGTAGGGATCAGAGATAGCCATAAGCCCGCAAGAGGAAAATTACACTGCTCCAAGCTTGCTCTTTCTACGCTCCAGAGATTTAAGGGAGCAATGTACAGTAGGCACACTTTGTCCCAGGTGGTTCACATCAAATTTCTTAGAAAACACATTAAAAGACCCAATAGCCAGTTATTTACATTTACACTTAGCAGACACTTTTATCTAATGACTTACAATTGAGGAACATCACAAACAAATTTTCATATAAGAGCCACAATAATCAGTGCACCAAAAAAAAAAAAAAAAAATCTTTCCAGCGATTGTGCAGACCGAAGCGCCCGCGCCATCAGATCACTTGGATGTAGCTGTGGTTACAAGAGGTAAAAACTATATGAATACTGTTCGTTTTCTCACACAAACCGTTCGTTTCGTGTCTTAGGCCATCAACGTGTACTTACATTTACGAGTCATTAAATCATGTTTAATTTGGACTTCTCTGTGCATGCTCTTTGAGGTGGTGACCATAGACCTCAATTATATGACTGACAGACAAGATTGGTTTGAGCTAAAAACGTCAAAATTGAAACTACTGCGGAAACCTCAATCTTGGATGCCCTTGAGGTAAGCTAAAACATATCAAAAATTAATTTCAAAGTGAACTATCCCTTTAAACATACTGTCTACTTATAGTCCAATGACTGCTAGTTGACATCTAGTTACTTATAGTTAGAATACCTACTATTGAAATAAAATGTTACCAATAATACAAATTGAGATCAATTGGAAAGCAAATGGACACTCTTGCTTCACATATTTTTCCTCCTCAGAAAAAAACACGCCAATGATCACACATGTAGTCTGAGAAGATTTATCTCAGTCAACTGTGCGCAAATAAGCCAATATAAAACTTAAATATGAACATTCAACTTGTCCAGGATCAAATAGTCTGAACTACAGTATCCACATTCTTATTGGCTAATACACTTAATGAAGAGAAAACATTGCGATTATGTTGATACTTAATGACACAATTATGCAAACTTGAGAGAGAAAAAAATCACGAATCACAAATGAGGAATTTGGTTTTCTCAAGTGCTACTTCTAGAAACCAATTGGATTAGATGGAGAGCACTGAGACTTTAGTTAGATTTTTCGGTAATCCCAGTCTCCTCCAATGCCTCAAATTGTGCTCAAATTTGACAACACATGAGCGTCCGCAATCAAATGTCAAATATCTCGAAAAATTGAGCAACTAGTGCACAGCTTGTACAGGATTTACATGCATTGAGAAGCTTATAATGAGGCTCAGATCATAAAACATGGCAATACAGACACAAAGTATGGTACATCAACACAAGGGGACTAAAAATAAGCATAACAAGTATTGGCACACTGTATAGAATGTGAATATACTCCTACAGTACGTCAACAAGACTCATGTGTGTCTATTCTTATTTCTCTTTAAACGTTTCATAAAATTGTGTTAAGAAATCATTATCAATTAAAATTTTGGGTCATTAGTTTTAAACATTAGTCTTATATTGATCAATGGCGACTTAAAATATTTATACTGTAAATAAAGGCTGGATTAATGGCTGCTGAAATTTCAGCTTTGGCATCACAGGAATAAATTATATCATATATATATTTTTTATATATATATATTGCCCAATTTTAATGTTTTCCTGTATTTTTGATCAAATAAATGCAGCCTTAGTGTGAGCAAGAGACTTTTCATGTGTGTGTTAAACTGGTTGGTATTGAGCAGATCTTAAGCCTGTAGTAGAGTGAAGAAAGTGACTTAAAACATGAGTGCTACGAATCAAGTCCACAGGCAACACCGATTTACGTTGTGTCATTCTGTTCACTGACGTCAGGCGTTTGTTTGAGGTGAGCATCAAAGCGTCTGGTTCATTTTCATTCCCTCGCCAGCAGTTTCCTGTGTTTCTGCATGCTGTGCGAATGTGAGAGGTTAGGCTGTTTGTGTGAAAGAGTCATCATGCAGGGCGCTGTGGGGTGGAAGAGTTTAATAAAGATCAGACTCATTTACATCCTCAGAAGAAGGCTGAGAGATCACAGCACACACAACAGTTCAGACGAAACACAGCCACCTGAACTCACCGCTAAATATGCAACCAGCATATCCACTTTCACAGGTGTGTGTACAAGACACTGTGGGTGTTGGTGCTGTCGTATATGGGTTGAAGATCATGGGCTGGTCACTGAAGTTATCACTATTGTCTCCTTAAGTAACTTTCATAGATGGATATTTAATGGAGTGTTGTTTTGAGAATCAGATGTTTCTCCTAACATTCCTTTAGGGAGAGTATTAAAACACACACATGAGAATTGATGTGAATAACATTTTCAATTCGGACTTGAATTTGATATTGAGATATCTCACTTTAGATTGCAGACTTTGGTACATTTGAGCACAGTTTGGGACTAGCATCTGGAATGTGATATTACTGGGGTCTTTTTTCAGGAGAAACATCTGATAACCAGGAGACAAAAGTCTCAATTTGTTCTCTATAGTACAATAGTATTCAATCTCCAAAAAGAACCAAAAAAGACCATGAACAATATAGACTCATGGGCTACATTAAGTCTTCAATAGACAATAGTGTACAGAAGAAAACATGTCACTCACTGAAAATGAACCCAGAAAATGAATGAAAGTGGGGAATAAAAACTTTTTTTTTTTTAGTTGATTATATTGTTGTATTGTGTATAAACCAAATACACAAACATTTATTTCATTTAATTGTTGATTGACTCTATTATGTAAAGTACATTTGGTTCACAAAAGCACAGAATAGGGATCAATCTTAAATTCAATTCCAAGAGAGCCAAATCATTCTCCCCTTTTTATTCTTATCGTTCACGTTTGCCAATGAACCGTCTCGCAGTGCGGTTTCATTAAATTCAGTTAGGAATCCAGAGCGATTCCATCCCTGAATATAAATGTTATTTTCAATTAACTTCCCTGCTAAAAGACAAGGCAACTAGCCAGAGCTTATTATCTGAGACCCTGGGCGCAGACTGAAACATTGCCATGCTGGGTCTGTACGCCGGTGACCTCAGACTCAGGTACACTGTATATTATTCCAAAAACGAGGGGAAAATGAATTATCCCGTTGAATGAATTATCTGTCTGCTTAAGTCAGATGTTTTGGAGAAATGCCAGAAAGCAAGTGAAATATAACACAGTGGCTTATGATTATCAAACACACACAAAAAGACCCAAACAAACAAACGAAGTCCCTAAAATTGAAGTCGAGTCGTAATGGAGGACGAAAAGGTTGTGTCATGACACCGAAGAGTTTTGCCTGACAGTGAATTTCCAATGGCAGACGATGGCATGGGCAGTAAAACTATAAATGTCATATCTTGCCATTTAGCAGCCGGCCTCTTTAGTATAGAATTCTGTGAGCAAGAATAATTCACTAAAACAGCAGTCTAAAAAAAAATAATTATAATTGCAATACAATAGTTACCAGGATCTGATTTCTCATTGAGTTAAAACCTATTGGGTCACCTACCTAGGCAGCATTGTAGGGAATAACCTTTCTTATGCTTTGTAGACTATGCAATTCCACAATAGGGGAGAGCGGGGCACAACGTAACATATTTTTGACTTTGTCAATTTGTGTAAATCTTCTTAGGGTTTAGAGATTTTTTTTCCCCCACATTAATTTACCATATGTCAAGTACAATTATGTGGTTTTGTTTTATTAATTTATTTATGTGGTTTATTTTTATTCTTGATTTACCCTGAAAGAATGGAAGTGAAATGTGACAACATGCCCCATAGGTGGGGTACATTGTAACATCACCATATAACAGCTTAAAACGCTATCTGAGCTAAAAAAAAAAAAAAAAAAAAAATACTTAGTAAAAATGTCTTAATAAAATATAATTATTAACTTTTTCACGTAAAATAATGGCATTTTTTAATCATTAAAAATATACTAATTTTTGAGTTTGACAACAAACACACCGGAAAACACAGCTATACAGCATAGTTCAAAACAAAATAATAATTACTAATTTCTGAACATTGATTCTCAGTCTTTATTTACATTTTCTATTGCTTTCCCAATAGAATTCATAAAAGTATATAATATAATAGCATAATAGGGGCACATTGTAACGCAGTGTGACAACATGCCCCGGTTTAAACCCTGCTAGTGTCTTCTTAAAGAACTATATCAACTGTTAAACAACACATTGGAGATTAAAATAATATCAGATTTGCCTAATTTTAAATAAACACAAACAAAACAAAGATGAAAAATTAACTTAAGTAAGAAACGTACTTTTGAGAAGTAAAAACTAGACTTTTTAAAATCAAGGTTGTTGACGCTTAAGAAGAAGTGTCTATAGGTAGATCGATAGGTTTTGTTTTCCCATCAGGATACACAAATAAATCTTAAAATAAAGGATATAAAAGAAATTCCAGTCCAGAATTAGTAGGCTATCTTCATTTACATGATAAATTCAAAAAGCATCACACATATGATAGTGAAAGCACATAGCCCACCCATGGCTTTAAGTAATCCATCCTGCAGAATATCTCACCCTCACAAATGGCTTCATTCATTCTTTTATCTTTCACAAAGATTAAGAGTCTCCTATTACTTGCACATTAGGACAGAACAGTTTTGCTAAATGGACTACTATTTAAAACACTGCTCCGAGCCCATCTCTCCCCCCACCTCCATCAGCGCCGGCCGCTGATCGTCCCTGCACAAGATTAAAGAAAAAGAAAAATTCATAGCCTTTGATTAATCCGTATCTTTATCCACAAAGGATCGTAAGTCCCAAAGGGTGTAGTTTTATGTAGATCCACAACCAACCACAGAGCCAAACATCAATATTTCTCCCCAACTCTGCCCTAAATGTGGAACAGAAGTTCAGACGCACATAATCCTGCCTTAAACATGTTTTCATACAACAAATGCTTATTGGATCCTTCTAATGTGATTAATTGGTCTACACCGTGTTTGTCGGGCTTGGGGCGTCACGGTATTGATAGTGCAATCGATTGTACAGTAAATAAGAGTAAATCACTCATTTAATAATGTACAGAAAGTTGTGCACTCACTCACGCGCTACATGGGATTTATTGACGAGAGGAGAGAATTAATTAAGCCTCCGTATAGCAGCTCATGCGGTTTTGCTGTAATGGATCTGATTTCGAGATTTCAGAAACTCTGAAGAAAACGCCTTAAGCTAAAAGCTATATTTCTTCAACTTGGACTCTTTAGATAATAAACAAGAAGTTAAAATGAAGTGACTTGCTATTTATTAGCATTCATAATCATTGTATTATCTTATGAAGTTTAACATGCATGAGTTAGACTATAGATTGCATGGACACACGTGTTTAAGGATCTTATTTTAGCCACAGGGAGGGGAGCTGGTAGAGTTATATTTCCAATGATGAGATGTTCCAATGATAATGATACATTAAATGAGTACATGTTCTTTACAAGGAAAGGAATGTTTCACCTGAAGCAAATGTCCCACTGGTGTATACACAGAGGGATTGTTGAATGTGTAAGCATGAGGTATCCATTACATTTTTAAACATAAGCAACATGTTTTTTCTACATTACAAGGAAGCTGACAGTCACTCAGTAGTGTATTTAAGCTCAGTCCTTACTGTACTACAGAAGAGATCTGGCATAAACACAACATCTTCTCAAGTTGCTCTCCAGACATATAAGAACAAAGATTTTTCTTGGCAAGATAACTTGTGTCCAGTCCAGTGAATCAAATAATAACGGGGAAAATGCTTAATTGCAAGTCTTCAATCGTTATTGATATAATCCCTGAAAATATTG
This sequence comes from Pimephales promelas, assembly GCF_988280905.1. Taxonomy (NCBI): domain Eukaryota; kingdom Metazoa; phylum Chordata; class Actinopteri; order Cypriniformes; family Leuciscidae; genus Pimephales; species Pimephales promelas. The sequence continues at coordinate 4,339,046 of NC_142776.1, read as the reverse complement.
AGATAATTTTTTTTGGCAATATCACTTAAAAAAAAAAAAAAAAAAAACTTTTACTGATAATTTACTCACCCCCATGTCATCCAAGATGTCCACGTCTTGCTTTATTCAGTCGAAAAGAAATATTTTCTCCATATAAAGGACTTCATTGGGGACTAAACGGTTCAATGTCCAAATGAGAGTTTCAGTGCAGCTTCAACGGGCTTTAAACAACACCAGGCGATCAATAAGTGACTTATCTAGCGAAACGATCGCTCGTTTAAAAAAATGAATAAATAAAAAAAAACGTAAAGTTTTATAAGCACTCGTTTTATAAGACTCGTTCATCAAAATGAACAAATCTTTTTTCGAGTCATTTGGTTCATTCAACGAACAAAATGAACGAAATGATTCGAAAAAAGATTTGTTCATTTTGATGAACGAGTTCGAACAGGAGAGTCACAAACGTGCATCACAGAACAGAGCAAGGTGAGCATTCGAGCTTCTAAAACTTAAACTTTTTAATTTATTTTTGAAATGATCGATCATTTCGCTTAATAAGACTTTATTCATCGTCTGGTGTCGTTTAAAGCCCTTTGAAGCTGCACTGAAACTCTCATTTAGACCTTGAACCGTTTGGTTCCCAATGAAGTCCATTATATGGAAAAAATCCTGGAATGTTTTCATCAAAAACCTTAATTTCTTTTCAACTGAAGAAAGAAAGACATGGACATCTTGGATGACATGGGGTGAGTAAATTATCAGTAAAAGTTTTTTTTTTTATGTTTTTTTTTAAAGTGAACTACTCCTTCAATGGCCTTAGCATGAAAAATATGCATAAGAAGTTCATTTATGTCAAATGGTTTGCTGGTCACAAAGCTGGTTCACCTGATCAGCCAGAAGGTCTCCAAGCCTGAGAAGGTCTCTGTAAAACCACCAAACCAGACCAGCTAAAACCTGCTGACAACCTTGTGCTGAATACAGTAGAATAGTTAAATTCACTTGACTCAGTTTGTGCTGCATCTTCAATTCAGTTTGACACAAAAGATCAAACAAATGCGGAAATATCAGCAGACAAGCCTTTAGCACCAGCACAGCGAGTCCATAAGTGTGTCCTTTGGCTCTCACACTAGTGACAATGTCATCACATGCCACGTTTTCAGTTCTTCCGCATGAGATGATAGACGCGTTAACTCAAGGGCAAATCCAAAGCGCTACAGATGTTTTCCTCTTGAAACACCAGCTCAGCCCAAGGAAGAGGTCAAAACCTACTAGTGCAGCCACGTCCAGCACTATTCATCACAGATCAGAGCGGTCTGTCACATGGCGGGCCTCTACAGAGATATCAGAGCAGCGACGTGCCTTCCACGCGCCGGGACACGAGCCCAAAACAGCAATCTGCGGGAAATGAAGCCTGATTCCTTTATCCAGTCTGACTGATTAGAATCATTCATACATATACACCACCGGCGTCACAAAGACCTCAGGCACATTTCTAACCAGCCACTGAAAAGCGCAAGACGAAGACAAAAACCAAGCGCCGCGGAAGGCAAGAGTGATTAAGAACAATGGAACAAAGAACGAAACTAAGTGGAGTCATCAAGAAATGACGCATATGTCAATGCCAGATGGCTGCGTGTGCAGTGGGCGACGGTCTTGACACAGATTCTTTTCGGAGTAAACAGCTGGGCTATTTCTGCGTCAGGAGTCATGGTAGTCTTTGCGTCGTATTTACACAGCCACAGAAGGCCCCTAAGGATTGTGGGTTTTGTAGCGAACCCCAGCTGTTGCTCTCTAGCGTCTCTTTACGGCGGATGTGTCTGTGTTTGCACACATCGTATAGTGCTGCCAAGTGTGTTTTCTTTATCGTAAGTTAGCACAGACTGAGATAAGTCATATTTCAGAGCAGGCTTATCGTGGCGCACACAGCACATCCTTTGGCTTCGTATCGCCCAGAAACTGCAAACAGAAGCGTTCGGATGTGTGCGGTGTATGGAAATGTGCAGCATTTTACACTACTGTAGCATCCTTTTGTTTTTGCTACTGTACATTCAAAGGATTAGGTCACTCAAAAATGTAAATTCTGTTGTTTCAAAGCTTCTTCTGTTGAACACAAAGGAAGTTATTTTGAAGAATGATCAGTAATCAAACAGTTGACATATCCATAGTACTTTATTTTTCCCACTATGGAAGTCATTACCAACATTCTTCAAAATAACTTCAGCAGAAAGAAATTCATACAGGTTTCCAACAACTTGAGGATGAGTAAATGATGACTATTCCTTTTAGGCTTTAACATGTACTGTAAATCTACTGACCTCTTCAATTAGGTTTAAAGGTGCTATATGTAATTTTTCTTCAAAAACGAATCCTTTTTTTTTATTGGCTGTGTGTGATGGGGTTGTAATCACATATTACAATGATCCACTTGTCGGGTTTTGCTATTACCTCTGAAGGCCAGTATTCCTATTTCTATGTGAAGTCTCCGGGTCGGATTTTTTGCGAAACACATCGGAAGTGACGTGCATGCGTGCTCCCGAGCCTCTCTCCTTTTATATACAGTCTATGGAGCGAACGACATGAGAAAACACCAAAACACTCCTGCCTCCAGCACAACACACACCCCAACACAAACTCCACATAAATATAAAAAACAAAAATGTATCTGCTGAAGCTCGTCAGGCCAAACATGAATCGGATCGACTTGCAAAAACACGGACCAACGTCGGCAGAGCGGAGACCTGCACTATTTTTATTGTGATAAATTACAAGTTTTCAGATATGCAGAAATAATGGAAAACTGTAATGAAATAGCAAGGTAAACTATAACATATATGAGACATGAAATGAATACAAAAGACTGTTCTAGGATAACAAAAAGTAGGTGCTTTAGGATGATGCACTGTCTAACGTCACTCATCCCACTACTATCATACTGTTTATAATACACATTTCCAGACACGTTCAGTACAGTAATGTTACTTCCTATGATCTAAGGCTATGTTTACACTGAAACGATTCTGAAGAGAAAACGCAAAAGTGGTGTTGAGTCATCACTTTTTATTCTGCGTTTAGACGAGCGTTTTGTGTGGGAAATCCGCGTGCAAATGGTGGCGCAAAAGTGCGTGAAATTCAATGTAGTGTGCACTTCAGGCGGCTAGGAGTGCATACTACAACAACACCAAGTCCACGCGCCTGCGTACAAACTTCACTGTCGAGCAGACTTTTGCGTTTTTACCGAAAATGCCGTCGCCGTGTAAACGAAAGGCACATCCGATAAAATATTTTTACGTTTTCACCCGCGAGCGTTCTCGTGTAAACAGGGCCTTACTGTTACACTTCATTGTTCAGTCTAGCTCACGAACCGTTTTTGTTATTATATTATACATTCACCTATGTTGACATCGCTGATTGTGAAAGACACACGAATAGTTAGTGAATAGTTAGTTAGTAGCCTTATGCTAGATAACATCACAAATGTAACGTTATCATGGTACGAGCATGGAGCATTAGTTCAACGGCTTGTTTTCAGCATGTTGTGTGATGCTTTCTCCGGTGTATTGAAAGTCAGTGTGGCTGTGTACTATGAGTGATCGCGCTCTTTTGTTCGAAGACCATGAGCGCTCTTGTAAAAATTGGTTGCAATCTGAAACATCACCAATAGAGGCTGCTAAAACATACATATGGCACCTTTAACGTTTACCATATTTAATTTAAATCCTAAAACGAAGTGCAAGCAACGCTGAGTTTGTGTAATATAGGCATTTAAACTGTCCTGTTGCATAAAAATTGTGGTCAAATAGTTATTAAAAAAATAAATAAAAAAGGTTTGGTTTGGTTTAATTTTTTGTTTTTACACTACTGTTCAAAAGATTTTGTTTTTGTTTCTGAAATAAATCTCTAATGCAAGGCTGCATGTATTAATCAGCAATAATTAATTACAATTTAAAATGACTTTTCTATTTGGGTAACACTTTACAATAAGGTTCGTTAGTTAACATTAGTTAACTGCATTAGTTAATATGAACTAATAATGAATAGCACATATACAGCATTTGTTAATCTTTGTTAATGTTATTTTCAACATTTACTAATACTTGATTAAAATCTTGTTAACATTAGTTAATGCACCGTGAACTAACATGAACAAACAATGAACAGCTGTATTTTCATGAACTAACATTAACAAAGATGAACAAATGCCGTAACAAATGTATGGCTCATGGTTAGTGCATGTTAGTAAATACATTAACTAATGTTAACTAATGAACCTTATTGTAAAGTGTTACCTCTATTTGAATCCATATATGTATTGTGATCAAATCTAAATTTTTCAACATCATTCCTCCAGTCTTCAGTGTCACATGATCCTACAGAAATCATTCATATGCTGATTTGCTGCTCAATAAATTTAATTATTAGCTATAATTATCATCAATGTTGAAAACGGTTGTAATGCTTAATATTTTGTAGAAACCGATACATTTTTGTTCAGGATTCTTTGGATGAATAGAAAGTGGAATGAAAAAAAAAAAGTGCCTTTCAATTCCACTACTCAAAGAAATAATCAATTATCAAGATAATAGTTCTTAAGATAATAGCACCTTGCTTCAACAACAGCCTCACGGTGATCAATAAGTGCTCTGGGGAGGGAACTTTGCAAGACAGAAGCACTGATGTGCCATTTCATTTACGCAGAACCAAAGCATAAACCCAAAAACGAACAGAAAACATTGACATTCTTCCTTTGAGGCGCTGCCGTCTCCTTTTAGGAAATGCAAATCCAGCCGAGGTGTTCTGTTAATATCCGTTTAGCGCTAACGGTGAGTTGTAAAATTTAGTTAAGCGAAGACAGTGAAGGATGTCAGTTGGGCGTGCTAGACTTCAGGAATGCATTAACCCCACTTTCGGCATTCCAGAGTGTGCCCGCTCCTTGCGTGCCAGCAGGCTGAATCTGACAGGTTTGACAGGCAGGGGAGGCTCACGGTGGCTGGGACTCGGCAGTAGCGAGGGCAGAGAGACAGTCGAGGGAGTGGCGACGCATCCTGCTAAGAACACTAATTAGCAAAACTGCTTCTGTTCACGCTTTCCTATTTCAGGTGCCCTGTCTCGCTGCTTTTCAGGAGTGCAAAGGAAAGCTTCGTGAGATTGTTTCATTTACGTTGAGGGCTATTTAGAGGGAACGCCACCGCAGATGTAGACGGCACTGTAAACGTGAGTACAACCGCGAATCGTAAAGAAGCAAACATGAACTCTTTCCGTCTGTACCTGTCACTTTTCTCCTCCACCGCTGTTGAATATGTGATTCGGAGGCATAACCACAGTCTCTCTCTCACTCTGAATGAATGCACGATTGTCTTCGTCTCCCTCTCCGCAAGAGAAGCGGACCCGGTGGAAAGCTCCGCAGTCCAAATCATCATCATTTCAGAAATGCCTGAAGGCAGCGTTTGAGGCACTGGACAAATATGAATATTAATTATCACACGAGGGACCATAAGTGATGTGCTGGAAAACACGGTAGCTTGCTCATATGAGAGAGAGAGAGAGAGAGAGAGAGAGAGAGAGAGAGAGAGAGAGAGAGAGAGAGAGGACTCTAGTCAGAACCTATAATGTGGTTAATGATATGCAAATGAAAGATCAAACGTCAAACTCACAAGGCTGTAGAAAAGTCTGCTGGATAGAAGTTATGTTCAAGCCCGAATAACATAGTACTGTCAAGATATTTACTTCAAACAGAAGATGTTTGTGCTCTTAAAATTAAAAAGAAATCCATTGCATATCCTTCCTTCCTTCCTTCCTTCATTCCTTCCTTCCTTACTTGCTTCCTTACTTACTTCCTTACTTAATTACATTACTTCCTGACTTACTACCTTACTTCCTGACTTACTTCCTTAGTCAGAAACTAAAGTATTCTCAATTCAATTCCTTCCTTCCTTTCTTCCTTCCGTCCTTCCTTCCTTAAATTCAGAAACTAAAGTGGACATTTAAGGTATTCTCAACTTAATCCCTACCTTCCTTCCTAAATTCAGACACTAAAGTGGACATTTAAGGTATTCTCAATTCAGTTCAATACCTTCCTTCCTTAAATTCAGAAACTAAAGTGGACATTTAAGGTATTCTCAATTCAATCCAATTCCTTCCTTCCTTCCTTCCTTCCTTCCTTCCTTAAATTCAGAAACTAAAGTGGACATTTAAAGGTATTCTCAATTCAATTCAATTCCTTCCTTCCTTCCTTCCTTAAACTCAGACACTAAAGTGGACATTTAAGGTATTCTCGATTCAGTTCAATACCTTCCTTCCTTCCTTCCTTAAATTCAGAAACTAAAGTGGACAATTAAGGTATTCTCAATTCAATTCATTCCTACCTCCCTCCCTTCCTTACTTCCTTCCTTCCTTCCTTACTACATTTCAGACACTAAAGTGGACATTTAAGGTATTCTCAATTCCTTCATTCCTTCCTTCCTTCAGTACTTCCTTACTTAAATTCAGAAACTAAAGTTTAATGATAGCTTAATGATATTTAGGACCAGTTTATCAGGAAGGGGCGGTTTTGTTGTCTTTGGCGAAACAGTGGAAACAGTGCTTGATTCGCAAATGCTTTATACTATATCCCATTTCTGCACATAAATGAAATTCACAACTTTGGATGGAAGCATAGCTGAAGACACTCTTGCTAAAACAAATGTATGTTTGCGTCTCTCATCTCATGCCGACAGCATCTCCACTTCTAGTCGTAAACAGTCCATCCGTCTTAATCGCACTACAGGAAGTAGATCAGCGTCTGTGGAGGTGAATGAGTCCAGCGCTGTAGGACATTAGTGCCAGATAAACCATCGCTCTTCTTGTGTGTGATATTCATCTCATGCAGATATCCTCTAAAGTAAATGGCAAATCAACTTTAGCTATGTGGTGGCGTGGACAGACTGAAGTGAAGCAACTGTTTGTGTAAATAGTGTAATTAGATCAGTGTTTCTTTCAGCAGTTCAACATCACAGCTCTCGTAACTCCTCAGGGTCTGTTACTCACACAAACGTCAAAGTCAGTCCAGCGCACTGTTGATCCAACATGTCAAGCTTTTCACTTGTGGCTGAACTACACCTTTAAAGTTGTCATATTGCTTCAAAGAATCCAGCAGCTAACTCATTTGGACTACTTTATGATACTTTTAATGGTGTGTCTGTCCCCATTCACTTTCATTCTAATGAAAAGAGCCCCTGGGACAAACTTCTCTTTTTGTGTTCCATGGTAGAAAATAGCACACTTCCCTATGCATATTCCCATTAATACGGTAAACAGAGATATAGTTCAACATCTGAATATGACTTGAATCTCTGCATAAAACACCATGGATACAAACAAAGTAAATGTAAAACATTGTTTACACATTATTTCACTTTTGTGATAATTAAACAGTTACGTGGGGGGGGGGGGGGGGGGGTAGGGTGAGCATTGAGTTTCATCCATCAGGAATTGATTTGATGGTGAAAAGTGGTCTGTGAATCACTTTTAATTCTATGGGTGAAGAAGGTTTGATGATGTCCGCCGAAAAAAGAAGCGGTAGAGTAAGAAATTACATTTTTGATGAAAGGTTCCTCAGACAATTTCTGGAATACCATCCATTATAAAGTCGACAGGGTTAATTTTGATGTTTTTATGTTGTCTTGAAACACAATGAAACCCTTTGACAACAAAGTCTGTTTTAAGGCATATTTCACATTCCATACACTTGCAGTACGTGAATCAAGCAGCTTCTCACTGACAGCATTTCTGCTGTGGAGCTCCATACAGAAAACAGTGATTTCTGAGCTAATACATTGAGCATATTTTGTATTATTACATTTTTATATCGTCCACTCTAGTAACTTTGCAACTACATTTAACTAACTCTTAGAGTATTATTAGACTGTTAGGTTCAGGTTAGTAGAATAAGTTGACATCTACTGTACATGCAAAGTTACTTAATGTCTGTTAGGAGCATCAAAATAAAGTGTTAGATATTAAGCAAACAGTCTATTAATACTCTAATGTGAGTTAGTCGACAAGTAGCTGCAAGTTACTGTAAAAAATATTGTTGGTTTAACTTAACTAACTTAACCTGGTTGCCTTAAAATTTTAAGTTGATTGATTTGGCAAAAAAGTGAGTTAATACAAAGAAGGTGATTGATTTAATCATCTGAAACTCAAAATCATAAGTTATCTGGACTAAATAAATTATTTAAGTTGATTTGAGAAAAAAAAATAGTGATAACAAATCTTGAAAATATCTCTTTTTTTTACAGTGAGGGTGGACCATCGAAATAAAGTGTTACCAGCATTTATTTTAAGTGACAAATTATAAAGTGGATGAGAAATGTTATTTACTTAAGCAAAAATAGTACTGAATCACTTCTTTATCTTGTATGAATGATCAGTGTGGATACTGAAACCTGCTAATACGAGTACCAAAATAAATATGAAACAGGCCTGAGGCTTCAACTGTATTAGATTTTCTCAGAAAATACTTTTACATATAGAAACCGAGACTATATCTACTTATTGTAGGCTGCAAATGTAACACGACATGATGAAATGATTCAACATCCAGAGAATCAGCCCAACAGCCGTCTTCTCCCTAGGCGTCCACTCCTTTCTGAATCTAAACCGTGAACTCCACATCTGATCGAGCAACTCCGCTGAGAGCGGTAGGTGGGCTGCATAAGTGTTTTGCTGTGTTTCTCGTGTTGGTTGCACAAAGAGTGGGAAAAGTAAGAGGAAAATATGAGGTAGAACAAGAAAGAGACCTTGTGCTTCGGTGTGTGGTAGAAAGCTAGGCAAGGTGCTGGATGACTGAACGCTAGACTTTTCTTTGTCATTCTCATTCTAACTTTAGATGTTCAGCTTCTCTCATGCATTAGTGTCAAACACTACTGTCTTCAGGCCTATTGCGCTCTGGACCGAAAGAAAGAAACAAAAACTGTTTACAGAAGGAAAACCGTTATCGCTGCCCACCCAACATCTGTGACCTCATTGGATTCTCATTAAAATCAAGTGCTTTATTGAGCATTTTGACTGCTAACAGCACCAGACAAAATCTCTAAACCTCCAAAGGTGGTTATTGGATAAGTGGATTTAGTTTAAGGGCAGTGATTTTTACTAAAACGAAACATGTGCTTCTTATCTCACGAGCTTTGAACCATTACACCGCATCCTAACCAGATGTGAAACATTGAAAGATATCTTTTCCATATTATTCAGATTTTGTCCTAACCAGCCGAAACGGCATTACTCAATTCAATTTTTAGAAATGGAAATCCAACGCTGTGGCTGGGACAACAGCACATAAAGTATGACAAAGATGATGTTAGGTACTGTTTATGTGCTTTATGCAATGTTAAAAGTGTCTAATATGAGTTTGAATATCATTTTGCATAACTTTTATAGCAATACCGAAAGCAATATGGGAAAATTAACCGATTAAAAGGAAGCAATCTGTCAACTCCGTGTGAACAAACAAGTGTATTCTATGGAAAAGACTGTTTTAGTGACTCTATTTTCAGTGTTGTAGTCGAGACCACCTCACTCGAGTCCGAGTCGACACCGAGACCAGAGTGAGTCGAGTCCGAGTCAAGACCGAGTCCATAGAGAGTCGACTCCAAGTCGAGTCCGAGACCAGAGAGGGTCGAGTCCGAGTCGAAGTAGTAATTTACTTTTATTTACTTAGAGAAATCCTTTTACTGAATTTACTTAGAGTTTAAAAAATATGATCAGTTTAGGGTAAAAAGGCCACATAGTAGGTGGTGTTAAAAGTAATTTTATTACAATTTGTCATGCGCAGTTGCGCACTAGAAAATCACCAATCACTGGGCGTGTCAATCAATTTAAAGAAATATTTTATTAACATACATTAATAATCATGATAAATATTTTGAATTGAACTCGAGTGGACTCGGGAATAAGTCCGAGTCCTAAAAAAAAAAATGTTCGAGTACGAGTCAATTCCGAGTCCAAATGCACACGAGTCCATGACGAGACCAACACCATTAAAATATGGTCTCGAGACCGAGTCCGAGACGAGTCCGAGTCTCGAGTACTACAACACTGTCTATTTTAAATAATATAAAAATTGTGTATTATTTCTGACCTTGATTATATACTATACATTTTATAACTCATACTTATTACATTTCAAGTGCCGTGCTCTTGCAGAGAGACACACACTCTTCAACATTTCCAACAAAGCTTGATATAAATGAATCATTCCGGTCTTTAGATTTTAGTTTTTCATGAGAATCGCATTAAAATGTTTTGCAAGCACTGCCATTCCAAGTTAGTTCGCCCAAATAAGAGTTCTGTCATCATTTACTCACCCTCATGTTGTTCCAATCCTGTATGAGTTTCTTTCACTTGAACACAAAAGAAGACAATATGTGGTAGCCAATGAGTATTTGTATTCCTACTAAGTATCAGATCACCAACATTCATTAAAATATCGTTTACGTTCAACAGAAGAAATAAACGTATAGGTTTGGAACAACATGCGGGTGAGTAAATGTGACAGCATTTTCATTTTTGGGTGAACTATCCCTTTAATTGACCTGGTTCCGATGTCAGATCAGATCAGTGATTTATCACTTCATTCAGGTCTCCTCATTTCCTCACCTTACCAACTGCGAACGTTTAGACATTACTCAGCTGTCGAAAACCCCCAGAATGACCCCATTACATGAGGACAAGAGATATAGCATTCAACAAAGCAATTACAGATAGGCTTTTAAGGCACTATGTCATGCGTTTGTTTCGGGGTTTTTTTAGCAGCGTGATTGGCTTTCGTTTGATGCACACCACTCATTTTTCACCTCTGATGTTTTCGGTGACCTGTGTGTGGAGGTGGAACGCACCACACGGCGACTAAAGGCTATTTATTTCTCACAAATTAAAGAAAAGCGGCTCACTAGCAAAAGCAATCAGCCTCCTCGCGGGAAGGAACGCAACTTGTTTAATTTGACATGTTCATGTAAGAGTAAATCACGTACAAGGCAGCGTGTGTCGCTCCGAACAGAAGAGTGTGATTCATGGGGGAGACTCCGTTCCTTTAACAAGATAGCAGGATCAACTCTGTCAAAACTTGAAAGCGGTAAAGTGCCTCTGGTGGGAAATGTTAGTGCAGGTACACGAGGCACTTTGGTGGCATGAAAGAATTAACGCTTCTGCGGTCTGTGGCTCACAGCTTAAACACACAAGCCTGCGGTGATGACAGAACACTTGACTCATCATTCACAGACCTGTTCCATTATGTGAGGACGTCTGACCACTGTCTTCAGGCTGTGAATACACCACTCACAGCTGGGGTCATGTGTTTGCTAACATGGCAAAAAGGTTTGACAGCTCTTGTGCTCCACAAATGCCGCTCTGACCGCACTATTGTTTAGCGCATTAAAAACATCTTTGAGCAGATATTCAAGAACACAGTATTTCACGGTAAACCCTTGTCAAAACATTTTAATATTCATCAGAGTAACACTCATATTACTTTTGATATCACAGAGTGTAAAAACACCCTAGTGTCACACGACATTCAGAATTATTTAGAGATTTATGGTGCGTTCACGTAGGGCTGGGCAGCATCCAAAATAAAAGTTTGTGTTTACATAATATATGTGTGTGTAGTGTGTTTAATTATTTTGTATATAAAAAAAATTCATACACATGCAAGTATATATTTAAGAAAAATGTGTTATTATTACATCAAATATTAATATTTATATTTAATATAAATGATGTATAAATATATATACAGTAAATGCATGCAAATATTTCTTAAATATATACATGCATGTGTGTGCATTTATATATACAACATAATTATACACACCACACAGATATATATGTAAACACAAACTTTTATTTTGGATGCGATTAATCGCGATTAATCGTTGCCTGGTCCTACGGAAAATCGGATATTTTCCACTTGTGAACTGGTATTTACCAGTGTTTTGCGTTCAAGTGCTTTTGTCGTAATTCGCGTCATTCGAAACGCCCAGCGCGAATGATGCGTTTATTCGCGTCTTTGCATTGACTTTGTATGTAATCTACTCGCGCAAATCATTAAATTCGCGTTCCGTGTGAACACACTATAAAATACATTTATTGTAAAGGCACATAAATGTAGCCTATTTTAAATACATTACCGGTCGTATAGATTAGCTCTTCGTTGATTGGCTGGCGGAACAAAGCGTCATGCGAATCTTCCGCTTGAGTTCAAATTTTTCAACTTGTGCAAAAGACGTTTACGGCAAAACGCCACGCCCAATTCGCATCATTCGAAACGCCCAGCGCAAATGATGTGTCTATTCGCATCTTTGCATTGACTTTGTATGTAATCTACTGGCGCAAATGATTAAATTCGCGTTCGGCGTGAACACACTATAAAATACATTTATTGTAAAGGCACATAAATGTAGCCTATTTTAAATACATTACTGGACGTATCGATTAGCTCTTCGTTGATTGGCTGGCACAACAAAGCGTCATGCGAATCTTCCGCTTGAGTTCAAATTTTTCAACTTGTGCAAAAGACGTTTACGGCAAAACGCCACGCCCAATTCGCATCATTCGAAACGCCCAGCGCAAATGATGCGTCTATTCGCGTCTTTGCATTGACTTTGTATGTAATCTACTGGCGCAAATGATTAAATTCGCGTTCCGTGTGAACACACTATAAAATACATTTATTGTAAAAGCACAGAAATGTAGCCTATTTTAAATACATTACTGGACGTATCGATTAGCTCTTCGTTGATTGGCTGGCGGAACAAAGCGTCATGCGAATCTTCCGCTCGAGTTCAAATTTGTAAACTTGCACAAAAGACGTTTAGGGCAAAACACCTCGCCCAATTCACGTCATTCGAAACGGCCAGCGCGAATGATGCGTCTATTCGCGTCTTTGCATTGACTTTGTATGTAATCTACTCGTGCAAATCATTAAATTCGCGTTCGGTGTGAACACATTATAAAAATGCAGGGTTGTTTTAATTCAAATATGGACAAACCCAACCGTTGGGTTAAAATTTATTAAAAAAAATTAAACCCAATGACTGGGTTTGTCCATATTTGACCCAAATTTGGGTTGAAACAACCAAGCATTTTTTTACAGTGTGTTTACCGAGGCATTTCAACGCATTCTCATCCTTTAGCGTCATATAGGTGACGCTATATGACAAAACGGCGAAATACTACGCACATGGCACCCGTTATCGTTAATATAACATGCGCTGTGATGGGTAGGTTTAGGTGTGGGGTAGGGTAGTCTCATATTCACGCTAAAGGATTTATGACCACTTGGGTTCGCGTGTTATATTAAAGATAAAGGGTGCCATGTGCGTAGTATTTCGCCATTTTGTCATATAGCGTCACCTAAAGGATGAGAACGGGCTGGGCATTTACAGGTTTGCATAGCTCACGTCGACGATTAGCGCGTGAATAGGCTACGCGGTGCGCAGATGTGGCCACATTACAAATAAGTTCAGACGATAAAGATTGTACCTCTCAATAGTATCGTGCGGATTACATAAACGGTGAATAGCAAGTCTTTCATATAGCAACTTATTTCACTCAGAATAAAGAAATAAATAATAATTCACAGTACAGAAATCAGTTCAAATGAATCTTCATTTTGACCCCAAGCACAAATGTGAAACTTGACATTAAACAAATCCAAAGTTTCTCAAAGAAAGTCAAAGACGTAGAGTAAATCGCACAAACGTCCTCAGCACATTAAGAACGATCAATGCTGCCGTTTTCAAGGTTTGTTCCGTTTACTTCACATCTTCCTTATTCTTCAATAAACATAAACACATCTTTTATTCAGCTGTCTTTGCTGATTATCGATTGATGACCCTTCAACTACTGACAGATTCATCTTCATACAACTCGCTAAATCAAAACTCGTCTGAAGCTTCCAAACGAAATAATATTGACTATGTGTTCCTGGCCTCGCACAACTCTAAGTTGCGTTAATAGTTAATCCTGCAATAATACAATTCCCTTCTCAGCTGAATTGAGTCAAACACACATTATTTATAATTCTCAAGTTCAACAATCTCAAAACTCCCATTGTGAGATTTTAACTGCGTTACAGTGAAAATACAACAGCTAAAGGCCATGCAACTTCTGTTCAGTATTCTTCATTGTATAAAGAGCACACACACACACACACACACTGATAAACTCCTACACTAGACACCCACACATACATTCTTCTCAGAAGACAAACAAACACACAATAGCATAATGCAGGAGTACTTGCACACCAAACCACACACACACACACAGGCACGCATCCGTTCAGGGAAAGCAAGAACAGCCGATTGCAAAGAGCCTTGATACAACCTTGTGAGTTAATTCCAACTCGTGAAATGCTGTCCAATAATTTAATTCCTCTGGACGCTGCACTAAAGGAGAAATGATTTCCTTTTGTCATCAAGTGCATCTAAAAAGTCGACAATCTACTGGGCTTCACACTTGAGGCTGGCTACAAACATTAGTGCGAGAAGTACAAAGTGAATAACGTGCGCCAACAAGATCAGAACATATACGGTGCCCATAATGAGACGAAACGTCTGTATATTAAGGAAACTTCAGCATTAGTTCTTTAAACAGAAATCAAGGCAGACATGTTTTAATTATTTATTAGATCTGCGAGGAAGCAAAAAATAAAACTGCTGTTTGTCAGATTAGCAAGAGAACGCTTACACAGCTCTGGAAAAGGAGTTTAACACATCCTTTAAAAAGGCTCTCTACAGTTTGTCAAGTGAAATTTCATTTATGCTGCGTTTAAGCACACGCGCCGGCTTTAAATGTTATTGCCGTGCAGAATTGCGACCGGTTAGCCGGGCAGATTAAATTGAATTTTCATCTCAAGCCGCTAGAAGTAGCTGCGCGAAGCATCTTGCAGGTTTGTCAGGAGGACTAAAGCCGGTAAAGACGTGACTCACAGGTTTCCGCACAGAAGGGTCTGCTCTCCGCCGATGTCCTCAGGACAGAAATATCAGCGTGTGTGTTATCTAACCTCAGCCCAACTGATCTTTAATAATCACAGATACGCATGTTCACACTGAAGATGTTAAAAATGGCAATATTGCCTCTTTACATAAATCTATAAAAATATCAGTCAAACCAAAAATTATTCAGACACTTAGATCTGACCATGTTTTGCTTAAAGTGTTTTGTTTTTTTCTTTTCTTTAATTGCTAATGCAACATTTTTTACACCACAGACTGAACAAAATGAAGCATTGCTTGGTAATTGGTTGAGCTAAATTGGTATTATCTAATTGTGTACTTAAATTTAACAGCTGACAGCAACAGCTATTCAATCTAATTCATTTGTGAGACAGTCTAACAGAAGGATGGCTGAAACCAGTGAAATGTTCTTGTCATATTTTATTACCCTTTTCAAAACTCTAGCAGATAAACTGTGATAATGTGAGAAATAAAATGTTGAAGGTGTCTAAATAAATTTTGATTTGACTGTATATATATATATATATATATATATATATATTAGCATGTATAGCTGTATATAAAAACAGCAGAAGTATATAGAATGTTTGCATTTTGATAGGTAAGAGAGAGAGAGAGAATGTAGAATAGAGTTGTAGAATAGAATAGAATAGAATAGAATAGAATAGAATAGAATAGAATAGAATAGAATAGAATAGAATGATGAACCTGAGGCGTATGTGCGGCTTTTACTACAACTACTACTACTACACTAAAAATGCTGGGTTTCTTTAACGCAATTGTGGGTCAAATATGGACCAACTCAAACACTGAGTTGAAATTGTAATAAAAATGTAAAAAAAAATAATAATAATGTATTTGGAAAAAAAAAATGTTTTTTTCCATATTTGACCCAATTTTCGGTTAAAAGAACCTAGCATTTTTTTAGCATCAGTGTAGTTTTTTTTTAGCATCAGTGTAGTTTTAGATCAGTTCCACAAACTACTGTTTAGTCTGGATCATTTCCTGAACTTTGGCCTCTGCACTGCATTTAGAGAGCGGAGAATCCAATCTTACAGTCATTAGAATAACACCTGCACCAAAAACAACAACAACAAAAAAAAAATGTAATTTATGAATATAAATCATCTGTACACTAGATTTGAAAAGCTGCAAATGACATTTAAAGCAGCAGCTGCTGAATTAAATTTGCCCGAAACATGGCTCTCGGCCTTCCAGCAGGATTGACATGTGTGTGTGTCCACATAGCTAGGTAAAACACACACTCTGAGCTCAGACACTCTCTCACTGCAAGGCTGTTACGTCTTATGTGAGATGTGAGATAGCGACCTGCTGAACACTGAAGTTTCTTATTACTGCTGTAAAAGTGAGGTTTGCTCTAGTTATCATTCACAATCCTGATTCACAGTGTTCACACAGTCTTCCATTTTCTCCTCCTCTCTTTATTTCGCAGACACACTGCAAACAATGATCAGTATTCTTGTCTTGCTGTTTAGTAAAACCGTCTAAAAATCCTTAAAACACCTTAGAATCATTTACTTGAGCACCAAATTCAAATTGTGTGAGCGGAATGTGTTATTTTCTGTTATGCATTGATAATATTACTATATAATATATTATGCCTACCGCAATGATTTCATTAAAAAAAAAATCCAGTAAAAACAGTGTTATTGTGAAATAATATTACAATGTAAAATATCTATTTTTTTATGTGAATATATTTTAAAATGTAATTTATTCCTGTGATTAAAGCAGCGTTTTTACTCATTACTCCAGTCTTCAGTGTCACACGATCCTTTAGAAATCATTCTAATATGTATGATTATCATTTTTTGTAAAACTGTAATATTTTTTTTTTACAAAAACCATGATGCATGATTCTTATTTTTTAAAAGTATAAATGAAACCCCATTTATTTGAAATGAAAATCTTTTGTAACATTATAAAAGCTCTCACTGTCACTTTTGATCAATTTTAATGTATCCTTTTAATGTATGTAATAAATAAAAGCAATCCTCTGGTTCATAATTAAATAAATCTTACTGAGCCCAAACTTTTGAATCATATTGTACGTAACCAGAAAACAATACAGTCAGATAGAAATAAAATGTCAAATATGAAACCATATAGGCACACATCAATGTAACACAATATTACCATGATGCGACCACAACACACTGCATATATGGTGTGTACAATATCAAAGTACCATGGGATTAATACGTGATACATTTCTATACACAGGATCGGCCTTCTTTCTTTGATTTTAAGCTTAATAGTTCATTTTAATAGTACCCGACACTGTTTATTAGACTGCACAGTGATGGTATTCTCTCTCTTTTTCTCTTGTTTATTCCTGCTCTTCTCAGCTGTGAGTCGTGGGCTCAGTTTGATTACTTCTCACCTCTTGCTCTCCCTCTGTCTCCACCTGTCATCCCTCCATCTGTCCCCATCCCTCTGTTCTCGCCGCACCCCTCCACACCTCCAGTTAATGGGCTCTTCCAGGTGCAGCTCACCCCCGCGCCGCCCGTGGACCGGCCCACCTCCACCATCATTTTTACTCTGTTCCTCAAGTGTCATGATGGATTATCCTTATAAAGTGATACCTGGACATTTTTAGCTGTACATCTATCTTTCTAAAGCCACATCCCGAATGCATGTGCCTCTTTGTCATCAAAGTGTCTCACATGTCCCATTATTTTCTGGCATGAAATATCATCTCCTCACAATCATCCTGACTGCACTGCAACAGAATACACACTAAGCAGGACACGGGACTAATAAGACATTACGGGAGTGAGAGATGTGAGACCGGGAACATATGATGAGAAAATCCACTGTCTACATGCCAAAGCCTCCTAAAGCTAAACATACACACTCACACACACACACACACACACACACACACACACACACACACAGGAGCTGGACATGCTCCAAACACACAAGAGGATGCAATTACCAGGGTGGCAAGAGCTGTGAGCCGTGGTAGAAAAGTGAACTGCAAACCATATGGTGGAGCACACACACACACACACACACACTTCCATACTGACATGGATATAAATACAGCAGAACAAGTATTTGGAAACTTCAGCTGCACTTCAAAATGTCACTGCGTTAAATAACAACATATCAAACCACAGAACAGCTTGTCACATTTAGTTAAATATTATTTAAAAATAAAATGTAATATATATATATATATATATATATATAATATATATATATATATATATATATATATATATATGCAACTGCAAATCATCATATTAGAATGATTTCTAAAAGGTCGTGTGACACTGAAGACTGGAGTATCGGTGCTAAAAAAAAATCAGCTTTGAATCTCAGAAATAAATTGCATTTTAAAATAAACTTTAGCAGATTCAAATAAGCCATTTACATGATTATATATCAATGTATCAATTTAAAGCCAAGGCATTTAACAACTGATGACTAGAAAACAAATAATTGGTTTAATTTGATTATTGCAATCCTACACTCTCAGAAAAAAAGGTACAAAAGCTGTCACTGGGGCTGTACCTTTACAAAAGGTACACTTTTGTACCCAAAGGCTGCATATTGGTACCTTAGTGGTACATATTAGCACCTAAAATGTACATATTAGCACATAAAATGTACATATTACCACCTAAAATATACATATTAGGACCTACGATGTACATACAGTATTACCACCTAAAATTGACATATTAGGACCTTCTGTAAAATGTACATATTAACACTTAAAATGTACATATTACCACCGAAAATGTACACATTAGGACCTATAATGTACATATTACCACCTAAAATGGACATATTAGCACCTAAAATGTACATATTAGCTCATGAAATGGACATATTAGCACCTAAAATGTACATATTAGCACCTAAAATGTACATATTAACACTTAAAATATACATATTAGTACTTAAAACGTACATATTACCACCTAAAATTTACATATTACCACCTAAAATGGACATATTAGTACCTACTGTAAAATGTACATATTAACACTTAAAATGTACATATTACCACCGAAAATGTACATATTAGGACCTATAATGTACATATTACCACCTAAAATGAACATATTAGCACCTAAAATGTACATATTAGTACTTAAAACGTACATATTACCACCTAAAATTTACATATTAGTGCCTAAAATGTACATATTAGCACCTGATATGGACAAAAGTTTACCTTTTGAAAAGGTACAGCCTCAGTGACAGCTTTTGTACCTTTTTTTCTGAGAGTGTAGTAGATACTAATCGTAATTAGTATTTTTATTTTTTTGTACATGACATTTTCCCTTATTATGGGTGAAAATGTGAGATCTATACATGTACATCTCTCTCTATGAGTGGATTAAGCTCCATCACACACCTGTGAAGCCGAGATCAGCTTCCTGGTTCTTCAGAAGACACACACTCTCTCAGTGACTTCAACACAGAGGATAACCGCTTTAAGTCGCCGCCATGAGGGAGAAACCATCGCAGAAGAAGAAGAAAGAATGCCTTTTGCCATATTTATCGGGGTTGATAATATTTCCGAAATACGGTAAAGTGCCAGTGGTGGAACAGAGATGTTGCGTTCACAAACAGCTGAATGATCCGGTTAAAATCACCCTGGAAGTGTGAAAAAGACAGTTTAACAGGAAGGAAAGAGGTTTTCTCTGAGGCAGGTGTGTAGCATGTTGTGATGTTCTCACCTTCTTGCATCTACAGCACAGACTACAAGAACGGTTTGTCTCCTCCAGCATTGCTTTTCATCAAAACTGAATTTATTGCACTCGGTTAGACAATAAAAACCCTATTTCTGGCGTTCAACAACACACAGTCTAACCCTTAAAACATGAGATCCAATTACACCTAAAAGTTTATAAGAAATTTACCACAAAATAATCACGATCTGTTGTCTTATCCATTAAACTTAGCCGTGCTGTTTTCTGATGAAATAATTCACATATTAAAGTGTAGCATTTAACACTGGTCTAAGTCATAAATCATCCCAGTTTTTGGGAAAAATGCTACGTTTTTGTTTTTTGCATTGTGCAATTATATTATTGTAATATAAAACAATATTTTTATATAAGATAATTGACATTTAATTAATTTGTATTATTTGGAACAAGAAATACTACTAGCCTACTTTTAATTGAAATTTAAAAAAAAAAAAATTAAATTAATATTGTGTAAATGTAAAATGTATGATTTTGTTGTGATTTTTTGATGATAAATATGACCAAGACATTTCTTGAAAGTTTTTCTTGCGATTCATGTGAACAACAACAATCTGATTAAATTAAAAAGCTTTCCAATAGTCTGTTCAAGCTGTACTGTCTACATATTTCCACACAATGCATATTCATACTGTATTTAATTATTTCTTTCTCGAATAAATTGAATAACAATTATAATTAGTCTTTTCACACTATATCTGCGTGTTTATTGTGCATGTTCGCTGTTACCATGACAGCAAATTCCAATGCTTTAACAAATCCAAACTTGGTGAATAAACTCAATTCTGAAAAAAAAAAAAAAAAAAAAAGAAGCTTTTGGGGAAGGGAAAGAATACACTATTCTGAATGTGTTATCTGTGAGGAAGAGCAGAAGCGCTGTAGAGAATTTGCCTGGAAGAGCATCCAAAGACACTGGTAGAAGTAGAGAGATATATACGAAAAAAAAAACCTCCCTCCACTGTCTCTGTCGGCATCCGTCTTTCTCTCCGCTCGATGGAGAGCGCATTTTCCACCCCTATTCCTCTGGATCTCATTTTCGAAATGCTCTATCTGCGACAGCATTTGCACACTTCAAAGCAGTCCGGTGCAAGAGCAACAACCTCAACACGATTCCAGAGACACAGTAAAACAAGCTCTGCCGTTTCCATGTGATTACTTTTCTAATGCTTTTAGTGAGTCATTTCCTGTGGCCATTTTCTGATAGCTCGTTTCTTTAACTACTTTTATGTTCCGAGGCTGAAGCAACTTAAATCTGTGAAATGTAAATAATACACAAGTATCTTTTAATTATTTGCACATTTCAATCGAGATTTTTGGTTACATTTTAATTCTGTGGTCCACTTTAGACATTTTACTAAGTAGAAGTAACTTTGCATGTCAACATGTCAACTAACTCACCCGCACCCTAACCTAACAGTCTATTCTAAACTGTTTTAATTATTCTGATTTCTTTTGATTATTTTAATTTCTTCTGTGTAAAGCACTTTTGTGTATGAAATGTGGTATATAAATAAACTTGCCTTGCCTTGTCTAATACTCAATGCAAATTAGTTGACTTGTAGTTCCAAAGTTAGTCGAATATCTAAAGTGGACCATCAAAATAAACTGTTATTAAGTTTTTGTCTAATTATGTAAGTGTGAAAATCTGATTTATTTAAACTAAATGCTAGCTAACTAAGCCAAAGCAAGCCCCGCCCTCCCTAGTTACTATTGCTACGCCTGTCAAGCTTTCGCGGCTGGCACATCTATAGAGGGAATGCATTGAAGTCACTTTCCCGCCGGAAGGCTGACTGAGTGAGTGGCAAAAGATCTGCTACATGACTGGATTTAATCGGAGAAACTGCGAAAATGCGACTAAAAAGAACAATTTTATCAATTTAAACTATATGTTGGACTCAATATAGTGTTCCTTACAACTTACTAAAGATGATCCCAATGAGATAATAAGTAATTTTTGGCGAACATGTGAAACATCTGAGAGAGCAAGACAAAAGAGACTGTAGTATTCCATTCGAGGGATATTTTCATGACATAAGATGCAACCGATTAGAGAATAATTTCTTTAAAATTGAAGCTAAAGCCTATTGAATGTTGACCATTGGAATGGGGAACGCAAATTGAGGAACAGCTATGCTCGTGCACAGCAGGGTATGTGAAATAATCCTAATGATTTGAAATCAAACAGCTTATCCATAAATCTTGTGGAATAACACTAACACCGGGAGAGCTGCGATCGGATTGGGTTACTTAGTCAGGGGTAGGCCGTCGATTAACAAAATGCTGAAATATATTTTAAAGTATGTCAGTGAGCCTCCGTCTTGTCTTTAATCGTCTTATTTTATGTTGAAATATATGCATTATGACCAAAGAACCATCAATATTTCCAAGCAATAGGTGTTTTTGTTAATCCTGTTGACATTTAGTTGTGAATGGCTCTCCCACACTGCTTGATCACGCCCATCATTTCTCCCTGCGGCTTTTAGATTTTCAGGAAGGAAAAAAAAAAAAAAAATCCATATCCCCGTCCGAACTTTTAGGATACCGGGTATCAGATTTGCACAATCCATACACACAATGCTTCAGCATCGAAAGCTTGCAAGACCTCCCGCGCCTAGTTACGGTTGCTAAGACACAATTGGCCAGTGGTGGTTTTTGAGCGTCAATTATCATGTTGTCAAATGTTCTTGACTTTTAGAAGATACGTGACAAATAAATAGCACAATTATCATGTACTCGAGAGAATCTGTGATGTTTTTAAAGGGTTCGCTTATTTGGTTGAAGAAACACCTGATAATCTGTGTGGTTGTGGCTCAGTGTGAAGTCTAAAACAATGTCCTATATTTAAAAGTGCGAACTTGCGCATTACCTTAAACACGTCTAAATCTGTATAAAATGAAGATCCGGTTAATGTTCGGATCTAATTATCTTCAACCTTGACCTTGTTACGTTGAGAAATCATTACACCTACTAATGCATCAAAATTAATTTCCTAATTTAAATCATGGACTATTTGTCTTTCTAATTTCAAAGGGACTGGAGCTAATATACTTTAAATGAGACACAACATGATTTCCCCCTCTTCTATTTTTTAGCACTGATTGGAGAGAACAGACAGTTTTAATCAGCTTAATTTCATACTCACCGATTGGAGAGGTCTACCTGAGTTCTGCGTTCAGATTATCTGTAATCAAGAGGCTTTTAATGGCTGAGAGCTGTTGTTATTATAATTCCATTCCAAAATAATGGGTGAGCTCCTAATGACAGCCATAAACTCAAATAAACGCTGATTGTATTGGAGTGGATTCGGACACTAATGCAAAGGATGCGGGTTCGGTCTGAGGGAAGCTGGATGATCATGTCCTTAAGTACATTCAGTATCATATTATCATTTTCTTGAGCATGTTAACATGGCCAGAGTGCCCCTAATGAGAGAAAGTAACTTAATACAAAATTGGCAGGGTTTAATGCCCTCACTATACACTATACACTCTATAACACCAGTTCAATTTCTCTATTTAATCAACCAATCACATGGCAGCTGCTTCAATGCATTTAGGGGTGTGGTCCTGGTCGAGACAATCTCCTGAACTCCAAACTGAATGTCAGAATGGGAAAGAAAGGTGATTTAACCAATTTCGGGCGTGGCATGGTTGCTGGAGCCAGAGTATTTCACAATCTGCTCAGCTACTGGGATTTTCACACACAACCATTTCTAGGGTTTACAAAGAATGGTGTGAAAGGGAAAAACATCCAGTATGCGGCAGTCCTGGGGGCGAAAATGCCTTGTTGATGCTAGAGGTCAGAGGAGAATGGGTCGACTGATTCAAGCAGATAGAAAAGACATTTTGACTGAAATAACCACTCGTTACAACCGAGGTATGCAGCAAAGCATTTGTGAAGCCACAACACACACAACCTTGAGGCGGATGGGCTACAACAGGAGAAGACCCCACTGGGTACCACTCATCTCCACTACAAATAGGAAAAAGAGGCTACAATTTGCAAGAGCTCACCAAAATTGGACAGTTGAAGACTGGAAACGTGTTTCCATCATAGTTTATGCGCATGTCTACTTATTGGATAAAAAATTCTATCCACCTCACATTGACCACATACATATTTATGCAAATTTTTAGAATGTATGCGCATCTTGCCCTTTACATCCGGGTGGATGGAAACTTAGCTAATGACAGAGATCACATTTAACTGAATTGTATTTTTTTGTGAATTGTTTGTGAATGCTTGTTTTGATTTACTGTCGATAATTTGACTTAAAGTTGAGCAGAATAATGCACAATATTCAATAAATTCTTCATATGAGAAAAAAAAACAAAACATTTTAATATAATATAATTACGGAGGCGTATTGCATTCACTTGAAGAAAAAAAATCTACTCTGTTTTTCTGAATTAACGAGTTAATTTTTCATGAGAAAAAAAAATTTGCTCTGTTTTTCTGAATTAATGAGTTAATTTTTCATGAGAAAAAAAAGTTTTTGCTCTGTTTTTCTGAATTAATGAGTTAATTTTTCATGAGAAAAAAAAGTTTTTGCTCTGTTTTTCTGAATTAATGAGTTAATTTTTCATGAGAAAAAAAGTTTTTGCTCTGTTTTTCTGAATTAATGAGTTAATTTTTCATGAGAAAAAAAATTTGCTCTGTTTTTCTGAATTAATGAGTTCATTTTTCATGAGAAAATTTATTTTTGCTGTTTTTCTGAATTAACTCATTAATTCAGAAAAACAGAGCAAAAAAAAAAATTCCATTAAAAATTAACTCATTAATTCAGAAAAACAGAGCAAAAAATTTTTCTCATGAAAAATTAACTCGTTAATTCGGAAAAACAGAGCAAAATTTTTTTTTCTCATGAAAAATTAACTCATTAATTCAGAAAAACAGAGCAAAAAAAATTTTCTCATGAAAAATTAACTCGTTAATTCAGAAAAACAGAGCAAAATTTTTTTTTTCTCATGAAAAATTAACTCGTTAATTCAGAAAAACAGAGCAAATTTTTTTTCTCATGAAAAATTAACTCGTTAATTCAGAAAAACAGAGCAGATTTTTTTTCTTCAAGTGAATGCAATACGCCTCCGTATATAATATAACATTTTTAAATCATCAATTGGACAAAAATCATGATATTCACAGGTTAGGTAATTGTGGGAACACTGAATTTAAATAAATAAATAAATAACCAATTTGATGAAGCATCTGCAAGATGACTACATAATAAATCAAAGAGATATCCTTCAAATGAGTCATTTTAGATCAGTTAGAATACAATACAATAGACTGGCACTATGAGCTTATATTGTCTAATACTCTTTCATCATCCTACAGCATACATAATGAATCCTTGAACAACCCCAACAGTATCACTCAGATTGCCAGTAGTGTGTTCAAGTCGCACACTCAAAGCATAATGCATGTGCTAACAATTTCATTTTAATATCAAATTCATACAGGGCGCTTGGCTGTGCTCAGTAAGTTCGACTCGGTTAGCCACAGTGAGAGCGGATTAGTGCTCTTTCCAGAAAAACCTGGGCTAACATCTGCCACTCTGCCCCCCTGCCAGCTTCTTCCTTATCACACCTCTCAACACTGCACCATGTGCTTACCAACAGGGGGGGATCAAATCTACAGGCCTCTTTCATACCGCATAGCAATGAGGCGTCGTTTTTAGACTATTTAAAACGGCTCGCCGAAATAAAGCTTGTACGCAAAGGCCTCGCTAAAACAAGGCTTTTACGACGGAGTTTATATGCTGCTTCTTCATATAACGTGGGAGCAACAAGCAGACAATACGAGTCGAGAGATGTGTTAGACTATGACCAGAGCTAGATATAAATTCATGGCTCTCATCATTGCGATCAGCCAGTATAAACCAATGAGCCATCTATTCTGCTGCAATAAAGAGCGCCTTAATGTATGTGAATAAACAGTAACATCGTCATATGTGTAATTTTATCAGTGTGTGTCCTACAGTAAAAGGCTTCAACACACACACTTTGCCACTTCTCAGCTCATCCCATTGCTCTCTGGAGACCAGAATCTATTAAAGGCCTTTATGTCCCAGAGCCCTCAAACGCTAAGGAACCTGAGAGAAAACACGGCTGCCATATTAACCAACATTACACAAGACATACATTCAAAATAAGGTTAACCATCTGTACAAGGCTCCGAACCACATCACACATGCGTCTGGGTTGTGCGCCATATGTTCGCTGTACAGTATTTATGAAATGCAGCAGTTGGTTCGAGGCTCAATACTCATGTGGATGTGCAAGTCACCCGTGGGTCAAAGGGATGATCCCACAGCAACGTCATGCACATTTAATGTTTCCACAGTATATCCTTTAAAGGCCTGTTCACACCGGGACGGGAATTTCATGTGCGATATTCGCCGACGTTTAACGCCTCATGACTAAACAAAGGGCACCAATGTGAGTGTGCACACCGACGTGTAAAAAAAGAAAAACGTCCCGAGTTTGTTTTTTTAGTTTGACACGCCGTGTCAAAAACTATCTGACCAATGAGATTTGCGCTTTTACTCACATGTTTGGAGCTTCTGAAGTTACAGTAAAACACAAAACATTCTTGCCGAGCGCACATACGGAACGGAGAAGAAGATATACGCCAATTAGCGTCGCCGTCTACTAGAGGCCGACCGATAAAGGATTTTGAAGGCCGATACAAATATTTGTTGGTTTTAAAATCCGATATATCGGCCGATATTATTATTATTTTTTTATTTCAGAAACGAGCAACAAAATATTATCAGATTTCCCTAACATTAGTTATTTGTAGTTAATTATGAGTTTTAACTAAAATAATATGATAATGCATAACTGCCATAACTCTGTCTGACTCTGGCTGGATCAGCAGGCGCGTTATACACAAGTGTTGCCAACAGGAACGGTGTAGAGTGCCCTCTGGTGGACAAACTATACAAATCCAACACTCATACCATGGTTGAAGCGTGATTCGCCCGTTTTTATTTTTTATTTTTTTAAATATTCATTTATCGGCCCTTATAACTGCCGATACCGATATTTTAGAAAATGCCTAATATCGGCCGATAATATCGGACTGCCGATATATCGGTCTGGCTCTACCGTCTACACAGCCAGGAATAAATAAGACGAGGAAGACGCGTGGCAAGTTAAATGTAGAGCTGCTAGTCTCGTTGGTGTTAGAACATAAAGAACAAACTCGACAGCGACTGCAAACATCTTGATAAAAGAGAACTGTATGGAGTGGTGTATTGCAGAACAAATGGGCGCCATCTAATGTTAGGGAATGTATTTGCATGTTCACTCGGGCTCATCGTCAGCAAAAATCGCTTGGGTGTGAACACAAAAAATGTGTTGAAAAACGCTGGCGAATAACGCGCGCTGATATTCGGTGTACGGGCCTTAATCCTGTTATAATTACACCAATCCAGTTTCACCACAAAAGCCATGTTGGTCAACTAACGTTGAGTTTTGATGGTTAAATGCATGGGTACGATGGTTAATCAACCAACTCACCACCAAAACAGAACAAACTAGTGAAAAGCCTGTTAAACAAAAAAGTCCACCTTAAACCAGTGGTTCCCTTTCGTCCTGGGAACTCCAACGTGTCTTCGGGGAGTTCCCTGACGAATCGGGATCACGCTAGGGGGCCTTATTACCTCTGATAGAATTAAAAAAGAGCCAATAACAATTGGCATGCAACCTTTGCATTCCGCGAGCCGCCTACAAGTGTGGATATAAAAGCGGAAGTAAAAATTGCATAGACGCTTTTCACTGAGAAGCCGAACAGAGTCCAGCCCTCCGCGAAGGTACAACAACATGGCGAAGGGACGACACGTCTCCGTTCCCTGTACTCATGGAACGAGGGTTACATACGTAACCGAGACTTTCCCTTTCGTCCTGGGAACTCCAACGTGTCGTCGGGGAGTTCCCTGACGAATTGGAATTGGGATCCCGATTCGTCAGGGAACTCCCCGACGACACGTTGGAGTTCCCTGTACTCAGGGAACGAGGGTTACATACGTAACCGAGATGTTTTCTGGTCTTGGCTGACTACCAAGTTGGTTGTATAAAAATAGTAATACATTGCTTTTACTACATATTCACGCATCAAGGTCTACATTTGATCAATTCAGGAATTCTATGGGAGTCAAACCCAGACATTGCCATTGCTAGCACAATGCAACTATATATATATTACTACTGTTTGAGCTTCACGAGTTCAGTTGATCAGACTGGGAGACCAGCTATATCAACTCCCAACTAGGCCAAAAATTCAGTTAAACAAATTGAAAGAAGGTAAAACCAGCAAGCCACATCAGGCAAGTTTTTTAACAGCAGGCAACCATTATATGAATTTGTGCTAGTCTTAAAGTAATCTTTGAGGCAACATACTGTATGAAGCTTTTAAGTAAATAATCAGTGGCACCATATTATTCATGCTAATGTGTTGGAGCAGGCCGCAGACTAAGGATTATTTATCTTTCCCATGATATGCAACAGAAATTCAAGTTTTCCCTCTACTGCTTGTTTAGCAGCCCAAAGTCATCTATTCACCCAGCACACAGCCATTAAGTGTAAATCTCAAGTGTGCAGTTCATATTACTAAATGGATCTGAATGCCACTGGCAGGACATCCCTCCACTAATTTAATAAACAATGGGCTATTGTTGAGACGGACTGTCAACATAATGCCTTCAAATGGGGCTTTTGTGCTGCTCGTGACTGGTGGCAGATGGGCAGAATATGATGGCAGAACCTGTCCTGTCGAGTGGGCAGCAGTGGCAGGCACTGAGCCTGAGGGGCCAATCAAACGGCAGGAAGGGGGCAACATCCTACCGGAGCCCTTGGGCACAAGGGCCAAGAGCATCATTCTGTTTCTGGAAGGACATACAATTTAATGTTTCAGGGTCATATACATAAAACATTAAGTCAAACCAAAAATGAATCAGAAAGCAGATTTACTAGCGTGTGCAGGACTCTATAGGGACCAACAATGATTCAAAAACTTTGACCTGACCATGTTTTTTCTTTAATTGCTAATGGGACCTTTTTTAACACCACAGACTGAACAAAATGAAGTATTGCTTGGTAAATTGGTTGAGCTAAATTGGTATTATCTAATTGTGTACTTAAATTTAACAGCTGACAGCAATTCATTTGTGAGACAGTCAAACAGAAGGATGGCCAAATCCAGTGAAATATCAACTGATGTGATAACTCTATATTGTATTACATTCTCTAAACTATAGTGAATAAACTGTGATAATGTGAAGGTGACTGAATAAATTTTGGTTTGACTGTGTATATATATACATACACATCCCGAACGGTTGTTGGTGCGATCATGAACTGAAGAACAGTTCAGAAAGCCAACAGAGCGTGTTTTCACAACCATAAGTCACTGACGCTCTGCACATCCAGATGAATGTTATGTGTTGGGGAGGTGTGTGTGTGTCGATCCACTGAGCCATATCGGGCTCCGAAGCATGACGAGGGAATTACCCATCTTCTCAAACTCATCAATGATGGATGGTAAAAGTGCTTCCGTTTTCATGCTAGAAAACATAACAATCTCTCCTCTCCGCATTTAGCATCAACACCCTTGGCCCGCCATCAGAAAGAACCATATGAACACACACACACACACACACACAGGTACAAAGCGACCAGTTCATAGCCCAAAGCTATCACATCCTGACAACCTATGCCTTTCACCTGCACCAGCATCAATAAACATCTTCCCTTGTTACTCTTTGACGCTCCCACTAAATGCTTTGAATCAAGTGTTAAAAGGGTTGAAAACACCTCGCCGACACTATTCACCGCAGAGATGGAAGATTTAAATATAAATGAATGCACAGTCTTTGAAAAGCCGCAGCAGATGCCTAACACCTTGCTTTGGTGGGTATCACAGAAAAGAAAAAAAAAACGCACACTGAACCGCGACTTTCACATACAGCGTAGAGGCTGTTCCTCTGTTCGAGAGATGACACTGCAACAGCATGATTCCCCATAAGAGCTCAAATCATCTCGCACTCTTCCTCGCACGCCCACGCGCTCACAATCACACTTCTGCCTTTGTTTGTTTTCTTTGCGAGCTCGTATGAAATGTTGACAAAGCAGAAGTGCTTGTTTGCGTTTCATTTTACAAAAGGTATCAAGGCCGAGACGCTTCGCATCTGGACCGCCGATCAGATGTGCTTAGCACATGTGGGCCGAACAAACATGCGCTAGTATAGTAATAGTTCGTGAATTGAGTACGTCCAAAAAGTGTGGGCGGATTTTTCCCATGCACCTTGCTCTGTTTAACAGCAACAAAATGCGTCTCTGTTACTGTAGAAATTGAATAAACGAGTGAATTAACAGTGAAACGACTTGCTTTGAGCAGCGGTGAGTTTATTTCACTCTTACCTCTCGTTGAGAGTGAACCGTGACCTCGCGAGTAACTTTTTCCGAGCAGTTCTTTTTGCTTTACTTCACCACCTCCTCTCACTTCAGCTGCTATCTGTCTGAATCATGAACACGCTCATGAAATCTTTACCTGCTAGAAGCCAACAATGTGGGAGGGATGATAATAACATCATACATACCAGATCAAGTTCATCAACTCGTCAAATAAAATGTGTTCCCACACCTGGTAAGCATCCTCTAACATACAACACAGTTTTTTTTGTCACATATCTTTCCCACCTAGTTAGGAACATTCATCACCCATCACCCTTAACGAGAACCTAATCCTCCCTTCTGAAATGCTAAAAAGTACATATATCTTTTGTGGAAATCTCAGGACCCAAAAATGTTCCAATTATTAAGTTCGGTCTATCCATTGGTGCACTTGCTCGCACAGACATCACACACCATCAGTGCATTCCTCAAGGCTGTTTAGAGTTGTCGACAGGGTGAAGTACTACATGTTCCTGGATCAACATCTTTGTTGACCCTGGATCAACTTTCCAATCAACCAATCAGATCTGAGGGACAAGTTTACAGTTTATGTCAAGTTTAGGCGGTGAAGTACTTAAACATCAGTGTTATTACTAGAGCCAGACTGATATAAGGCAGGACAATATTATCGGCCGATATTAGGCATTTTCTAAAATATCGGTGTCGGCAGTTATAATGGCCGATAAATGAATATTTTAAAAAAAAAAAAAAAAACAGGCGAATCACGCTTCAACCATGGCATGAGTGTTGGATTTGTATAGTTTGTCCACCAGAGGGCACTCTACACCGTCCCTGTTGGCAACACTTGTGTATAACGCGCCTGCTGATCCAGCCAGAGTCAGGCAGAGAGAACCAGTTATGCATTATCATATTATTTTAGTTAAAACTCATAATTAAATACAAATAACTAATGTTAGGGAAATCTGATCATATTTTGTTGCTCGTTTCTGAAATAAAAAAATAGTAATAATATCGGCCGATATATCGGAATATCGGATTTTAAAACCAACAAATATTTGTATCGGTATCGGCCTTCAAAATCCTTTATCGGTCGGGCTCTAGTTATTACCCTCTGATTTTAGGGAAAAGTTATGGGTAGGGATTGGGTAAGGACTACATGTTGATCCAGGATAAACAAAATATGTTGATCCAGGACCATGTCTTACTTGGCAAAATCACGGTGACACTATTGCTAACCTCTCTGGAATTGCCTACTCTACCTTAAATCGTTTTTTAGTAGACTGCTCTCTTTATGAAAGAACATTTGAACCTCCATTTTGTCTTGAAATCTTAGTAAATAACCTGAAGTGGGAGGAAAATTATTATAAGTCAGGAACCAATCACAACACACTGGTCCAGCCGACCAATCAGAGTACATTGTACTTCTCAGAAGGAGGGGTTTCATAAAGAAAGGAACTAAACAGAGCCTTACTGACAGATAATAATGTCAAATGTGGAAAAAATAATGTGTTTTGAACATTCAGGAAACATCAAGACTTTGAAAAGGGGCATACAAGGTCCCCTTTAAACTACAGCAGCTTTACAAGCATAATTTCTCAAATCATCTACAAATTAAACTGAAATAATCAAGGCAAAAAGCAGTTGATTGAATCTGATTTACCTCATGTAATCAGACGCTGTTGACAGTGGAACTTCCACGCTGTAGGTGGGATCGCTATGAAATCTTTTTAATTACACAATTAATTATGAACTTGGTAATTAGATTAATTAGTTAATTGCATAAAAGGGCCCTTCCCCTTGCTGTAGTACTGCATACAATTAAAGTTAAGCGCTTGGATGCAGCCAGCCTGAAAAAAAAAAAAATGCATATATACACCATAAACACAACAGCGTTTGTGAGTCAGGTGGTCCATTTGGCAACAATAAACTGGTAATTTCAAAGGCTACGGAAGATATAGTTGATATTTCTATGAATATGCATTATCTATAATATTATTAATTTGCATTGAAATATGAAGAAATGAGAGCGATTAAACATTAGCATTTACCATTATTATAAAAAAAAAAAAAAAAAAAAATTGACCCTGAAGGCTGATGTTTGCAGCATGTTGGAGTCTCATACAGGCTGAGTGTTATTATTTCAACATGAACAATACTTCTCTATGCTACAAAACTCCACCACACCCACCATTCTCATTTTTGCCACATTAAATGGAAATTCATCAGTCAAACAGTCATAATCTCTCTCCTTCCTGCGATCACTCATTCATCTCACTCCTGGCCCGCTGTCAGCACTACCAGTCATGCACAGCAAACATGGCATCCTGCCAACATGGGGTAATTAATTTCAGTATTTCCACAAAGGCAATTGATTGACAGAGTCGTATTTGCCTTGAATCCTCATTACTCCACAAACGCGCCTTCTTTCCCGGGCACCTCCTCTCTTCCTGTCCTCCTTGATATTCATGGGTTCTTCATCTTTTCCACACTCCTCTTTGAGTACTGTCACCGTATGAATATTCTCCCACAGAGGGAGTGTGAACACGCTTGGCTTCCATGACTCAGTGCTTCGGTTCTTATTCAATTATTTAGGTGTTGTTATTGATTCTGTTTAGAAACACAATGGGAAAGACGGAGACCCAACACCAGTATTGCCTGTACGTAAATATCAATATGTCCATAAATTCAAACCTCCAAAGTGCACCCGATCGGTTTAAAAAAAATAAAATTAAACAGATAATGTCATAATATGGCAATGCTATAAAGTAACTTATTAGATCAGAACCATATATCAACATAAACCCTCCAAAATAAAGATTATTTAAGAGGTTATAGCAACAACAACAAAAAGTAATTATTATTCATTTTGTAGTATTATTATTAAAGGAGTACTCCATTGGTACCTAGTCAATCGTTCTCTGAGATTTGTTTTCATGATAATCGAATGTAAAGAGTTGTATCTCTAAAAACGTTAGCGTTTAGCGTATAACGCTAGTATATGGCGCATAGAATAAGTAAAAAGAAATCGCTAATTAATACCACTAACAAGGCACAAAATAGCCCCACACTAACACAGTAACATAATGAGGGTCCATACATGCAACTTTGTAAGTGTTCAGACCGCTTAATAAGAAGATACTTTATAAAGACAGTTCACTTCGCGTATACAGACAGGAGCCATATTAGAAAACAGTCTCGATAAGTAGATCCCTGAACTAGCGATTTCTTTTTACTTAGTAAATGCCCCCAGTACTAGCATTATGCGCTAAACAGTTTTTAGAAATAAAACTCTTTACATTCGATTATCATGAAAACAGATCTCAGAGAACGCTTGACTAGACCAAAGGTTCATTTTGCGCCGGAGTCCTCCTTTAACTGCATAAGCCAAATAATAAATGCAAAATGCAGTTTTTATACATGCGTAAAACAACACAAGTTTGATTTACTAGCCTAGCATATGCAATAGTTCTAATATATATATATATATATATATATATATATATATATATATATTATGTTGCCATCTAAACTATGCACATTTATATAGTTAGATGTTTTGTTAAAGTCTTTCACAAGAGAACATATTCACCCACATTATTCCGCCCATGACTAAGACATCAAATTATTTTGTTCCACTTTTCTCTATCGCTGTATCGTTTAAAAATCTTTCACATTTTTTCAGCTCGTTTTACGTCAGGTTTTCATCGACGCTCGTCTTCAAAAAGGCCTGCTGCTGTGAGGATGACGGTTCACGAACTGAGTCCCGTTCCATCCTGAAGTCTTCAAAACCGGTTCCAAAACACGACACATCTTTCCGTTAGACTCCACCATTAACTTCCCTGCGAACGGAAGCTGTGCTCTTGAATAATATGAGAGGATTTGCGCTCTCATGGGGTCTTGTAGCACACAAAACCATGCATGTTTTATTTAAAGGCACTTTATAAATCCAAACTCTCAAGAACAGGAGCAAAGCCAAAAGAATAGAATGAAGTGGTACGACGATTTGCAATCCATTGACTCGCTAGAAATTCCAATGCAACAAATAGCATAATGCATACCAAAAATCAAGGGACAACATTGGTTTAACATTTAAATACACTGTAAGGTTTAATTACGGAGGTTTTCTGCTACACACGCTTCACTAAAGATACCGATCGTTTACCCAGGAACCCCCTAAAAGAGAATACCACTTCAGACGATTTAATCTTTAATGATGTGAACTGAACTATAAACCCAAGGCATTGAATCATGCATCAATAAATAAACAGCTACGCTTTATTTTATGTCCGTTTGGTGTATTTAAACAGTCACCACCATCTCAACCACCAATTATAACCCAGAGTTATTAGATTACAAATTAAACTGTACATCTGCAGCGCAGCAAGCGGAGAATGAATGTCGGTAATTATTCCACGGGACGTTGAAATTGCAAAGCATTTAAAATGCTCTAGCAAATACCCATAAGATTAGAATTAGCCTTTCGAGCTTTTAAATTACACACATAAAGTCATGTCGGAAAATCTTACGCACACTCGCATCTTGATAAACACGTTATATTTTTTTGAAATGTCAGAATGAAGTAGTGGCGCATGAAAGGCTGACCTGCAATTAGCACCCGCTAGCTTAATACCTTTTGATTGAAAGCATAAAAATAATTAGTCAATCTGCATAATTGCTAATTAGATACTAATGCATATGTGCTCGCAATTAACAACAGCTGCACGGAGTAAAGGTAGAATAAACTGAAGGAAGTATAAGGCTCGCAAACACAACTGCGGCTCGTGTATTAGCTCGCAGTCGCTTTCTTACAAACGCATCACGTTGTTTTTTCAAACCCTCGAATTGTAGAGCTTAACCGTATCCCGTAATTATCATCTCAGAGGGTTGCTTTTGTTTGCATGTTTTTTTGTGGCGAAGGAAATCAGCTTTCTGAAGCCTACACATGTCGGGATCTCCCGCCGAGTCCAAATGGAACCCACTCAGAGACACTTCCCTGTGTTCTTACGTTGTTGCCAGGAATTGACGTTGACAGTCCTGTCGACAGCGTTCGAAAACCCAAAGCGACTGCGAGAGGTGACAAACAACTTTAATGCTCGAGCCGGGGTAAAACACTGAAGAAAGGGAAATAAAAGAGTGGAATGCTCGCAACTTTTTGGGGATTAATTCAATCTGCACAACAACCTGCAACCCTCAGTTCCCCTGTGGTTGGTACAGATCATCAGAAGTTGACAAATTAATCCTCACAGCCAGTTTTCACAGAAGACTGCTCCCTGAACTCGCGGAGCATGCCGGCATTGGAAGATTTGTGCGGAACACAATGGCTCCACACACTAGAAGTCAGCTTTCCATGACGTCTGAGCGCAGAAGACCCACGGAGCCGTCGGTTCTCACTGCTATTGTTAACTGCGCTTCAGAAAGAGCATTGTGTGACATTTCTGGATTTAGGTAGATGTAAAGCTCAAGGTTTCACATAATCCGTGACCTTGGATAAGGCTCTGTATATTTGTACACGTCTCTCGGGAATACTGGATTCTGATTGGTTAATCGCAGCATTATGTGGTCCTACGTTTGTGTAATGATGACTCTAAACCGTATAACTGAACTTTTGAGTTCCTTCAGACACACGTCCATTTAAAAAGTTTGAGGTCGGTAAGAGTTTTTCAAGTCTTTTATGCTCACAAAGGCTGCACTTATTTCTATGGAAATAAATACACTGTACTATTGTGAAATATTAATACAATGGTTTTCTTTTCATATATTTAAAAATGTAATTTATACCGTGAGTTTTTTAGCATCATTACTCCAGTCTTCAGTGTCACGTGATCCTTCAGAAATCATTCTAATATGCTGCTTAAGAATTTTTATTCTATTTTTATCAATGTTGAAAACAGTTTTGCCGCTTCGTAGTTTTTGGTTTCTTTGATGAATAGAAAGTTCAAATCAATTGTATTCACCTTTTGATTAACTGAATGCCTTTGCTGAATAGACTTTATAAAATATATATATATATATATTTACAAAATCTAACCAACCCCATCACTCTTTCATAGCTATAATGGTTTTTATACTGTAGAAACTATTTTATATTACCAAACCCAAAACATCACAGAAAACTTTCTGCATTTTTTTACATAAAAAAAAAAATCACTAAAGTATGGAAGCTTGTTTCCACCACTAAATAAAAAATAAATAAATAAATAAATAAATTGTGACTTTTTATCTCACAATTGCGAGATATAAAGTCAGAATTGTGAGAAATAAAGTCGCAATTGCGAGATATAAAGTCGCAATTCTGAGAAATAAAGTCACAATTGCGAGATATGAAGTCAGAATTGTGAGAAATAAAGTCGTAATTGCAAGATATAAAGGCTCAATTCTGAGAAATAAAGTCGCGATTGCGAGATATAAAGTCGCAATTCTGAGAAATAAAGTCACAATTGCGAAATATAAAGTCGCAATTCTGAGAAATAAAGTCACAATTGCAAGATATAAAGTCACAATTCTGAGAAATAAAGTCATGCGAGATATAAAGACGCAATTCTGAAAAAAATAAAGTCACAATTGTGAGAAAAAAAGACAGAATTGCAACTTTTTATCTCACAATTCTGAGTTTTTTCTCACAATTGCGAGTTTACATCTCGCAATTCTGACTTTATAACACAAATGCAAGTTTATATCTTGAAATTCTGACATCTTTTCTCAGAATTGTGAGATATAAACTCGCAATTGCGAGTTATCAGGCCCTCAGAATAGTTTATATATCTCACAATTCTGACTTTAAAAGACGCAATTTCGACTTTATATCATTCAATTCTGACTTTTTATCTTGCAATTCTGACTTTATAACACACAATTCTGACTTTATAACACGCAATTCCAACTTTGTCACGCAATTCTGACTTTATATCTCGCAATTCTGAGAAATAAAGTCAGAATTGAGCGATGTAAACTCGCAACTGTGAGAAAAAAAGTCAGAATTGTGAGATAAAAAGTCGCAATTACCGTTTTGATTTTTCATTCTGTGGCGGAAACAAGCTTCTATATTAAAGGCCCTTGCACACTGAGTCCGAAATTCGCATCCGAAATTGTCGCACGTTAAAAAATAAATACGACCTCACGTTATGTCAATCACGTTTGCACACTGCCTCCAAAACTTTCGTCAGTCATGAAAAAAAGAATATAATCTGGTTTGATTTTCTGCGTTTTTCGCATCCGTAGCAAGCTGTTTGAATGGTGTTTTGACAATTCAGAGCCACCGAATCATGAATACGAAAAAACGAACTCAGAAAATTTCGAACTCAGTGTGCAATGACCTTTAGTATGATTTATAAGCTGTTTTCCACATGGGGACTGAAACAGTGTCCCCACGAGGACAAGAATATTGCCATCTTTGTGGGCACATTTCGTCCCCATAATGTAGGGTTTAACACACCCCACATACTGTAAACACACACTCACACACACTCTTCAAAGAGAAGCCAGTTCTTAAGTTGAGTAAGAAACTTTTTTTGCTGCACTGCAGTGCTCTCACAGTCTGTGCAGCAGAACTCTAGATACACTTTGTGATATGCTTAATTAATGAAACTGGTGTGTGTATGAACATCTCATACTTTTATCAATGCACACCAATCCATACTGAGGCCAATGGCCAAGGCTCGATATCACAGACCGATGGGGAGCAGACTTCATTCGCTCAGGGTTCATTTCTGATCACATCTGTCCATCTTTCAGCCAGTTTGTCAGAACTTTGACTTTGGTAGGAACATCCATACCGGCTGTCTATACACCTTTTCATTGAAATCTTTTATTTGGAAGTTGCAAATGTCAAGTTTTATATTCCCTGTGCTATCTCGGACGTAAAAAGAAACTCGGTTGGATTTTTTCATCTCATCCCTTACTGACCTCTAATTGATGTTGCCATCCGAGCCTAGTGATGCTCCCAATATAGCCCCTGTGTGTGTCCAATATTTGATTATGCGCCGGTCTCCATGGCACCACGGCCATTTGTGTGCTAATTAATTACCAGGCTTAAGAGCTTGTAGATAATTGGTGTGTACACCACCATCAATTCCATTAAAAAGAGCAATTATCACCTACCTTATGCAAATGATTGTTTCAGAGCTCCCCCCCCCCCTCTCTCTCTCCTCAAATTAAAAGGAGACACTTGAGTCTTGCCACTCTGCACTAGATCACACTTTCAATAATCATATTAATAGCAAGAAAAGTCTCACAGATACATGTGTGTGTCGTTTATAATGGATCTTTAGAGACCAAAGAAAGGTTCATGAAAAAAATCTTTTTGCAAAAAAACTGTACGGACTCTGTATACAGTACACAAACGTGTTCAAATGAACCGTAAGGCGCAAGCGCACGTGTGTTAACTATCGGCGACCTTGGGCGACACAGGTGCTGGAGCAGATCTATGGCTCTCTGTGATGGGAAAAGTAGGTCACGGAGTTCTTCCGCTGGAAATATAAAAACTGAACATCTTTGCCGCATGAGACCCCAACAGGGAAATCACGGCTAAATAAATCAAGTGTGTGCTGAGACCGATAGAGCTACACACTCTCAGCCCAGAGAGACGTGACTGACCATTAGCGTATAAATACACATGCTTCCATCACGGCTCTCGCGCAGGAAGTGACCTCAAACCCTACGGTGACAAATTAAGGACAAAGATGTTTTCTTTTGACCGACCTTTCATAGTTTTCGTCAAGGTGAGAATGAAGGTTCTTGTGGTTGAGATCGCTTAGATGAACTATGCTACAAACAGTGTTTTCCCTTCAGTTCAACTCTCTTTCTTTCACACATGCACACACTACTGCTTTTATTTCTTTTCTGTAATTGTCATTTGTTTTGCATTAATCTCAAGTATAGATTTTGGGGGCCTTTTCTGAGCATTATTCAGGTCATATTTCACTCTAAAATCAAAAGAAACAAGAAATTATATTTTTCTGAAAGAGTATATTTATTAAACTAGTATAGCTAATATATATATATATATATATATATATATAGAGAAATCTAATACTTCCTAATCCTTTCCATCTCCGCCTCCTGATCCCTAACCCCACCCCTAATCCTTCCCATCTCCGCCTCTTCATCCCTAACCCCAACTTTAACTCTTCCCATCTCCACCTCCTGATCCCTAACCCCAACCCTACCCATCTCTACCCCCTGATCCCTAACCCCAACCCTACCCATCTCTACCCCCTGATCCCTAACCCCAACCCTAATCCTTCCCATTTCTACCCCCTAATCCCTAACCCCAACTTTAATCCTTCCCATCTCCACCTCCTGATCCCTAACCCCAACCCTAATCCTTCCCATTTCTACCCCCTAATCCCTAACCCCACCCCTAATCCTTCCCAACTCCACCTCCACCTCCTGATCCCTAACCCCACCCCTAATCCTTCCCATCTCCACCTCCACCTCCTGATCCCTAACCCCACCCCTAATCCTTCCCATCTCTACCCCCTGATCCCTAACCCCACCCCTAGAACCCTAACCCCACCTCTAATCCTACCCATCACCACCCCTGATCCCTAACCTCACCCCTAGAACCCTAACCCCACATCTAATCCTACCCATCTCCACCCCCTGATCCCTAACCCCACCCCTATTCCTACCCATCTCCGCCCCTGATCCCTAACCCCACCCCTATTCCTACCCATCTCCGCCCCTGATCCCTAACCCCACCCCTATTCCTACCCATCTCCACCCCCTGATCCTTAACCCCACCCCCAATCCTACCCATCTACACCCCCTGATCCTTAACCCCACCCCCAATCCTACCCATCTCCACCCCCTGATCCTTAACCCCACCCCTAATCCTACTCATCTCCACCACCTGATCCCTAACCCCACCCCTATTCCTACCCATCTCCACCCCCTGATCGCTAACCCCACCCCTAATCCTACTCATCTCCACCCCCTGATCCTTAACCCCACCCCAAATCCTACTCATCTCCACCACCTGATCCCTAACCCCACCCCTATTCCTACCCATCTCCACCCCCTGATCGCTAACCCCAGCCCTAATCCTACTCATCTCCACCCCCTGATCCTTAACCCCACCCCCAATCCTGCCCATCTCCACCCCGTGATCCCTAACCCCACCCATAATCCTATTCATGTCCACCCCCTGATCCCTAACCACACCCATAATCCTATTCATGTCCACCCCCTGATCCCTAACCACACCCCTAATCATTCCCATCTCCACCCCCTGATCCCTAACCCAACACCTAATCCCACCCATCTCCACCCCTCTGAAATCTGGATCCAACTCCAACCCAGGATCTCGTGTACTGCAATGAGGTGCTACTGGATTTTGGGGTGAAATATGAGATTCACCCATTTATACGATCTATAAAACAATGTATACTACTAGTAGAATCATACAAACCAGACTTATTTTGCCATCTAAACATCTGCCATCTAAAACCAGACAAGTGCGAGGCATCTGGTCAGTCGCTTGCTTTCCATTTCCTGCCTCCATATATAGTGAATCCCACTGATCAACATACATTATACAACACACATATTCTGATTAATAGGCCCTTATGTCACTATGCAGAGTATAGGACACTTATTACACGTGATTTCAGAATCTCTTAATGCGCATCCTGCATTTCTGCACAAATATAGGCATGATTATGCAATTTTGCCTCTACCCATCTCTTATTTATTACAGCCATATTGACTTGTGCAAACTTCATTCAGTGTATCGTGAGAGCACTATTTACATCGGGAACTGTTATTGCAGAACATTAAACTGTCGTACAGTACACATTGAATGGGAAGGCGAATAATGAAAACCATCACCATCATGTGATGTTCATCTTCCTTTCCGGCTGCGCTCCTCCTGCCGGCTTCGGTTCAGAGAAGTGAGAGAAGAGGAACGAGGACACATCTTTCAGCACACACTCACCAGAGTTGGGGTCCGAGTTCCCGTCTGCTTCGGTCCTCTTGTCCGGAGAGGTCTGCTCGTAGAAGTCGTCCTGCGCCTGCACCAGAGGGAGAGGGTGTGAGAGGAGCGGGACACTGCCCACGGGCTCATGGTCCCCCAGCCCACTGTCACTGCAGCTTTCCTGAGACCCGTCCGGCAGGTGAAACGTGACGCGCCGCTGAGACTACAACACCAGAGAGCAGAGAGACAGAGACACGCGTTAATGCTCGTCTCAGTGTTTCTCGATCAACCAGCGACTTTCGGCGGATCGATTGTCAATCGATGCAAATTAAAATGGGGATTTGTTCACTTCTATAGAAATGAACAAACAGGATGTTTTGGATTTGATTTGGTCAAAATTGGCCCTGAGCACAGCAAACACAAGTCACGTTTCACATTACGAAGCTCTCTTCACTACAGGGCATGCGTGTGGTGTCATGCGCACAGTGATACGCTCTGAATGCAGCGGAAAGCGCTAATGGTGTGATGTGTTAATCACTAAAATAAATGACAGTCTTATGATATAACAGCATTTAATGTGTGTGAGAAGATGAGCAATTGTGCTATATTTAGAGAGAGAGAGAGAGAGAGAAAGTATATGATGTTCAAAAGTTCGGGGTCATTACAATTATTGAATGTTTCTTGCGAAGAATGCAAACACCAAAGCAACATTTTCATTTAGTTTTAAGTATAAAACAACTAAAACTAAAGATGAAATAAAATCAAATAAAAAACTACATAAATATTTAATAATAATGACAAAAGCACACAAAAAAA
The DNA here is from genome assembly GCF_988280905.1 of Pimephales promelas. Taxonomy (NCBI): domain Eukaryota; kingdom Metazoa; phylum Chordata; class Actinopteri; order Cypriniformes; family Leuciscidae; genus Pimephales; species Pimephales promelas. Next base: position 4,297,174 of record NC_142776.1, on the reverse strand, counting down.
ACTAACTAAAACAAATTCAAAATGTTAATAAAAACTATAATATTATTTCAATTGTACTAAAATAATATAATTATTGTCGTTTGTGAGTTGCTTTTGATAATTGCACTTAAAAAGCATGCTAAATGACAATATTTATTTTTTCAACAATTTATCGATTATTATTATCAACATTATCATTTCAGTGTTAAAATATGAAGACCTCAGATGTAAAAGCCTCTAAGTGCCATTTGAAACTTTCTTCTAGAATGATCATTTTTATCAAGCTTGTATATTTAAATGACAATTAAAGTGAAATTACTGAACTTAAAGGGATTCTCTACTTTTTTGGAAATAGGCTCATTTTACAACTCCCCCAGTGTTACACAGTTGGGTTTTACCATTTTCGAATCCATTCAGCTTTTTTTCTTTTTTTTTTTTAGAAGAATATCCAACCGCGATCTCAAAGGAATTGTTACGAATTTTACGAGGTGGCTAATTCGTAACAATTCAAACGACCTCACTCGTACAAATTAGTACAGTTTTGCTAAATCGTACATATTTTACGAATTGGCCAATTCGTATGAATTCGTACGAATGACCTACCCCCGACCCCGCCCCTAAACCTAACCCTCATGTGGGTTTAGACAAATCGTATGAATTCGTACAAGTGAGGTCGTACGAATTAGCCACTTTTTAATCACTCGTACGAATTCGTGCGAATTGGTCATGAGATAGGGTAGGAATATCAGTAACCAGACAGTTTCTGGTCTCATTGAAGTCAATGAGACCAGAAACTGTCTGGTTACTGATATTCTTCTAAATATCAGAAAATCGGCTGAATGGATTCGAAAATGGTAAAAACCCCACTGTGTAACTCTGGGGAATTGTAAAATGAGCCTATTTCCAAAAAAAAAAAAAAAAGTGGAGTTTCCCTTTAAATATACAATCTTGATAAAAATGATCATTCTAGAAGAAAATTTCAAATGGCACTTAGAAGCTTTTGCATCTGAACTCTTCATATATTGTCTACATTATTTTAATATTAATATAGTTGATTATTAATATTATCAATTAATACATTTACAAATGTAATGTATTCCTGTGGTCAAAGATGAATTTTCAGCATCATTACACCAGTCTTCAGTGTCACATGATCTTTCAGAAATCATTCTAATATGATGATTTGCTGCTCAAGAAACATTTCTGATTATGATCAATGCTGAAAACAGTTATGCTTTTTTTTTTCTTTTTCTTTTTTTTGAGGAAACCTTTATATATAAAAAAATCAGGATTCTGTGATGAATAGAAAAATCAAAAGAACAGTGTTTATATGTAATTTCCCTAATGCATTTATTGTCCCTTTATTCAAAAGTATACATTTCTTGACCCTGACCTCAAACTTTTGAACGGTATTATTGTACGAGTTGCTGTATTGTAGTTATGGTTGGCACAGGCTCTGCCCACAGCGCTGGTAGGCGTCAGAGGAACACCACTGCTGGGTTGGCACGGCCCGGCCAGAGTCCTATTCACATGGCATGTGCTCACACTGGGCACAGAGGCTCAAAGCAATGTGAAGGTTCCGGCATCACCGTCGAACATGCGTGAACCGTCCGTTTTGATTGTTTATGCAATGAATTACGCTTAATCCAACATGTCTGTCCGCATAACCTCTCCCACGCAGTTACTAGGAAATGATTCCACACATCCAAGTCGCTTTTAAAGAAAATATTTCTGCATTGCTGATCTCAGTCACTTGCTAATTTTAAGCATACTCTAATGACATTTCACAAAGTCCAGTACGGAGCTCTCCGCTAACCTTTCTGAGCGGGAAGTTGTCTTTTTTTGCACCATCTCTGTCGACTGTCTTAGACGACTCTGCTGTAATTATTGGCAAAAGCAAAGGTCAGCCAATCTCAGCGCTATGCAAATGACCTCATTATATAATTTGGGGCATTTCAGAAAGCATGTGACATTCAATTAGAGGTAAAAAAAAAAAAAAGCACCCGCCGAACAGTAGCTTGAGCGCGACAGAACACTTTAGCTGGACAAACTCTGCTCTCAGATCTCCGGCATCAGAACTATTTCACTGACCTTCACACCTTTTGACCACTCGCATCACAGATGCATCATGCAAGAAAGCATGGGAAATATTTGCTTATAGTAATTAATAGGGGAAAAGTTTCAGGCCGAGAGACAAACTGTTAATTTACCAGTCATTCATTGCTTGAAATACCATGATATAACAAGAAATGCTGTGGAAAGTTATAGAATAAGTGAATAAACTTAATCGAGTGTGTGGCAAGTGTTAAATTGAGTTTTTATCAAAAAGACGTGTCTTTTAAACTGCTTGAATGTGTGTGCACATACTATTATGTATGTCTATTAGTTTATACCAATTACCTTGTTTAATGTAGCCAATAATACATTTGATTTACTGTCCGTCCGGAGTTTGATCGACACCACTGCAACTAGTCTCACACACCATTCAGTAATATATATGAAGGATATCGTATGCTCTAAAACCACAAGTCCTTTTATTCATACGATATGCTTGTGCTCTCCCAAAACCACATGATATATAATCTCTCATATCACAATACAATATCATCAAAACAATATTGTGTGTAGATCACCTAACAGAGTGAAATACTACCCTTGACCTGAACGATGTCACAGTGCGATACGCATTATTACGCATTATACACATTCATATTAAAGGGACAGTTCACTTTGAAATTATTTTTTGATATGTTTTAGCTTACCTCAAGGGCATCCATGATGTTGGGGTCTTTGTTTCCACAGTATTTTAAATTTTGATATTTTTAGGTCAAACCGTTTGTGTCTTTCAGTCATATAATGGAGGTCTATGGTCACCACCTCAAAGAGCATGCACAGAGAAGTCCAAAATAAACATGATTCAATAACTCATAAATGTAAATACACATTGATGGCCTAAGACACGAAATGAGCGGTTTGTGTGAGAAAACGAAAAATATTTTTATAGATTTTACCTCCTGTAACCACAGCCACGTCCAAGTGATCTAAGGCCGCGGGCGCTTTGTGGCTGTGGTTATAAGAGGAAAAACGATACAAATACTGTTCGTTTTCTCACAGAAACCGATCGTTTCTTGTCTTAGGCCATCAATTTGTATTTACATTTACGAGTCATTGAATCATGTTTAGTTTTAGAATTTGGACCCCATAGACCTCCATTATATGACTGATAGACACGAACGGTTTGACCTAAAAATATCAAAATTGAAACTACTGTGGAAACAAAGACACCTACATCTTGGATGCCCTTGAGGTACGCTAAAACATATCAAAAATTAATTTCAAAGTGAACTATACCTTTAATGAATCATGGTTCCATGTGTACTCATGATGTTTTAAATATCAGTTGATACATTAATGCATGTCTAAAAAAATGGTACGTTTACACCACTTTTATTATTGATTGCTATTAGGATTTGAAGAGAGTTTCGACCAGTTTAACAAAAAGTGTGTTTTAAAAACAATGCCTACCCTAGCATCACATCTAGCAAAAAAAACTATATGGTTTATGCAATTATGCTTCTCATATGAGTGTATAGTTTCTTATTTTAGGAGTGTTTTTACTGAAAAATACGCCAGAAAATAAAGCCACCAGAAAATAAATATGAGGAATTGTTTTTGTGACAATTCGACATACTGGCTGATCTCGAGAGGGACACATTGACCTGCACCGTTTATCAAAAATATGCAACGGAAAACAGCGAAATAATCCGATTTTCAATGGTACGAAAATATAGATTTTAATAAAGGGTGCAAAATACAGCCAGTAAGACATGTGTATGGTACATTTTCTCAAATCCCAAAAAAGTTAATACAGGACCCCTTGTGCATCCGCCTCACACTGAAAGTCAATGTGGGCATATGTGTGTGTGTTTGTGCGTTTGCCCAGCAGTCACTCACTGCTGTATTAGCATAAGACCAGCTTAAACCTTCGCCACTGCCAATTTACACGCAATCATGGCTTATCATGCTTGTCAGCCCATATTAGCAGCGTGTTTTTATATTGTAACGGGCCAAACGCGCTGACGACGGCACCCGCTCTAAGCAAACACACTCGCTTTCAGCTAAGATGTTTGCCCTCGTCAAAGTCCACAGAATCAGTGTCACGCAAGTTTCCCTCTCAAAGACCCGATCAAGCTGCCCGGTTCCCTCACAAGGAGTGAAGAAAGAAGAGATAAAAAGAAAGTGGATGCATCTAAGCACTTTTCAGAAAAAAAAAAAAAAAAATCTCTCTTTGGCTGCGAGTAAATAGGCAATTACGGCATGCATAAACAAATCAGAGAACATGCAGATCTTTAATGAGTTACATTTCCTACATTTCAGGCTTATGTCAGTTTTTCTAAGGAGGAATTTCAGGGCTTGCTTATGAGTGCTTCACTTCCAACGGAGTAGTGCTTAATGGATTTGCGTTAAGTCTGGGTTTAACCTAGCCTCCTGCTCGGCAAAAAGTCATCGCCGTCTGAGGGCTGTTATCGTGGTTTAGCGGCAGATCAGGTCTCTGTGTAGAGATTAGCGCCGGAGTTTGCTGGAACTTTCCAGAGAATGTCACAAAACCTCAGAGCATCTTTCGTAACTCTCTCGGAGGCACAACAAATCTGCCTGGAGTTCGTTACCCACCGTTTCTGTTCTTAACATGATGAATTAAGTCCGAATCGGGAACATTTCCCATTTAGGGTCGGTATCCTCTTTCCTCGATATGAATAAGGAGATTTTTTGTGTGTTTTTGCAGTCGGATGCTACGCGTCTGAGACATAATAGACTGCTGTTTCTGTCTGGATCTCATGGGACGATTCACTGGCAAGCACACCTTCCGCTTCCTCAGTGTTTCTCCCTAACAACGTCCTTGATTCCCACCGCGGGAAGCATGCTGTCGGAAAACAGCGCTCTCTTTTGCACCTTGCAGCCTGTCATATAACCAGGTGTGAAATTTCCAAAGATAATTTCTGCAATCAAATGAATGTAAAAAAAAATTACATATTACACGCATAATTTACAGTAGGCCTTTCACGAGCGCAAAATAAACACCTGTGTGTGGATGTTAAATATGATATACTCATTTGATTTGAAGTTTAACTCTATATGACCTTAAAGGGATAGTTTACTTTGAAATTCATTTTTGGTATGTTTTTAGCTTACCCCAAGGGCATCCAAGATGTATCTTTCAGTCATATAATGGAGGTCTATGGTCACCACCTCAAAGAGCATGCACAGAGAAGTCCAAATTGAACATGATTTAATGACTCATAAATTTCTAGGATGCGGTTTGTGTGAGAAAACGAACAGTATTTATATCGTTTTTACCTCTTGTCACCACAGCCAAGTCCAAGTGATCTGAGGGCACGGGCGCTTTGTGGCTGTGGTTATACAAGGTAAAAACGATATAAATACTGTTCGTTTTCTCACACAAACCGCTCGTTTCGTGTCTTAGGTCATCAATGTGTACTTACATTTACATGTCATTAAATTATGTTTAATTTGGACTTCTCTGTGCATGCGTTTTGAGGTGGTGACCATAGACCTGCATTATATAACTGACAGACAAGAACGGTTTGACCTAAAAATATCAAAATTGAAACTACTGCCGAAAAAAAAATGACACCTACATCTTGGATGCCCTTGAGGTAAACTAAAACATACAGAAAAAAAAATAAAATAAAATATAGTGAACCATCCCTTTAAAGCTTCTGCTAAGACAGCATGGATGTTGCATGATACAAGAGACGTGAAAGTTTCAGATACACAAAACGAAATTACCATGAACAATACAGATTAGGAATATATCTTATTTATGCCACAATGACTTAATCGTCTTACATTTAATTTAGTCAGAATGCACAGCTACTTTTGAACATAAGAATAATGATTATTGCATACATTTTCTATCATTCAAAGGTTTGGGGTGTGTAATATTTATATATATATATATATATATATATATATATATTTAAATAAGTCTCTAATGGTCAACCAGGCTGCATTTATTTGATCAAAACACAGTCAAATTTGATTGTTTCCCATTTGAATATACTATTGTATTCCTGTGATCAAAGCTGCATTTTCACCATCATTACTCCAGTCTTCAGTGTCACATGCTCATTCAGAAATCACTCTAATATGACGATTTGCCGCTTAAGAAACATTATTATTAGTAGCAATATTGAAAACAGTTGTGTTGCTTTATATTATTGTGGGAATCATTGATGAACAGAAAGATTGATTTTAGAATAGAACTCTTTTGTAACATACACTTGCATTTAATATCGATTTTGATCAATTGAATGCATCCAAAAACTTTTGAATAGTAAAGGGTCAAACCAATCAAACCACAAACCCCTGATTTGGATAGAAGTATTTTTTTTTTTTTTTTTTTTTACATCCAGTATGACACACTGCTCGTTTTAGCTAGGTGTCAGTGTGGAATGTGTGCTTGCTAAACCAACACACACACACACACACACACACTTAATAAAAGCCGTAATAGCGCAATCAGCAAATCACTCAAACGCAGTGATTAATATAGCCACACAGTGACTCACACGTGTAGGTAGACGCACACATGAAAAGAAACAGGGCAAGATTTTTACAGTTTGAGGTTTGGTCTCAGCGTGGATATTTCCATAGCAGCCCTGGAGTGCTTTTCATTCGCAAGACGATTGCTCTGAGTCTTCAAGGAAAAAGAGGGAACGTCACCTCACTGCATGCTTCCAACCTCACACACTTCAGCAAATAATCCAATCCAACAACACCTCACCACCTGCTGAAACAATGCGGCTCTTCAGAACCATCAACGTCCACACAACAACAACAACAACACACACACGAGCATTCATCAAGATGATCACCACACAACTATCATTACAGAACCAAATGATTTCAAGACATTCACGCCCGGTTTCACAGACAAGGCTTAAGGTTAGTCCTTTCTGAACTGAGAGCAAACTAAGGCCTAACACTGTAAAAAAATAAAATAAAATAAATAAATAAATAAATAAATAAATATATATTTTAATGATTAGTAATCACATTTTTTCTCTTGTCAAATCAACTTAAATAAATTATGTAGTTCAGATAAAATCAGATTAAATCAATCTCCTTCATTGTATTAACTTTTTCTATTTCAATAAACTTAAAATTTTAAGGCAACCAGGTTACATACTTTTTTAAGAAACCTGGTTGCCTATATATATATATATATATATATATATATATTATGCAACAGTGCAATGGTTAGTCTACCGTAACATTGGAAAGTCTTCTATTCACCATCATCTCTGTTCTGTGGTTGTTAAATTATTAAAAATGTGTTCTTAATTTGTCCAATACATGTCCAGTATTAGCTATATTCTAGGGCTGCCAAACGTTTAATCACGATTAATTGCATCCTAAATAAAAGTTTGTGTTTACAGTACATAATATATGGTGCACTGTGTAAAATTATTTTATGCTTGTATATATATATATATATATATATAAGAAATATGTTATGTCTACATTGTATGTATGTAATGTATATATATATATATATATATATATATATATAATTTAAATATTAATATTTTATATATTTTATATAAATAATATTTTTCTTAAATATACATGCATATGCTTAAATATATACACACACAAAATAATTATACACAGTGCACCCACATATATTATGTAAACACAAACTTTTATTTTGGATGTGATTAATCGCGATTAATCGTTTGACAGCCCTATTAAATCCATTAGTTTCCCTTTCTAAATGCAGAAACACTCACAGACCGAACTGATGAGAGATTTAAAATAAATACATAACATGTTATAAGACATAAATATGTTCATGGACGGTCTGCTTGTTATGAGTGACCTTCTTCAAATAAATAAAATAAAAACCCTTTCAATTGTTCAATAGAAAAAGATAAATAAATCTATTACATGCTTGTTATAAGTGGCCTTATAAAAAAAAAAGGACGAAACTAAATAAAACACTACATAAAATAAATGTAAAAAAACAGTGAATTGAATAAATAAATAAACAAGAAGTGGTACATTCTTTACATCTCATTCATCATTCTTCAACACAAACATATTTTCACAATGGTCAAATCAAACTCCATGTGTTCACTGCTGAATATGAACAGTCAGACTCAGTCAGGCTTTATTATTCACCACGACTGAATATTTGAACCAATAAAATGGATGAGATCTGTCATTTATAGTAGTTTATCTCTTTCTGTACCCTTGTTTGTGGCTTTTCTCCAGGGGAAAGAATAGTCAGTTAAACCTGACTGCAAGAATAACTTGGGAGAACTGCCAAGAGTGTTTGTGAAATAGATATATAGATACAGTACACACACACAGGCACTTTTTTTGAAAGCATCACTGTTGCTGAAGCTCTATACATGAGAGAGAGATATATCCTGCTTTATGGAGGTGTTTTTATGGAGTGAAACAGAGTCTGGAGTCATAACAAAAGGCTGTCTGCCCTCTGTTGGCGTGAGTGCGCTACTGCAGCAGATAAAGATGGTCGCTGCATGCTTTGCCTTTTCAGCCCTCTTTCTTTTCATCGTCCCTTCTTTTTTATCTACTTAAATCGCATCGCTTTCCCTCCCCCTTCTCTATTATCTAGTCCGGGCTCTCTCTCCACCTCGTTTCCAGCTCACATCAGAAGAGAAGGGTTCTGCGTGCAGCGCCGAAGGCCTCGTTCGGTTCATTCTCTGTAGTGTGGCTCTCAGCGCATGTGTTCTCTCGTAATGATCCCCTTGCTCCTCATTACAGGCAGAACGCTGCGACCTCCCTCTCGTCGTACGGGCCCTTTCATTGGCCTCCAACGCCGGCCCGGGACGGCCGCAGTCAAAGAAAACATCCCTTTTCGTCATCCGTCATAATGAGCTACAGCACGGATGAGGGCGAGCGATACACCCCTACTGCTCACGTCACATCCTTTTGTACAGAACCAGCTCAAAACCTCTTTCATCACACAAACACACACACACACCGGTCAACGTATTCATGAAACTGCAGCTTTAAAGTGGGCCTTTTCTCTCAGTGTCCCGAGAACAGACCCGAAACTGCTCTAACAGGCTGAGAGAAGAAGTGAATAAAACATGCGCTGTGTTTCCATTGTCAAGTCCTGAGTGTGCTGCTCAGAGCTCTTCTGGACACTTGGACCTCAGCGTGAAAGCATGTGTAGACTCATCCTGGAGGAAATAGAAGAAATGTCCTGGTGGTGTGTGTGTGTGTATGTAAGAGAGAAAGAGAGAGGATTTTTTAAGCATTTCTGAAGCCCCTCAGTGGCTTAGTGCAACAAAATAGTAATTTCGTTGAACTTATCAACACTATATGAATGTATGGAATAACTATGAACATGAATTCTCCTTTACCATGGGGAGTAAGCAGCCATAGTTTCTGCCAGAGTACCTTAGTTACTAACTTGCTATTAGTCATCATTACTTGTAGAATAATAATACAATGCAAAACAAGCAAAAATGCAAACAAAGATGATTCTTAAATGTACCTATATTGATTTATTATGAATTCAGTGGTAAATAGTAGTATTTAATTTTGTATTGATTTGTTTAGCTTGTTTTGCAGCTGTTAGGTTGTTATCTTGGTGTAGTGTTTTTTGTTTTTTTTTTTTGGTGAAAGAAATCAATATTTTTTCCAGCATTAAACTGATCAAAAGTGACAGTAAAGACCTTGTGAAATTTGTGTCAATACCCAGCCCTAATATATATATATATATATATATATATATATATATATATATATATATATTAGGGCTGGGTATTGACACAAATTTCACAATTCGATTCGACTTCGATTCACAAGCTTGCAATTCGATTCGATTCCGATTCGATTCAATATTGATTATTTTGGATATCAGTTACAATAAATGGCAAATTTTCACAAGGAAATCAAATCTCTTAACTAATGCTGTAAACTATGGGAGTCTAGTTGTAGCCTATAGGCTTTCATTAGCCTAATATGAAGGTAATAATGAACTGTTGTGTAGCCATACAAACACTTAAATTACACTTTTATTTATTTTTATAATAAGACGATTATATGAAATATAAACATTTAAATGGTGACTGTCATAAAAACTTGCCAGATTTATTCAAATATGCATTAAATATTGAAGAACATTACGATTATATGTAATATGGTGTATATATTTAGCATAATGCTCCTCTCTAGAGTTATTTTTTCTAGCTGACTAACGAGTTTATGTGGGTTTTCTGAGGTAAATATATGACGATACATGACTTTGATTACAAGCTGTTTAACTGACGTCTTTCCACGGTTGAAACGCAGATTGAGCGAATCAATGTGACATGATACGGATTTCGATAAGTTGTACTCTATCTTTTAACACACATTCATGTTTATTTCGCGCTGTAACTGGTATTATTAAGCCGGAAGAAAGAGAGATCAGCGCTGCTGCTTCTCTTGAGCTGAGCCAGAGCGATCTCACGCCACAGCGCCAAAACGTTATTTATGTTTTTGAATTTCTAAAGAAAATGGTCGACGTAATTTGAAAATTGAGACTTTGTTTCATATCAATAGTAACAAAGGACAAAGATTATTGCGAATTTTTTTTGGATGTGCGCAGCCGCGATACAACGTTCCATTCATTCAAACGAAACAGGATGACTAATCGATTCTTGACATTTAAGAATCGACATCAGTTCATAAAAACGAGAATCGATTCATATCGATTAATACCCTAATAGCGTATTATTGCCTATGGGATATTTTGCCCATTTTAATCGTCATCAAAATCACACAGTTTGATGTATAATTAACAACTGAAGCAGAAATGGAGCAGGATGTGACTAACCCAAACCCTAACAATAGTAAGAGTGATAATAACAGTAGTGCTGGTCAGGCAAGAACCACTATTAGCTGTAGCAAATGTGATATTTTAGCAGAAACTACGGTTATAGCATGTTAAACACAGCGGCGTGATTAGCGTGGTTCCCTCTGGGCTAATTGTACTTTGCCACATTCTTGAACCTGAATTTTTCTGCCTTCCTTCGCCAACAAGCTCTCTTCATCTTTATTCTCGCTATACTCTTTTTCCTCTCTGGCGCTGAGCCCAGCTGTGAGCGTCCGGCGCTGAGACTCAGTGAGTCCTCAACACTGTGGCGTAAAGGCTAGCTCTGAAACCCTCTTCTGATCTGCCTCAAAGCATTAGCTACACGCTAGCAGCTCCTCACTGTGTGCGCCCTCTCAGTATGGAGTGACTGTAACAACTCGATTATATCTCCAGCGGTGGAGCCAAGAAAACGAAAGAGTTTGAAGCTGTTTTCACAAACCGTACTCATGTTTGAAACGGCAGGTTTCACTTCTGAACGCTAACCGTAGTGTTAGTAAACCTAGAACCATCAAAACATACAAGCCTAACCAGGCTGGGTGACCATCTAACCACATTAGCGTGACGTTTTCAGCAGGCTCTATATGCACTGCGGTATGGATCAAAATGAAAACAGGCACGTGTGAACAGCACATCATCAAGGTTTTGACTGCAAACCGCCACGTGCACAGTGTTGGGAGTAACGCATTACAAAAGTAATACATTACAGTAACATATTACTTTTTGCTGTAACGCAGTAGTGTAAGGCATTACTAATCAATTTTCAGTAATATTTTACTCGTTACATGTTCAGTGAGGCTTGTATTACAGTTGTATTACAGTGTATTGTCTGCTTTTACTTCTTAAAGGCAACAGACTGTGTGAAAGTTTTAAAGCAGTCTTTTAGTGCCAGTTCAGAGCGGTCGCGTCTGTAACATTGTTTTTTCCTCATAAATGCGAACACGAAAACTAAAATAAAATGAATATTTTAGGTTCTATGGAGACTGGAGAGCCAACCCTTCCTCATCCGATTTGCGCAGTGTAATTAACAGAATTACAAAAAAATATATTTTGCCTCCTATTTTTTTTTGTCACGCATGAATGTGTGTCTTTTCCCGAATATTAAAAATAAAACATAGACTGATATTAGTCTAATGTCTGGAGTCCTTTAAGGAAGTAGCCTATATACGTTTCAATACATGTATTTTTTGAGAATTTTTATTTCAAGTTTTGACTGCAAATGTCATCATGTCCATAATGCTGGACTTCCCCAATTTTAAATAATTTATCCTCAACTAGTTTTGTGGTGTAGGTCTACGTATTTTATAATGTTAACTTCAAATAATACTAATAGCCTAATTTAAAGATAAGGCAGCATTGGATCTGGACGGTGAGGAGAATAACGCTGGAGTTGGAAGAGGTGTGTCGCGATTCTGTAGGTTCGTGGATCTGAGTCGTGTGGCGAATCGCGATTTCGGTTTCATATTGCATATCGTTACAGCCCAAAAGTTAAGTTCTACTTAGTTATTTTGGTGAAAGTAACTCAAAAGTAATACATGAGTAATGTAACGCATTACAATTCGGGACAGTAATATTGTAAGGTAATGAATTACTTTTAAATAACAGTAACAAGTAATACCTAATGTATTACAGTTTGGAAGTAACTTGCACAACACTGCACGTGCACGATCTTAACGTGATGCCGAGTAAAGATAGCCCTTATTGATTGTGAGCGCACTTCATCCATGCAGCGCCATTCGAGAGGTAAAAACTCTACACCCGCTGAAATAACGCTTATTTGCTCAATGAGAGCGTGTTTTAGAGATGAGATGTAAATCGATGCAGAGCCACTTGACTCGTTTCTCTCAGCGAGCCGACAGGCCGCACAACGGCTCAGCTCTTTTGTTCTATCTCTCCTTCTCTCTCATTCACCGCTATGGTTCCTGTAAGTGCCTCTTTACCTTAAGCTATTATTGCCTGCGAATTTACTCATAATGCTTCTGCATGCACTCTGTTGAAATATACAACTATATCTACTACTGTGGATGCACTGAAGATGGCCGAGGCGCTCTGCTACTGCTGACGGACTGATTCGCTCCTCTTACTTCTGCATTCCCCACTTCTGTTTTAGCACCACCATCTGTCTTGTTTCCCTCAGAGAGAGTGAAAAGGTTTAAAGATCTGGAAGTGCGTCTGCATCCTTCAATCTGCAACACCGAGGCACATTAGCATATCACGGAGTCAGTAGCGGACGTATGCGGCGCATCAAGACACAAAAATCACATTGTTTCCTCTGCAGTCAGTAAAGATACAAGCAGCCGATGTGACAGCATATGTGTAAAATGTGATTTTATTTACAAAAATCATGGGGTAGTTCATTTTTGGTTTTAGCTCACCTCAAGGGCATCCAAGATGTAGGTGTATTTGTTTCCGCAGTAGTTTCAATTTTGATATTTTTAGGTCAAACCGTTCGTGTCTATCAGTCATATAATGGAGGTCTATGGTCACCACCTCAAAGAGCATGCACAGAGAAGTCCAAATTAAACATGATTTAATGACTCGTAAATGTAAGTACACATTGATGGCCTAAGACACGAAACGAGCGGTACGAACAGTATTTATATCGTTTTTACCTCTTGTAAAATCTTAGGGTGCGTTCGTTTTCTCACACAAACTGCTCGTTTTGTGTCTTAGGCCATCAATGTGTACTTAGAATTACGAGTCATTAAATCATGTTTAATTTGGACTTCTCTGTGCATGCTCTTTGAGGTGGTGACCATAGACCTCCATTATATGATTGATAGACGAGAACGGTTTGACCTAAAAATGTCAAAATTGAAAATACTGTGGAAACAAAGACACCTACATCTTGGATGCCCTTGAGGTAAGCTAAAACATACCAAACATTAATTTCAAAGTGAACTATCCCTTTAAAGTGGGCATGCATAATGCCGACTCTCAGTACTAAATTGAGTTCTGTTTGCTACTTAAAGAGTCAAGAACACACATATTGCTGTCGCCAAATTCTAGCTTAGAGCTGATTGGTTCTTTAAAATATGATTTCGCTCCTTATAGAAACTGGACGAGTGTATGGACAAGAACAAAACCTCCCTCAAACAGCGGGCACAAAAGCCTCACACAAACAACTTTCCCCAGCCTCTGACTTATTAAAGGTAAACAAACTGAGGGTGCAGGTGTGCTGAGAAATCAACCTATCATGGAAAAAATAACCCCATCAAATGACAACAACAAACATCCATCCTATTCCATACCTCGGCGATGAAAAGGCCAGAGTCTTCAGAAAAGGTCTGTGCTTCTGTCTATTTCCTCTTATTTATTTATTTATTTTTTTTCTCCAAGCAGAGACCTGGGGCATGAGGCAATTTCATAACGGCCTGAAATATTGCAAAGGCCTCTTTACTGAGGTTAAACGGCGTACAATGGGCGCTCTCGTGCTACACAAATAGCGGTCGACATGTTGAGGTCCCCTCTCTCTCGCTCTGAGGAGACTGAAGCGCAGGCTCTGCTGCAAAAGAGATGCAGATAGGATGTGTCAGGAGTTCCTTGAATGACATGCCATCGTCTGAAACGGGCCGTGACACGAGGTGAAGCAGCGGTGCTCTTGGAGAGAAGTGCTGCACCCTACGCTGCTTTGCTCTTAACCACCCTACAAAGAGATGTGGTCAGAGAAGGAATGCATCAGAATGACGGAGATCCGCTTTGACACATTCCGAACTCTCGCACTGGAGGCCCTCGGAGTCTGAGGCGAAGGGCTTCGGGGTTCTGTCTCTGTTCCAAACGACCACATAACATTCTGGATTTGACTCTCTCTGGTCTTGAATGCAAAGGACTTGCTAATTTCAGAGGAGCAGCAGAGCTGGAGAGAACGATGTGGGACCTGACTTCTGGAGGTGTTTTCTCATTTTTTAGTTTTAAGCAGGGCTGTTAGGCTGCAGAATTAATTACAATAAATTAAACCAGTGTGATTTCTTTTTAAGGCAAAAAAAACAACTAAATAGCATGCCTTTGTGTAATTATTTTATGTGGATACTTTATGATGGATGTGTGGATGGATGGATGGATGTGTGGATGGATGGATGGATGGATGGATGGATGGATGGATAGATAGATGCTGTAGATTAGATAGATAGAAAGATGGATGGATGGATGGATGGATACATGGATGCTGTAGATTAGATAGATAGATAGATAGATAGATAGATAGATAGATAGATAGATAGATAGATAGATAGATAGATAGATAGATAGATAGATAGATAGATAGATAGATAGATAGATAGATAGATACTGTGGATGGATGGATGGATGGATGGATGGATGGATGGATGGATGGATGGATGGGTGGATGGATGGATGGATGGATGGATAGACGCTGTAGATTAGATAGATAGAAGGATGGGTGGATGGATGGATGGATGGATGGATGGATGGATGGATGGATGGATGGATGGATGGATAGATAGATACATGGATGCTGTAGATTGGATGGATGGATGGATGGATGGATGGATGGATGGATGGATGTATAGATAGATAGATAGATAGATAGATAGATAGATAGATAGATAGATAGATAGATAGATAGATAGATAGATAGATAGATAGATAGATAGATAGATAGATAGATAGATAGATAGATAGATAGATAGATGGATGGATGGATGGGTGGATGGGTGGATGGATGGATGGATATATAGATAGATAGATGGATAGATGGATAGATGCTGTAGATTAGATAGATAGAAAGATGGATGGATGGATAGATGGATAGATAGATACATGGATGCTGTAGATTAGATAGATAGATTGATAGATGGATAGATAGATACTGTGGATGGATGGATGGATGGATGGATGGATAATGTAGATAGATAGATAGATAGATAGATAGATAGATAGATAGATAGATAGATAGATAGATAGATAGATAGATAGATAGATAGATAGATAGATAGATAGATAGATAGATAGATCTAGATCCATCCATCCATCCATTCATCCACCCATCCTTCTATCTATCTAATCTACAGCGTCTATCCATCTATCCATCCATCCATCCATCCACAGTATCTATCTATCTATCTATCTATCTAATCTACAGCATCCATGTATCTATCTATCCATCTATCCATCCATCCATCCATCTTTCTTTCTATCTATCTAATCTACAGCATCTATCTATCCATCTATAAATAGAATTGCTAACTTGTGTTTGGAAAAGAAAATGAAAGAATGTGTTTCTTCCAGAACCTGTCTGCTGTGCTCTATGGGCTGAACAGTGACGCCCCATGTTTAACTGGGAGCAGACCCTCAGTTAGGCCCTTTATGAGAACATGCCCTGAACCGGCCGTGCCCAACCCCTCCAAAACAGCAGCACCTGAAAAGGGCAGGCAGACGGCTGTCTAATGGAAATGGATGGAATTTGCGAAGAGGTGGAGAGAACGAGCGGGAGATGCACAGCAAAGAAAAGAAAGGCAACAAGAAGAAAATGGATCCTGACACGTCCACCAAATGTCACTGCACTCGCTCCGGCCAGCGTCCCGAAAACAGGAACGCACATCAGACCGAGACAGACTGAGAATACGAGAGGAAAAAGCCTCCAAGGAAAGGAGAGAATGACAAAAATACAAGTCGCAAACACAGCACAAGAGAAGGCAAGGAGAGACAGAGAGGAGCGTTTTCACACCGAAGCGCCTGTCTCCCCTAGCGATGAAGGGATAATGTGGTGTTCAGTGTTGCCAGGTGCTAAACCTATTTGCTTACAGAAAAGCAGAATCATGCCTCCCCCCCCTAATTCGCCGGCTCACGCACAGGGCCGACGGCGACGTGGGGAACCCGAGCAGCCGTGGCAACCTGACGAGCCTGAGATTGAAAGAAAGCTCAATTATACTGCTATTGGCAGTCGAACATTTGCAACCCGTCACATGGAGCGTTGTATAGGATTAGCATTGACAAACTGCTGCTTTTCCTGGCCGTCTACCCAGTTTCCTCCTGGCTTCCAGCATCAGATGGGGTGTTCGGCACATCTGCCAGCCTATTAGGGAGGTAAAACGGAACGAGTCATTTGTATGGGTGGATCGTGTTCGCACAGCTCCCTGCAAATCGGCACATGCTAACATGCTAGAGTGCCCGCGGACATCTCTTCGCACGTATTAGAAGTGTAATCTGCATCTTTCCGCAGGCAAGCACACCCCTCCAGAACTATAATCGCAGGGATTGAACGTAATCCAGTTGAGATAGACAGTTGCAGCAAACGTTAGTTCCTCGCTCACGTCTCTTTTCTCTATATTTATCTGGCCTCATGGGTGAGTGGCGTGACTAAGAACTTCACCTCGAATAATTTTACATCAAAGTACTTCCTCTTACATGTTAGGCCACATTTATAAAACACAAGCAGAATAAACATATCTAGTCTCTATAAAACATGTATAGCGAAATTCAAACTAACTAGCCAGGGATTAACATTAAACTACATTTTATGTGAAGCAATATTCTATAAGCAGATATTAATTGTATTATCTGCACCTTTAAAGGGCATCCCCCCCTTCCCCAATCTTATTAAATGCTTCATTTTTCATTTTAAATTCCTAAATTTGATCAATAAATTCAATTTAGAATAGCAAGATTGTTGCAAATTATTGCAGAAAAAAAAATATTGTTTTAAATATACAAATAATAAAGGTTGGAAAGAATGATACTTTTAAACATAACACTAAACCACCAGTAGTTGGCGACAGATGACCGTCTTAATGAGTGAGTCATTGATTCATTCATTCAAACGATTCGAGTTTGAGTTTATGAATGTGGATCTTTGATGACGGCGAGATGATTTATAATTCTCCTCTGATCTTTGATCGGAACTATTATATTTGAAACAGAACAAAAATAAGTCCAAATAAGTATAAAATTCTATATAAATTCCCGGTATTGCATTGGACTCTATGATCGGCGGAAGTTATGGAGCATCCTTAGACCTTCACCGGAAATACCGCCGTGTATAGAGCCCATTAGCACATGTGAACAGTAGCGGGGGAAGGGGGTGCCCCTCGTCACAGCATCAGCACCCCCTAGTGGGGGGCTGTGGACTAACATAATATTATACTTAAAAACTTGAAATAAAAATAAATAATTTAAAAATAAAAATAGATATAATACTGTGTTTGACAAGTGATTAAAATGATGGGCAGTGTACAGTGGCGTAACGAGCCAACGCCGGGCCCGTATGCCCCCCATACCCTCCCCCCCCCCCCCCTGTTTTGGACACAATACGCATGTTCACTCACCATATATCAGGGTTCAAATTGGGAACAAATTACACCAAAATGCATCATTGTTCGTTTCAAACATGTATTTAATGATCAGTAAAATATGTTGTTGTCATTATTTCATTTATTCAAATAAATTCGCAATTTTCACGACTAAAGTAGTAAAATGCGGTAGGGGGCCCCGGGTGTCAATCAATATCGCCAGTCACGCGGGCCCCTGATTGGTCCGAGCCTGTAAGCAACCGCATACCCTACCGATAGTTACACCTGTAGCAGTCTATAAGATATAATTAATGAATAATTATTTGGTAACACTTTACAATAAGGTTCATTAGTTAACATTAGTTAACTACATTAGTTAACATGTACAATATGTGAACAATACTTCTTCAGCATTTATTAATCTTAGTTAATATTAATTCCAACATTTACTAATACGTTTTTAAAATCAAAGGTTGTATTAGTTAACATTAGTTAATGGACTGTGAACTAACATGAACGCACAATGAACAGCTGCATTTTTGTTAACTAACATTAACAAAGATTAATAAACACTGTAACTAATGCATTGCTGATCGCTAGTTCATGTTAGTTAATGCATTTACTAATGTTAACTAATGAACCTTATTGTAAAGTGTTACCAATTATTTTAATATTTCGTTGATAAAAGACTAGCTTACTACTCAGGTAATGTTTCCGTAACCTCACACTCATAGTTTAGTGTCACTGCTAACAATAAGCATCAGAAACATATTTCTGACTTTTTTCCAATATATTTGCTTCTTATTTATTAAATACAGGTAATTTGTTAATAAAACATTGATCAATATTAAGATGCAATTTATATAAAACGAGTCTTTCTTCAAAACAAAACTCAGTGAAGTGGTCGAAATCATGTCTCCAGATATATTTTGCATCTCATATATTTCTCATGCTGCATGCTCACTTTAATAATCAACATTGAGTAAATAAAAACATATTTTCCAACCCAGCCCTCAGCCCTTTAATCTAATCATACAGCCTTGGTGAGCATAAGAGACTTCTTAAAAATATATTCTGAATGGTAGTTTAAGTACAGAACCATGTTTAATAGGACGTCAAAAAGCCACATTCATACAGATTATTCCATGTTGCTGTTGAAATGCAATATAACGAAATGCAACCTGCATTCAAAACTAATTTGCACCAGTAAACATTCCCAATGTTGAATCCCCAATGCTATTTGGGAGTAGGTCTCACTCTCTGAATAAAGTCCCATCAATTATTATTACTCAGAATTGCATTATTCCAAATTCAAATATTCCATCTCATCCCGTCATGTGGTTGGCATGAGTGCTTTACAGGAGCAGGTGGAAAAAAAAATAACATCACTTATGCAGGCAGTGGAGTTTACGCGCACGCGGCCATCTCCGGGAGCCGTGATGATGAAGTGGAATCCGTCACAGGGTTGCCCGAGCGGGCACCTGCCGTGAAGAGACCCTGTGTGCAGGCAACGGTTGATGCATATGTATGCGAGCGGCCCGCACAGCAACGATGCGTTCACGCAAAACAAGCCAATCCGCCTGTGAGATGCGGTGAGGGGAACCGCGCTTCGCTTTGGAAGTCAGGGGAAGCAGAGGACTTCTTGCTCAGATGATTATTATGTGGGTTGACAACTGGAAACACTATAAGAACATGTGCAATATATGCAGTGTAGTTTATTCTACTAACCTTGTACGATTCAAGAAATGCTTGCATGTCAGATCATATTACTGTAATTATGGCTATTTGAAGATCCTAATGCACAGACATTTTGACAGTCCATTTGAATTCATCAAAATGGAAAATTCGTATTGTTTTAATGGAATTTTGCAGTGTTTATTATAAACGATTTATCCGTGCACATCATTATTTTTTACAGAATGTGCAAAAATACTGAGAAATCAAATTTTCCTTGAGCTAATGAGGTCATCATATTATAAGAATGTCCTGTAAGTTTCAGAACTGACACCAGGCACCAGGCTCAGCAAACGACTCGTTTTTCAAAGTGGGGAACTATGACGACAAAGAGGATAAAACACAACCCCCGCAGAAGAAGATCAACGCCTACTTCACCCACCGATTCGCGCATTACACGCATAGCTAAATAACATAGATGCCTACCTCGTGATGACAAACCGGGTCGACATCGTCGTCTGTTCGCTTCATTTCACTGAGAATTGTTTTGTAAACAAGACTAGATTTGCAGACCGATTAAGAGTAAAGAACGCTGCTGTGGAATTGTGCAACACACAGACTTTGGGTCGAACATGTATGGGCGAATCATTCCGGTCGCCATTTTACAACATTGGACGTTTTCAAAACAATTTTCCCCACGCGAATAATAATATGCAAAACTGTTCTCCACTCACAGCAGTGGGCGTTTACTTCCAAGTCTTCAGTGCGAGACGCCGATAAAAAACGAGCGTTTTTGAGCTAGGCTCAAAACTAGGGTCGAAAATAGACTATTACTTATTCATTTTGATGTTTTTGAATGCAAAAACCAAGCGAACGTCATAAGTTGACCTCAGACAACAATATAATACATTTTAAAAAGCCAGTTCATGACCCCTTTAATCAAAATTAACTCTGTTGATGTGTTTACTGGTCTGAGGGTGGGGCAACCTGTCACTCACATGAGATCCACCAATAGGAAACCACAATCAATTCCCCATGGACAAAATCCAATTCACTTGGATATACACCACACTACTGTAGGTAAGACTATTGCAACATCTCATGTCGATAATACAATTGAAATTTAATCAAATGAACTAACTGATTTAGGAACATGGGAATTTAATGAATGACAATAAACAAACAAAATGCATATACTAATATTCATTCTCCAATGAATATGACTCGATTCAGGAATTCCCATGAATTCAGAACACACACGGAATTAGACATAATTATTTTATAAATCACTTATTAAATACATTTGAATGAAAATGGCCCAAATCTCAGTGTTTTTGCCGCTTACTGTACACACGTTCAACGAGATCCATTCACTGGCAGATGTCCACGATAGCATCTGAGCCGGTTGCCGGTGTAAAAGCGAGCCATGACTCAGCAGACGTCACGTGTGGGTCAACCCATCGCCACCGTTCCCAAGGACAACGAGCTACTATCTTCAAGGACAAGCTAAATACCCACTTGCTTTACTATTATCTCTGAAACAGCGCATGAGTGTTATTACCCCGGCCCGAGCCAAATGACACGGTCTGACCTGACATTCGCTGATTGCTCGGGAAGTAAGCAGACTTCCCGCAGTGACAGATTGTGTCCTCCATGACATGAATGAGCTCCTGAACCTCAAATAAATAACAGCCAGATTACAGGTCATAAAGCGCTCCTCACCTCTAGCCTCAGGTAATGAGAAACAAACTTCCATTCCAAAAAAAAAAAAAGGATCCGTTTTGCAGCACAAGAAATACAATTGATTCCCAACCTTAATAATTAATTTTATGGTCAATGATCTTAGCAACCGTAATTTCTGTTGGACCTAATCATCTGGAAAATAAAAATTGCCCAGACCATTTTCTCCATTTGTTTGGTTGCCAAGCAGCCAGCAAATTTCCCTCAAACCCGCAGTGTGTGACATGATCCCACCGCCTGCGTGTTGCCATGTGTCGGTGCAGCGTGTTTTTGAGAGAGAGACTCAGCATATTGGTCTATGCATTGCAATTATACTCATTTCCAAGCACTGGAGGGCAAGAAAACAAGCAGGAACCAGATGATGTAGAAACACCACCATTATGTTGTCTCTGAACACGCAAACACTTTTCTGAAACAACCAATGTTTCCAATGTGTTCGACACCCCCACTACAAAATGACGAACCTTTGTCGTGGAAGTGTATCTTTAACAACACAATGCCATGTGAATAGTCTGTAATTCATGTGGTTCATTAAACGAGTCAAATTTTGAGCTGATACCAAAATTGGTACAGAGAACCGTGGATTGGTACTGAATACTGACATTTTGGTACCGTGACAACACTATGTTATGCTATAAGGTGGTGACGGGGTGGTGGTGGCAGACACATGCCTTTGGTGTGAGAGACCCGGGTTCGAATCCACCGTGAGACACCAATGTGTCCCTGAGCAAGAAACGTAACCCCTAGTTCCTGCAGAGGCGTGCGACCTCTGACATATATAGCAATTGTAAGTCGCTTTGAATAAAAGTGTCAGCTAAATGAATAAATGTAAATGTAAGAAAGCAATATACTGTAGATGGAAGAGGCACATATTACACGTGCACATGCTGCATTCACTCCGATGAAACATTTGATTCCAGCATCAACACACAAATACCTCTAATGGACTCCTTCCCAAAATTAGAGGCTGTCAACCATTTAATGGCCATCATTTTTCTTGCATCAGTGACTTTGAAAGCCAATCATGACTGGGAGAGGGACAAATAAATAAATAACTAGAAGCATGTCAAAAAAAGCAGGAATGGACATTTATGTGCAAAAATCCATAAATACTAATATACCGCTCAACTGAAGTCAGTTTTCTAACATGCGATTAGCTATGTTTTTTAAAAACGTTAAAATATTTCAGGAGACTCACGCTGAACTTTTAAAAATTCTAAATATATTTGAAGAGTTCAGATGCAAAAGCCTCTAAGTGCCATTTGAAATTTTCTCCTGGAATGATAATTTTTATCAAGCTTGTATATTTAAGTTCAGTGATTTCACTTAAATGGCAATGAAGATTACCTATTAATTGTTATTTAAGTGAAATTACTGAACGTAAATATACAAGCTTGATAAAAATCATCATTAAAGAAGAAAATTTCAAATGGCATTTAGAGGCTTTTGCATCTGAACTCTTCATTTAGTCTTTAATTATTCATGGTTTTCTTCACATGACCTGATTAAAAAGCCATCTACGCCATTGCAAATGCATACATTGAATATAATCAAAAGGGTGAAATGTATTATAAAACTGTAAAAAATAAATAAATTAAAAAAAACTGTGCTCACACACAAAAGCATATATTTTGCTGCAGATGTAATGTAGTCTTCAGGATTCAAAACACAAAGCATCATTAAAAGTTCTGAACAAAAACAAACCAGAGGAGTTTTTAAAAGGGGTCACATACATTTTTCATTTATTTCTTTGTTCTCTCTACAGTCCACTTATAATGTTAGTATAGTTTTGTTTGCTTGTTTTTGTGCCAAAAAATATATAATTTAGTTTTCCATGGCCGCTCCTCTCTGACCCTTTGAATCAAATGGGCTGTGTTCATGCTGTGCCTTTAAGATCCCTATTTAAATCTCCTCTTCACATGTAAAATCAGCAAGAGAACTTTCCTGCACCGTGCCGTTGGGTCCAAGTTGCTGTTACTCCATTACTTCTGTTTTTTTTTTTTTTTTGATGTCAGAAATCACAGTACTGTTTTTTTTTTTTTAAGTTTTATTTAGAAATATCTGATTTCTCCATTTTCTCGGGTTGGCTTATTACCGATTGTACTGAATCCAGTGGATACTGCCAAAACATCCCTTAGCATAACAATAATGTTTCAATTCTGCCAAATCAAATCAGTTGAATATGCAATAACAAGTCATCTGGAATTTGTGCAATGAAACCGTTTTAATACAGAGGCATGTTTCATAACCGATTCCATAGTGTTTCCCATTTCATCAGCTCATCTAAATGCTCATAATAAACCATTTTCTATATAATTTATAAATTATAATTGCATGCAGCATGCCTCTGCCCTTGATAATTGTCCCTAATTAAAGTCAAGCTTTGCAGCTCATTATGCGCCCGATTTTCAAAGACTGAATGAAAGGCCGACCGACACAACACATGAGATAACCATAGAGCAGACACCTAAAACAATTACAATATGATTAGAAATCAAAAGGAATGATCTCAAAATCACATGCCATGTCATGCAGTTAATCCAGCCCCCTTTGCAAACATCTTAGCGTCTAATGCAGCGGCGTATATAAAATTCTGCCTCAGGCCTTGCATCCCAGCCAAAACAACTTAATGGATTAATTGGGGAACCAACAGAGTTAATTAGGCCTTGGGGGTTATGATTCCACCCTATGTCAACTCTTGCTTCAGTCTCAACAGCCCTGCTGAGCAACCGCCACAATTAGCAGGAGGAGGAGAGATCTTGGCCACGGGAAGACGAATAGAAGGAGGTTGAGGAAAAAGAAGGGGAAGCCCATTTAGCCCCAAACAAAGTTGAGTGCCAATTCGAGAAATCATTTGGAACTTAAAAAAGCGGTAACACTTTACAATAAGGTTTATTTGTTAACATTAGTTAATGTATAAACTAGTGATGTATGTCTCAAGGCCGGTCTTGGTCTTGGAAGTGTCTTGGTCTCGATTTAGGCGGTCTTGATATAAACTAACATGAACTAACAATGAGACAAATATATATATATATATATATATATATATATATATATATATTTGTTACAGTATTTATTCATTTGTTGACGCTACAATAAAAACACAGCTGTTCATTTTTTTGTTCATGTTAGTTCCCATTACATTAACTGGGAAGGACAAAGCCGAGGGCCGTGAGAGATCCGAGACCGGTGCGTCGCGCCATTCTCTGGCGGCTCTCGGCCTCACCCTTCTCCCCAGTTAATGTATTGTGAACTAACATGAATCTCTGTGAAACATGAATCTCTGTGAACTAACAAGATCTCTCCCCTCGGAAGCATAACAGGGGGAGCGACGACAGTGAAGATCGAGAGAGGACCAGGCCTGATTTATTTGATGTTTTGTTTCATGTTTGGTCAACACAGTCTCATCCCAAAAAGTCATATAACTGACGTCTTGGGACGTCTTTTGACCATACGTCAATATCCGCCTTTTTAGGGCCCCCTTAAACGTCGGTAGATGGCGATCCCGGGCCGTCATACAACTGACGCTTTACCTTTAACGTCAGTTAGGTGACGGGTTAGGTTTAGGTCTGGGGTAGAGTTAGGATCCCATAACCTCATCTACCGACGTTTAAGGGGGCCCTAAAAAGGCGAATATTGACGTATGGTCAAAAGACGTCCGAAAACGTCAGTTATATGACGTCTTGGGATGAGACCGGGTTGGATTGGTGGCAGTCGGCCGTAAGGGGCTGCCGTCTTTTATTTTCTTAAAGTCTTTTGAAGTTTTCTTAAAGTCTTTTTGCCAGTTCCCGCCTCCTTCACATAGCAACAAAATTGGTTATACCAATGTTAACAAATACAACCATGATTTTAATAACGAATTAGTTAATGTTGAACTTAATGCCGCGTTCCAGGCCCGTGTTTAACCCGTGTTTTTCCAACCTTATACCCGTGAAAGTGCCCTGGAACGGCAGTCAAACCCGTGACTTCCCACCCGTGAATTTGTACTAGATCGATGTATTACTACATACGATGTATTATCACATAGCCCGCGAAACCATACAAAACAACAATGTTTCTGCAGACACATGGTGAGAATACACTTTAGGACAATATAACATTGCAGTCAAATTAATAGTAATAATAATACCCACACGATTATGTATTACAATGTATATTGCGCTCAGGTAGTTTGGCGTGACTGGCCTGGAACGCTACAAAGTCGTGAGTCGTGGTTTGAAGTCGTGATTTACGTGCTCAAAAACCTGCAGCATAAAGTTAGTTAATGTTAACTAAAGTAGTAGTTAACTAATGAACCTTATTGTAAACTGTTACCGAAAAAGCATACAGGATCCATGTTATAATTTTATCCATCATCATATTGTTGTAAATTCACTCACACATTGAAAAGAAGACGGATTTGTGATTCAGATTTTTTCTCAACTCTAGGCCAAGTTCATTACTGGATAAGCAGGAATGAGCGTTCTGAGAGCACCTCCTCTTTCTGAGAAAAGAATACTTTGATCTTAGGATGTTTGAATCCCGCTCAAACGATGACTTAGCACTTTCTGTGGATCTTTTTTGGAGGAAGCGCCCATGTTTATTGCCACCTACGCAGACGCTCTGTTGAATTCCAATGCTGGACGAGCTAGCGGAGTCTTTTCCTGGCTGTGTTTATAATGTACGTGCATGTTTTGTGAAGACTGCTAGCGTCTTCTGTTTACCGTCCACACACACACACCCCCAACCCCGGTTAACGGATGCTCCCACACCCCCTCCCCCCACACACAACCGTCGACGAACGCCTGGCAGGGGCCAAATTGATTGGTGTGCTCTCTCCCTTCAAAAGGACCTGAACTCAATTTGCTTGCAATGGCTTCAATTTCCTGGCCAGCCAAATCTGCCCTCATTTTTTTTTTTTCTTGAGGATTTTTTTTTGCCTACTCTTCCTGGAGGACCGTCATTTCATTTCATTACTTTGTGCGAATCCACCTGCCCTCTCCGCCTACTATTCATCCTGCGACAGAGATCAGCGTGTGTCTTTGTGAGTACATGTGTGTGAGTCTGTGTGCATATGTGTGTGTCCTGAGAGGGCAGAAATCGGTTTGTCAAATTGTCACCTAGTCCTTCCACTAAAAATTCATTCGTTTATTCAAACACCATGCCATCGCCGTTCTAATGTATGCGTTTTATCAGTGTTGTAGTACTCGAGACTCGGACTCGTCTCGGACTCGGTCTCGAGACCATATTTTAATGGTGTTGGTCTTGTCATGGACTCGTGTGCATTTGGACTCGGAATTGACTCGTACTCGAACATTTTTTTTTTTAGGACTCCCGATTATTCCCGAGTCCACTCGAGTTCAATTCAATATATTTTTCATGATTATTAATGTATGTTAATAAAATATTTCTTTAAATTAATTGACACGCCCAGTGATTGGTGATTTTCTAGTGCGCAACTGCGCATGACAAATTGTAATAAAATTACTTTTAACACCACCTACTATGTGGCCTTTTGAAAACTGATCATATTTTTTAAACTCTAAGTAAATTCAGCAAAATAAAAAAAGGATTTCTCTAAGTAAATAAAAGTAAATTAGGTAATCAACACTCACTGGTCTCGGTCTCGACTCGGACTCGACCGTCTCTGGTCTCGGACTCGACTCGGACTCGACTCTCTATGGACTCGGTCTTGACTCGGACTCGACTCTCTCTGGTCTCGGTGTCGACTCGGACTCGAGTGAGGTGGTCTCGACTACAACACTGCGTTTTATAGTGAAAGATATCCATCGACAATCTGGGATTTTAAAAAATGGGAGAATATAAAAGTTGTAATTGGCATAAATTATAAAAAAATAAAATCTAAAATAGTTTTGATGCTGAAAATCAGTGGAAAAGGATGTATATAACTGATTTGTTTCCATTTTATCTTCTTTTTAGAAGTTCTGGGAACTATTAAACATGAACGCACATTATAAAAAATAACACTTTGACAGTTTTCCTTCTCATTTTCATCCTTGTCAATAGACTGTTTTCTTCTAGTGCTGCTGTAAATAGCACAACGTTAATGAAACGGCCAAACGCTGAAATTTTTCATTACATGACAGCAGCCATTTGTCATTCGGAGATTTATAATTAATGCAGTTTATCTGCATTAACTCTTTTGATCCATCACGCTCCTGTCTGCCGTGAAGCATATTTTCTGGGCTGAATACTGCAAATAAATGGCACTGGAAACGCATGAAAACAAACAGCTGAAATGTGCGCTTCAATCAGCATGATGGTCTGGGTTATAACCTCACAAAAAAAAAAAAAAAGCCCTGACAATCAGCCAAATGTCTGCCAAACAGGCGTACAAATGTGTTTAAATGCTGACACGATGTCGAGCAGTCAGAGTGTGTTCACGGCCTTGAGAATTTATCTGCATCTCCAAGTTGTTTAAATCCAATTGCCGATAATCGAGAGAGCGTATGAAATTAGGGTTCGAAAAACAAATTAAAGCCAGGTAACTTTCCAGACCCCTTTAACAGAAGCAGATCCCTCCATCTCAGTGTCTGTGTTTGTCCGACTGTAACGTAATTGCCTGACCGGTCCTGACGAGCGGTGTCTGCGGTGGCCCGAGGAAGTCGTCCCCCGGCCGGCCGTGAGATTGGAAAAGCCAGCCTCTGGTTCGCTCGTGCTCCTGGGAAATTAAGTCAGCGTGTATTGGGGTATTGAAATGAAGTATTGAACACGCCTCCCCTGTCCCAGTCACCGGTCCAAACAGATCGAGGTAGAGACAGACAATTCCCTTTATGAAAGGAACAAGAATTAAGCCCGTCCCATGAGACTTCCAGGCCATCCATGATTTTACAATACCACCGTACAGTCAAGTGACACCTCACGGTGAATATACCAAGGATCATTTTGGATGTCTCCCTTATCAGACACCTCTAATTCAGGTCTTAGGGTATCGAACGAGCTGAATCAGGTGTGCTAGATGAGGAAGATGTCAAAATGTGTACAGTGCCACCATGGTTGAAGTGAAACGGGAAAACGATTGGGGAGAACGGCTGTAAAAGCTTCTTTAGGTGCCCTATTGATGATGAGGTGAAGGAATATTGAATTCCCACACATCAGCTGAGGGTGAGAGCGGAGGTTATGTACAGTGCTTTTGTAGTGCTCAATCCCACACATAAAGGAAGCATTTGATGTAATTTTCCGTTGCTGAACCCACACAGCAGGTGGGTTTGCCCACCAGCTAATACCATGATACATACACTGATGTTTACTCTATTTCTACTCGTGACAGAGGAACGTCGGGTTGCTTCCAGGCTTTATCCGATTCAATAACATGATTGTTTCCGGCCCACGTTTGCAGTTCAGGCTGAGTGTGTTTGATTGGCAGTTTCAGGGAAGTGGTTGAGTGACAAGCAGTGGATTTATTAACCCAAAAGTGACCTTAAAGCCACCGCAGGGAGGGATTGCGCCGAACACGGCATTCCGAGGATAAAAGCTCTTTTCAGCCGAATACCAAAAGTGAATTTCCCATAAAGGACTCAATTGTTGGATTTTTCCGGAGCATTCAAAAGGCCGAACGGCACGGTTTCCAGCTCACCTCCGTGCGTAAAGTGTCCATTCTCCACCTGACATGCAGCCATAACTGAGGTAATAGGCATCTGTGCTCACAGCGGGACAGCGAGGGACTTCCTCTCTGACAGGAAGCTGATGATATACCTGTCCTGTTGAACAGCCATCTTCCTTCCCCTGCCAATCACCATATTACATATAGCATTTGAGGGAGGGGGAAAAATGCCTCGCTTCCACGGTCACTGGAAATCTTCTATTTGAAGTATATATATATATATGAAGAGCTCTTTTCCAAAACGCGTTAAACGACATTTTTAAAAAAAATGAGTTTGTCGTGTCATTCTGCTGCGGACAGAACCCTTTCACTGCTCTATCAACGTTTCATGCCGAATCGCTATATTTCCTTGTTTAAAATGTACTGCAAGATACAGTTTCTTCCCAAGCCGCGATAAGCGCCAGCCCTGTTTTTAGCCTAAACACGATAAATCCTCAAATTCAATGAGCGCTCTACACAATCCAGCACGGCGGCACTCTGAACAGAGGTTTATTATGTTCATTCATTCCTCAAAATGAGTCCTAGTTTTCTAGTCGACTAGTAGTAGATCATTTAAGCCATTTGTATGATCAGTAATCACATATATTGATTTAATTAAATGGGAGAGAAACCATATGAGCGTTT
This sequence comes from Pimephales promelas, assembly GCF_988280905.1. Taxonomy (NCBI): domain Eukaryota; kingdom Metazoa; phylum Chordata; class Actinopteri; order Cypriniformes; family Leuciscidae; genus Pimephales; species Pimephales promelas. The sequence continues at coordinate 4,267,392 of NC_142776.1, read as the reverse complement.
TTAATTGCATATTCCGCATCTCAACGTATGCATAAAGCTTGCCACAAAGAACCGGCAAAAGTAATGATTATGCATGAAACATTTGAATTGTTTATTAATAAACTAGTGTTTTCTGTCAGTGTCAGCAACAAAGATAAAGTTGATGATGCTTACTCGCCATCTTCGCAGTGAACGCGCATAGAGAAACGCATACTTCGAATTAGCCTACATACGCAGAGAGTTGCCAAATTATTTTAGTTTTTAATTGTTTTGTTTAAAAGTAGATATTTAAAGCTTTCTGTAGCTTAGTTCTCAGGCCTGTGTGAGGCAAGCATCGCGGTGTTTCGGTTCATATTATGAGACGCGCTCCGGTTCACCTGCGCGCCTCTGTGTCCTGATTATATTGTCTGATATTTACTTCTAATGTATTAATCCAGTCAATTTGTCGATGAAACATTTATTAAAATGAAGATACAATTTATATGAAACGAAATTTACAAGCTTTCTACAAAACAAAACTTAATAAGTGGTCAAAATCATGTCTGACGCACTCCAAATATTTTCCGATATTGGGCAGCTTTTGAATTTTGATCCTATCTTACTCATCTCATGCGGTTCCCTTTTCATAGCCTACTCAACATAGATGAAATAATAAAAATAAGTAATGTAATATTATTAAAAACAAATGTGAAATGTTTATTTATTTTATTTATTTTTTTAACTTATATTTAAGCGTCATGCTGCTCCGCTTTGCTCACATGTTATGTAGCCTGTGTGTGTGTGTGCATGTGCTGGAGGGGTGCCCATCCCTTTTTTGAATATCATTATCATATATTGATCATTTTTAATAATTCGTTTTTTTCATGCATATGTTGAAATTGGTATTAATAATTTGTTTTTTTCATGCATGTGTTGAAATTGGTACTATTTGTTTGAGGTTTATTTCGATTTATAGCGTTTTGGGAAAAAATAAAATTAACTTTTAAATTATCATTAACAATATTGTTGTTTGATTTAATAATTATTGTTCAAAATGTTCAGACTGAACCAATAAAACATTTAAACAGGATAATTTGAATATTCACAAAATGTGTGGGTCTAGGTAAAAAATGTAGTTTTCCTGAAAACTATTGAAATGGATTTATAGCGTTTTGGAAAAGAGCTCTTCATATATATATATATATATATATATATATATATATATATATATATATAAATAATTCAATAACATATTATGATAGTTATTATTTATTATTATTATTTCAGACAATGAATAAGGGTAAGATGAAGCAAAATGATCGCTCATTTAATAAATAAATAACAAAGTTTAAGTTTTATACGCTCAAATGCTCGCCTTGCTCTGTACTGTGATGCACGTTCGTGACTCTCCTGTTCGAACTCGTTCATCAAAATGAACAAATCTTTTTCCGAGTCAGTTCGTTCGTTCCGTTCGTTGAATGAACCAATTGACTCGGAACAAGATTTGTTCATTTTGATTTGAACGAGTTCGAACAGGAGAGTCACGAGCATCACAGTACAGAGCAAGGCGACCATTTGAGCTTATAAAACTTAATCTTTGTTATTTATTTATTAAATGAGCGACCGTTTCGCTTGATGAGACCCTTATTCATCGTCTGGAATCGTTTAAAGCCCTTTAAACAGTTTCCAGTTTGCACTGAAACTGTCTTTTGGACCTTGAACCGTTTGGTTCCCATTGAAGTCCATTATATGGAGAAAAATCCCGAAATGTTTTCATCAAAAACCTTAATTTCTTTTCGACTGAAGAAAGAACGACATGGACATCTTGGATGACATGGGGGTGAGTAAATTATCAGCAAAAGTTTTTTTTCAAAAGTGAACTACCCCTTTAAGCGCAAAATTAGTATATTGCATAAAACATTTGTGAATAAAGCACAATTTACATCACATATGTTCTACGGAACAAAATTGTCACTTCCTGGGAAATTGGAGCAAAATATCTATAATAAAAATGGAAGTTGTTGCAATCAGAGAAGCCGCTGTGGCTCTTGTTGCCTCCATCATAAATGACTTTTTTTTTGCCTCCATCATAAATGCATCAGCATAAGTGCAGAGCACGCAGGCGAAACGCAATAAACACTGTCATGTTAACTTGCGTTCGGATGCTGGTGTTTGAGAACGCAATCATGTGAGACACTTCTGAGAGGTCATTATACCAAAACATTCTGACTTCGGCTCAGGCATTTCAGAATGATCAAACCAGCATTTGAGATGCGGCGCGATGCGATTGGTCCATTGGTTATATCAGATATCCAATCACATCACATTGTTGTGCATCAAAATATTTTTTTTCAATGTTTCCATCACAGTTTATGTGCAATGTGGATGGAAACATAGATGATAATAAGAGAATCAGCTAGTTGTGGTGTTTGTCACATGATGTTAGGGAGTTGTGGGCGGTGAAGTATTCTGGTCGCTAAATCCGGCTTTAATGTAAGCTAATGGGATTGTTTCGCCACCAGGTGGAATTCACATATGTAAGCACACCCTTTCCCCCAACAAACATTACAATTTAATGTATGATCCATGTCTAATATATGTACAAGCACACACCACTAATAAACAGAAACGTCACATTATGCACACGTTTCGCTCCAAGCTGACAAGTTCGAACACGGCCCTGGCGCTGTAATTCCGTCCGGTTCTGATACTAAATCTCTTATCTGATATCTCTTTCACTCAGTTTCTCTTTCTCTGGCTCTGTAATTCCTCTGGGCTTAAATAAAGAGATAAGGCATCCAGTGTAAGTAATGGTGCGCACCCACGCAATCCTAACTAACTGCGCTTCAGTCCACACAGACCACTGCCAGTCCATGGGATACCCCACTTCACAGTGTGTATGTGTGTGTGTGTGTGTGTGTGTGTGTGAGTGAGAATGAGTGCAAAATTCCAAAGCTCTGAGCTGTTAGTTAATCCCTTGCTTTACAGCCAATGAAGAACATTGAAAAATACCTCCACTCGTACAGCTTATAGAAATAATCGTCGTTTCCCTAGCCTCCTAGCCTAGCATCTATCTGTCTGTCTAATACATAAAGGCTATATAATTTTCAAATCTCATTCAAAGGCTTTTAGTGCGACTATCTATTCTATGTAACTATTAGGGCTGGGTATTGTTAGGTATTTCACAATTCGATTCGATTTCAATTCTTGAGGCTTCGATTCGATTTCGATTCGACTCAATATTGACTTATTAGCTTCGATATCGATTCAATAATAAGTAAATACACAAGTAATTAAGTGCCTGAGTATATTTTTAAGTAAGGTGCGCAGTTTTACCAATGTTAAAGAACAAATTGACCCCAGCATGTTTGTTTCCAGTCATGGTTTATTCAGCAGAATACAAATTTACAATATTGTATGTGTTGAATTCAAACACAACTGTGACGAGCACTGTACAGTGCTTTAACAACACCTCTAAAGTGCAAGTAACTAAGTAGTAGAAAGTATATTTCTTTCTTCCTATACATTCAAGTTATAAACGAAATGTAAACAGAAGCACAAAATGTGCATACTCAAAAAAGTGCAATATTATATTCTAATTATAATTTTGTAAACAATAACACGTAATAGCTGATCACACAGGCCAATTCTAAGGGGGGAAAATACTAACCTTTTTCCCTCTCAGAAGTTTATATCTCATAGACTTTATATCATGCATTTCTGACTTTATATCACGCAATTCTGACTTTATATCATGCATTTCTGACTTTATATCACGCAATTCTGACTTTATATCATGCATTTCTGACTTTATATCATGCATTTCTGACTTTATATCACGCAATTATGACTTTATATCACACATTTCTGACTTTATATCATGCATTTCTGACTTTATAACACCCAATTGCGACTTTATATCACGCAATTGTGACTTTATATCTCGCAATTCTGACTTTATAACACCCAATTGCGACTTTATATCACGCAATTGTGACTTTATATCTCGCATTTCTGACTTTATAACACCCAATTGCGACTTTATATCACACAATTGTGACTTTATATCTCGCAATTCTGACTTTATATCTTGCAATTCTGAGAAATAGTCAAAATTGCGAGAGGTAAACTCCCAATTGTGAGGGAAAAAAAAGTCAGAATTGTGAGATAAAAAGTCGCAATTACCTTTTTTATTTTCCATTCTGTGGCGGAAACAAGCTTCCATAGTTCCCGGCTTACAGTGGAATCCAAAATGAGCCCAAACGTCAGCTTTTAATGTTGGCGGTGCAGGCTTGAATCAGGCTTGAACGGAGTGCAGCTGCTGTCCGTCATCGCGCTGTTTTGCTAAGGGCTAAAGCGCGACTTGTACAACGCTGAACGCTCTCACTAGAGTGTAGCCCACAGCGCCGCCACTGGCCTGGATGGCTGAATCGATTCATAGGATTTGATGAATCGATGTTGAATTGAGAAGCAAAAAATTGCAATGCATTGATGAATCGATATTTTTACCCAGCCCTAGTAACTATCTATTAAAAAGACTATCATACATGTAGCTGCTGTATGTGTGTCTGTATAGTGTAAACAGATTTTCTTTCAGACAGTGTGTGCCAATGCAATAAGTAAAGTTGCAGCCCAAAGCAAGACAGATAGAGCTGGCTGTGAGTATGTGTACGCTGCAGATAAATCAATTAAAATGAGCGCGCCTGACAAGCGTTTGTAACATGCAGCGCTGGTTGAGGTGGATAGCGATGGTCTCTCACATTTACTGTGACACCAGGAGATCTAGCGGCTGTACCGACAGGGAATATTCAAACGCAACAACTCACACCTTCATATGAGCGCTGGGGTTTAATCTTACACATATAGAGAGAAAATGAAAAAAAGGAAGGTCTTTTTAAAGGGGCCAATCACACACACACACACACATAAAAAAAAAAAAAAAAAAGATTTTTCCTTCACAGCACAAAGCTCCCACCACCCTATTATTTATGAAGGCTGACCTTGTTGGGGGCGTTTTTGCTTTTTCCATTCCAATGCTCCATTTCAAATGTGAAAATGTGAGCCAATCAAGTCATTTACATACTTAGAGGTCTTAAAGGTACAGCAGCAAAAGCTGCATGTTTATTTCCAAGGGTCAGAGAGAAGTGGAAAAGGGCCATGACAACTAAATTATGACTGCAAGAAACCTTGAATAATATTATAAACGAACTTGCAAGATGCAAAAATGTTTGTGTGCATATTTCATTCAGACAAAGAAATGTCTTCCCGCCCGTGATAAACAACTCAACAATTCCATATCGATGCGTTACAGTAATATCTCCGGGTTCATTTTGCATTCTAGAAACGAGAAGCCAGGCTTCTCATACATCAAAACCATACCAACAGACTCCTCTGAAACGCATCCGTATGCATGAAACATCCCCCGACACGCACGCTCAATTGAATGTTAACGTATGAACTGTTCGTGATTCAACTGAAATACGCCGGCTGTTTGCCATTCATCTACTCCTGTCCTTCTGTATCATCTTTGCTCATATCTCAATGGACTGCGTCTATTGTTTCGGCGTGCATCAATGCGATGTCCTCCATTACTTGTGTGACACTGAGGCCGTCCACCTCGAACATCAAAAGAATGATAAGCAGGCGTGATTCAGAGGGATGCGTCTGAAAAGCGGCCATTTTCTGTGCGTCATGATATCTAAGGGTTATTACACTGGGCAAGGATCGATACAAGAAAAATCACAAGCGATTGGGCCAGCCACTCAAGACGAAATCCTCTCTTGTACCGTGTGGCACACTCCAGGCCCTGAGAGCGCATTCATCAATCCTGTTTAATGTGCTTAACCTAACGAGCGCTGTTTAGAACGAGCGGGGGAGACGGTTTTGTTGCAAAGTTATTCAGGCCAACTCTTCCCTTTGTAATGGATCGGGATGACTAAGTCAGATTATGTCTGCTTTCTTTATCTTTATGTTTTAGAAAAGAGGCTGACAAGTGTGTAATGCCAACATGGGCTCTATAACAAAACCTAGTGAGATGCTTTTCTGCGTGCCGGCGTCTACGTACAGTAGGCAGCTGCCATGCAGTAGTGACTCATTTGGAACACTCTGTATAGGCAACAACTTCCTTATGTGAAGACTAGACTAATGCCGGAAGACTAGACTAATACACCGCACACAAATACTGGATAGCTCATGTTGACCATTATTGAGGATATATAAAACAGAGATTCACATACATGCATATATCCATTTCCACACAACAAAAGTTGTTGGTCAACATATTAAGCTAGTAATATGCTGTGTTTCTTGAGCAGCAAATCATTTCTGAATGATCATGTGACACTGAAGACTGGAGTAGTGATGCTGAAAATTCAGTTTTGAGCATAGGAATAAATAATAATATAAAATAGTAAACGGTCATTTTAAATTGCAATATTACTTCAAAAGATGAGCATATGATACTTCTTTAAATAAATGTGAATAACAAAATGCTGACCTTTTGTAGTGTATAATAAAATATATTCCACTGCATATATAAAATATCGGTAACACTTTACAATAAGGTTCATTAGTTAACATTAGTTAATGTATTTACTAACATGCACTAACCATGAGCAATACATTTGTTACTGCATTTGTTCATCTTTGTTAATGTTAGTTCATGAAAATACAGCTGTTCATCATTTGTTCGTGTTAGTTCACGGTGCATTAATTAATGTTAGCAAGAGTTTAATCAAGTATTAGTAAATGTTGAAAATAACATTAACAAAGATTAACAAATGCTGTATATGTGCTATTCATTATTAGTTCATATTAACTAATGTAGTTAACTAATATTAACTAACGAACCTTATTGTAAAGTGTTACCAAAATATCTCATGCATTTTATGAGATATTTTATATATGTTTTGGACCAGAGCCACGGTCTCCCTGGAGGTCTTGTTCAGGCATTAAAGGAGTAGTTCACTTTAAAAAAAAAAAACGTTTACTGATAATTTACTCACCCCCATGTCATCCAAGATGTCCACGTCTTTCTTTCTTCAGTCGAAAAGAAATTAAGGTTTTTCATGAAAACATTCTAGGATTTTTCTCCATATAATGGACTTCAATGGGAACCAAACAGTTCAAGGTCCAAATGACAGTTTCAGGGCAAACTGTTCAAAGGGCTTTAAACGATTCGATGAATAAGGGTCTTAAAGAATAATAAGGGTCTTAAGAAGCTGAAAAGAGTATCCTCGCACTCGGTAATGGTAAAACAGGGGAAATGTGTTAATTTAATCAAACATAAAATGATCTTATTCAAAAGATACAACTGAATTGCTCATAGTTTGGTACGGTGCTCTCTGTAAGTGAATAACTGCTTTGGTGAGAGAGCATTTACAATGAAAATAAATGCATTAAAATGCAAATTCAAGCATGTAACACCAGGCAAGAGGTAGTACAGTACAGCAGGACACGTGTAAGCCGCTGTCGGCGTGTTCGAGAGAATCCTACACAATTTAATGAGTGCACAGCCACGGACGTCTTCCATTAGTGCTTTCATCTTCAGCATCTTGCCTTGACTTTCATTAAAAGGCTGGTAGAGGAGCGCAGGGAGCTCAAGGAATGTTTGCCTTAGCGATTTCAAAAAGCAAAGATGTCTAACCAGTCAGCCCAAGAGCTTGTACAGTGCTTCATTCACACGAAAAAACGGAGTTCCACCGAGATCCTCCACCATTACCACAAAGGAACATGACTCACAACAATTTTCTTGAAAGCTAATAACAAAGCTGGAGCTCTGATGGAGGAGAGAAGTGCACTAAAAGAGTATGAGGTGATGAATAGGAGAGTTAGCTACAGATGAAAGACTACTTTCTAAGACAGCATACTAAGCCCAAAGATACCTAAAGTGATTCGAGATGCTCCTCATGGACAGATTTTTTTTGGAAAAAGAATCATGTCTAGTTGGATCATGCATGCCTTGGGATCATTAAAACGTTTCCATCAAAAACCTTCATTTCTTTTCAACTGAAGAAAGAAAGATGTGGACATCTTGGATGACATGGGGGTTACTACAGCTGCTCTCCAAAATGAATGTCCCCGCAAAAAAAATATGCTGACAATTTATGGCAAGGAGGTTTCTGTTGTGTGAAAGCTGTTTGCACAAAAAAAAATTATTAAGAATAGTCAAGTCAAGCATAGCTCTTTTCACAATATAGATCGCATCAAAGCAGCTTCACAGTATCAATGAAAACATAATAACAATGTTCATTTCTTAGTGGAAAAACATCCATGTTCGGTCGAGCTGATCAATGGTGACCCAATGGTGTCCTAAAACTCCATCAGGTGACCCAATGGGGTCCTAAAACTCCATCAGGTGACCCAATGGTGTCCGAAACTCCATCAGGTGACCCAATGTTGTCCTAAAACACCATCAGGTGACCCAACGGTGTCCTAAAACTCCATCAGATGACCCAATGGTGTCCTAAAACTCCATAAGGTGACCCAATGGTGTCCTTAAAACTCCATTAGGTGACCCAATGGTGTCCTTAAAACAGGTGACCCAATGGTGTCCTTAAAACTCCATTAGGTGACCCAATGGTGTCCAAAACTCCATCAGGTGACCCAATGGTGTCCAAAAACTCCATCAGTTAACCCAATGCTGTCCTAAAACGCCATCAGGTGACCCAATGGTGTCCGAAACTCCATCAGGTGACCCAATGGTGTCCTAAAACTCCATCAGGTGACCCAATGGTGTCCTAGAACTCAATCAGGTGACCCAATGGTGTCCTAAAACTCCATCGGGTGATCCAATGGTGTCCTAAAACTCCATCAGGTGATCCAATGGTGTCCTAAAACTCCATCAGGTGACCCAATGGTGTCCTAAAACTCCATCGGGTGACCCAATGGTGTCCTAAAACTCCATCGGGTGACCCAATGGTGTCTGAAACTCCATCAGGTGACCCAGTGGTGTCCTAAAACTCCATCAGGTGACCCAATGGTGTCCTAAAATTCCACCAGGTGACCCAATGGTGTCCTAAAACTCCATCAGGTGACCCAATGGTGTCTTAAAACTCCATCAGGTGACCCAATGTTGTCCTAAAACTCCATCAGGTGACCCAATGGTGTCCGAAACTCCATCAGGTGACCCAATGTTGTCCTAAAACTCCATCAGGTGACCCAATGGTGTCCGAAACTCCATCAGGTGACCCAATGGTGTCCTAAAACTCCATTAGGTGACCCAATGGTGTCCAAAACTCCATCAGATGACCCAATAGTGCCCGAAACTCCATCAGGTGACCCAATGGAGAAAAAAAAAAACCTTGGGAGAACCCAGGCTCAGTCGGTGTTCTCGTCTGGCGTTTATGAACTAGAGGTCGGATTTACAGTAACTGTAAGATAAAAATTTACAGTATATGAATGTCTCTAAACAGACTTTAAACGTGAACCTGTAATAAACGCTGATGGCGTTCACATGCGCATTAAGAATTGATTCTATAGTTATGTGCATTCGAATATATGTGAGCAGGTTTGTAATTCCCTAAAACAAACTACTTGTCTCAGACATTTCCCTATTCAACCCTGTTTCAGCCTCAGAGTATTAAATATATAAATGTTCATAAAAGGTCATTGTGACTTATTTTTTTTTTTTGTAACAGGAACTTAATTTCATGTAACTGTGATTTCATTTCTAAAAATATCACCTTTTCTACCATCTTTGTTTTTCACTCTTCCCCATCTCTCACGCTGACTTTCATTTTAACAAAACCGCCTCTGGTCTCCTGCAACATTATGCATTTCTGAGCAGAGATTGAAGGTTCACCCCACGGGTAAGTGCTCTATAGGATACATGTGATGCAGTCTTAGATTGAGGCCAAAATAAGGCATCACTTTCATAAAAAAAACAGCACAACTGTATAGAAGTGTTATAAATTGCTTCCTTGGCTGACCACTCCAGTTTAAAACATCTATAGAAGCAGAGGATAAAAGAAGAAAAGATACGTGGAATTATTTGAGGTGTACTAGACTTGTTTTCGTAGTCATCTATCTAAACTCTTCATCGCATGTCACTGCCAGTGCCAGCACATAATCTTCTTAAAATCAGTTAGAACTTCTGACTGATCTAAAAAAAAAAAGAAAAGAAGCTGTGATGAAATGTGTCTTGTCAAGAGAGCGTGATCGTGGTCTGGATTGGTGAATCAGGGAAAGGTGCTCAGTAATGAGGCGGCCGCTGCTGCAGGCACTCCTCATGGCACCGCTAATGCTGTAATTGGATTATTATGGTCATAATTAAGGACGGAACACACAGCGAAGAGCCACAGAGTCTACAGCTCATTACTGTTGTTCAAATGCAAACAAACAGACCCGGCAAACAAGATTTATAAGACACAAAGGAGGCGTCTCTCCTCAAATATCAACTGCTCTGGGTGCGCCGAGACAGATGGCTGAGGGCAGGCTGTGTTTTCATGGCAGTCTGACCCACAATATATGGCCAATCTTTAGTTTTGCTGTGAAACGATGACACATGTTACATTTATTGATGTCTTTAAAGGGGTCGTCTCATGAAGCGTTTCTTTATCTGTTAAAGGGGGGGTTGATTGCGATTTCACTTTTTTCACTTTAAATAGTGTGTATTGTTGCTGTTGGTGCATGAACAGTCTCTGCAAAGAGATATCTTCTTTTAAAAATCAGGAGGTATAATGCCTACAAAAACGACTCGATTGGGACTACAGCCGGGGTTTAGACGTACTGTACCTAACCCATACATTTACATCAACTCTCCCTCCGGAATATGCAAAAGGAGGGATACAGCTAGCAATTTTACTTTTTAGGTAAACTACCCATACAGGAACATAGACAACCTCTTTTATTATAAGGATCAGAAAGAGTGATGTTGGTTAAAAAAAAAAAAAAAAAAAAACACTAACATGTGAAGCTTAAGGAACAATATAGGAATAAAAAAGTATTTTCTGACCCTCCAAGGACATAAAAACACATTAAATAGCCATACCCTGAGGACATCCATGAGAAAGCACAGATTCTAATAACTGCACATCTAAGTAAGACATCTATGATATAGGGTTCTCTCTTATTCCCTAGCTCTCACGCGAGCTCTCATTTTCCACGAGATCAGAGTGCTGTCAATCTCAACCTGGTCATTGCATCAGGGATGAAAGAGAAGACATGTTTCACTTGCATCAGAACAGTCATGGAAAGAAAAGGGCCACAAACGGATGTGTTTTGCACCCACTACAATCAGTCTCTCTGTCTCTGACAGCTAATTATGAAGTTTACATGTGTGTGTGTGCAGTGAAAGAAGCTCCTTTATAAAAGATGGAAGAGTTACAGAACCCCATTACTCCAATGCTCGAAATAAATGGCGGTTTGAGTAGTAGGATTGCTCTCTTCCAAATGTGCAAATCAAATGCAGTCGTTTCATCCAACTCTCCAGAGAAGCGAGAGCTCATGCAGACTTTGATGTCGGCCCACAGAGGATACTGCGCTGACTGTCACGTCAGTTGAAAACATAGTTTTAGGCCTTTTTTTATTATTATTTTAAGCTTTGGTATTAAATAGAGATAAAAAACAATAGATCGTTGGCTCCTTTTGTACGTGGCCCTCTGAACCGAGTATCCAGTTTGTATGTTTATGATCTTACTGGAGAAAAATTAACAAACAAATATATGAACAACTTTTCTTGTCAGGCGAAACAAACTATTCTAGTTGTGGTAAACAGCAAACATGACTAATATAATATTCAGAATGGAAGAAAAAAAAGCCAGGGAAGCATTAATATTAATAGGTTTATTCCTCAGTTTGAATATCTAATACAGTTCATTGTGCATTCAGGCTACCTGTCATGAGACACCAAAATAACAAGGAAGGCGATTTATCCAGCAGAACGGCGGAGTTGAGTCCCACGCAGGCTAAGAAGATAATAAAGATCCATTTGTCATTAAAATTAAAGACTAGAGAACATTTGCTTTCACTATGATCTCACTGCATATTGAGGATAATGGGCTACGAATCATCTTTCTAGATCCTCTGGAAAAAATTTTTTTTTTAAAGTATGTCCTCTAATTTGGTCCCTTATCTTTCAATCATCACTTACTCACCCTAATGTCATTCAAAACCATTATGAGTTTATTCTGTGAAACACAAAAAAAGGTGAAGAAAAACCTGGCTGTTCTTTTCCATATAATGAAAGTGAAAGGCTTCAGTTAAGCACCATAAAAGCATTTAAAAAGCAGTCAATATCTGCACTATATCTCTTCAAATCCAAGCCATACAGTAGTTACCATGTTTGATTTGAGAGATAGATTAATAGAATATCGAGCATAAGCTGGAACGCTTTTATAATATATCTACTGTAGAAATATTATAATACTCCCCATTGACTTCCATTAAGAGCAGCCAGGATGTGTCAAAATGGCTTCTCGTTACATGAGAGTGAGTAAATGATGACAGTGTTTTAATTTTGTGGCAAATTATTCCTCTTATTCAAGGTGAATAACAGAGACTGTGAGCAAAGGAGGGTGATGACGTATCTTTGTTGTGATGAAGTGAGATCAGTCGGAGGTTCTACAGATCAAAGTCTTACTGGTACCAAAGCAATGCCTGAAGCGTGACAGAGCAACAGTGGCAATCACCCTCGGCAGGGTCAGACCTGAGCGAAGGCAAGATGGCTTCATGCTGAAAAAGACACAGCTCAACCCTACTGCCACACTGAATGCACGACAGCGCCTGTGACCTTGAGAATCACTGAAGAGCATTAGCATTAAACAGGTGAGAGCTGCTCATAATACGCAGCAGCACTTTAAATCACTGAGATACTCTTTACAGATTCTCCTTTTCACATCCCTCGTTAGTCAATGACGAATTACTGTAAAAAAAATTATCCTGATTTTAAAACACGGTAAAAATGCTACAGTGCAAAACTGTTAATTGGCTAACAGAAAGTTACCTTATGTACGGTAAATAATAGATCTAATCGTACATTTAATGTAATTTTACTGTAAAATACCATTAGATTTACAGTTTTAGGAAGTGAAAAAGAACAACTTATTGTATAATTTACAGTTAAAAACCGGTAAATTTACAGTTAAAAACTGTTAATTGGTTAACAGAAAGTTACCTTACTATATATGGTAAATAATAGATCTAATAGTGCATTTAATGTAATTTTACTGTAAAATACCGTTAGATTTACAGTTTTTGGAAGTGAAAAAGAACAACTCATTGTATAATTTACATTTAAAAACAGTAAATGGGTAAATTTACAGTTAAAAACTGTTAATTGGTTAACAGACAGTTTCCTTACTATATACGGTAAATAACTGTAATAGATCTAATGGTACATTTAATGTAATTTTACTGTAAAATACCATTAGTTTTACAGTTTTTGTAAGTGAAAAAGAACAACTCATTGTATAATTTACATTTAAAAACCGCAAATTGGTAAATTTACAGTTAAAAACTGTTAATTGGTTAACAGAAAGTTTCATTACTATATATGGTAAATAACTGTAATAGATATAATGGTACATTTAATGTAATTTTACTGTAAAATACCGTTAGTTTTACAGTTTTTGTCAGTGAAAAAGAACAACTCATTGTATAATTTACATTTAAAAACCGCAAATTGGTAAATTTACAGTTAAAAACTGTTAATTGGTTAACAGAAAGTTTCCTTACTATATACGGTAAATAACTGTAACAGATCTAATGGTACATTTAATGTAATTTTACTGTAAAATACCGTTAGATTTACAGCTTTTGGAAGTGAAAAAGAACAACTCATTGTATAAGTTAAAAACTGTAAATTGATATTCCCACAATTCCCTGTTTATCACTTCACATTTGATGCAGTTATGAGGTTTACCCGACAGTTTAAGGAAATAAAAATGACGAAATAGGCCTGATGTGACGGGTTATGGCCAATCAGTATGTCTGTAAAGAGTAGAATAGTCATCCAAATATCCCCAAATCTGCAAATCAGTTTTTAAACTAATCTCGCACAAGAACATTCGAGCATAAAACGAGCCAAACACGAAAGCAATCTTCAATAGTGATTAGCTCCTTTGAAAGAGTTCCCCGACCATTGTGTGTCTGTCCCCTTCACAAGGAATTTCATCAGCGCAACCGTACTCTTGAGCTGCCATGAAATAACCACATTCGTCACCTTTAATTTAGCAATTAAGCCATTCACACTGCTGTGTGACACCACCTAGCATGCCTGAGGAAGGCAAAAATAGCTTTGGGATCTGGTTCATCTTCTATTTCAAGTCAGCCGGTGACCTAGCATGCTTCTTAAAGACTGCATCGGGTGACCTCCAAAGCTTGAAAACACTCCCGAGGTTTACCAGTCTATTCTTGCGCTGCAACAGGAAATGTGTGACTCTTTTCATGTTTTCTCTTTTACTTTTGCAGCCTCTCTCCAGCCATTTAGCCACCTCGACTGATGCTAAAGGTCTAGCGGAGCTCTCATCCCCATAGTGTCTGCTAATTATTCTCTCAAGTGCCTTTGGATTCTTGAAGCACGTTCTCGAGGAGCTCTCGGCGTTCTCCGAGGCATTTCTCAATAAGCCTCCATAACGTCTCAGATCGCCATGGATTGAAATCAACACTACAGCAGAACCACTGAATCATAAGGATGAACTTGACTTGGATTCACAAGTTCTATGCATGTGTGTCAATATTTGATAGATCTCAGGGAGCATGTTAGGGGCATAAGGCACAGATGGTCTGAAGGAAGTTAAGTTATAGAGTTGTCTCATCAATTTTTTAGTAAACCAACCTCATGTTCCATTCATGAGTGCCCATGGCCTTGTGGGCAACCCCAAGCACCTCTCTGACTCATCTTCTTTCCCAGAAAAATAATGCTTTCTACACTGTTAAGTGGTCAACTCTGAACGAACCAGATAACCTTCTCTCTGCACTGAATTTGGGAGAAACAATCAATCCATTGGCAGCAGAAACCAGCTTCTCAATGATGAATCAGAACAGGCAGACAATTTCTGGTTTCTTGTTCCATTTTCATTGTTATTTTTTCTTTCAAATGCTAGTCAAGACTTCCTTTGCACCCACTTGCCATCTGCTGGCTAATATGCTGTACTTCTTACACAGTGTTTGCATGCCTGCAAAGTGCATATGATAGCATGTAAATAAAAACATCAAATGTGTAAATAACAATCCAACACATTCTCGTTCTAGGGCGTCATATAGGTGACGCTTTTGACATTGCGTCTAAATCCGACGCACATGGCACCCTTTAGCGTCAATACAACACGCTTTGGTTATGGGTAGGTTTAGGTCTGGGGTAGTGTTAGGGTTACACCACTAGGAGGCGCCTTCTGGCCCATATCTATCTGCGTCTCATATTGACGCTAAAGGGTGCCATGTGCGTCGGATGTAGACGCAATGTCAAAACAATCTGTACTTATATGCGAGTTAAATTAATCTGAATGAATACAAAAAAATAAAGTTTGAATTAATTATTCAATGACTCACTCATCACTCGATTCACTTGTTTTGTTACTGGATGGATCAGCGTTTTTGAACAAATCTCCTGAATGAAGGATTCAATGCCATATATTTTTTGAACAGTCACTTGACCGCCAACCTAGTGGCGTAACAATGTAATGATATATTGCATTATTTGAGCATAAAGTTACTTTCAAAAGGTGATTTTCTCTATTTTGATTGCTACCATAGACATCAGTGATTATTTCCAAACTATAAACTGTTCGCAAAGCTCAAGTGACTTGACCTACACTCTTAGAAGAAAAGGTTCTATATAGAACCTTAAAAGGTTCTATCAGTGCGCTACGTATTTGGAACCCCTAAAAGGTTCTATACACTCTTAAAAAATGGCTCCTCTGGGTTCTATATAGAACCCTGGGGTTCCATACTTGGCCAAAAAAAAATGGTTCTATAAAGAGTTCCATATATGAAGCGGGGGATGGAACCATTTCTGGTTCTAAATAGAACCATTTCTTCTAAGAGTGTATAATGTATATCATTGTGACCACAGAAAGTTAACAAAATTTAAACTTTGCTTCTACCATCTGGCTGGTGAGAAAATGTCTGTCAATGTAATTTAATTCCGCATGCTTTATTGTCATTAAAAAAAAAAAAAAAAATCCCCAGCAAAGCATTTACAGTTTAGCAAAATATAATAAAAATAGTGAAAAAATAGATACATTAATCACAAAAGAGCAAATAAAGTAAAATAATTAAAAAAAAAACTTGATTAACTAAACTAATAATAAGCCATCTACGATTGTAGAAAAAAAAAGGTCAAATAAAAAGTTATGGAAAACAATCTACAGAAAAAAAAGTAAAGCAATATACTAAATTACTTGCAAAATGTAAACTAAATTAGATGAAAGGGCACAAGTTATTGAAACGTATTGAGTAAATACAACATTTCTCACTCTTTCCACATATAACTTTTGTCTGGGATTTCTACCTCCTCTGGATAATCAGTTAACCACATGTCTTTCCCTTTATCTGTCTGCTTTTGTGTGCGAGAAAAAGCATGCCATTCCAAAAAAAAAAAAAAAAAAGGAAAGCATCACCCTGAGCTCTCTTCCCCTCTAACCTCCATTACCATGTCAGCAAACAAAATCCAAAATGAGAATCTGGCGCAGGGTGATGAGGTCACGGGCTGAGGTATTGGCGAGCGGCATCCGCACACTGACTTCTTAACCCCGATCACACTGCATGAAGAGATAAGCAGCCTCTCTATGCTCAATGCCCCAGATCACTGCATCAACACAGTGTGCTTTACACGGCTCCGGCCGGCCCTCTATGAATGGCAGAATTATTGGATCGGTTCACCGGAAGACATGCTGGAGATTCCTTTGATTTGCCCTTGTGGATCTGAAAGGGAGTTCTTAAATGATACCGTCTGTAATCTGTGGCTGAAGCACTGGTGCTGAGTAGAGCTGGTGTAAACCAGGAGATTTTAGAGGAAATAAGAGTGTGAGGGGAGTGATGGAGAGCAGGACGACGAGGGATGTGAAGAGGTTTGGGGTGGGAGGGAGGGATGGATGGAGAAAATGAGAAGAAGAAAAAAAACGAACAAAAAGAGATTAGAATAAATGAGACGAGACTAAATAGAACTTGAACAGACCAAATGAAATGAGACATATCTTTTATACATTTTCTCCTTCCAGCACCCCATGCAAAATGTGGCACATCTTACAAAACAATGCAGGAATGTGTGAAGTGTAACACGCACACACATATATATGAAACAAACTAAAACCAATTCTTAGAAAGATACAGTACACTCACATTCATTTTCCTGGTAGAGTCCCTGTTTAAACCTGGTGTTAAGATGCGTTTTGGTCGATCGAATCACAAGTAGACGAGAAAGACATTCCAGTTTACACCTGGTGTTTTAATCTCTCTTTTGTCCACTTTCAAAACACATCTGTCCTGATTTCTTTGAGGGGAAGCTTTGGGTGGGTAAATGTCCAGGGGTTTTTTATATCTTTTGATCTAAAGGACAAAATAATCTCGGGCAATTTACATATGAAACTGACTGGAGAAGACGGAAAACATATGGAGAGCACAAGACCTGAGAGTGTGTTAGAAATCAGGAATGGTGAGAGAACATTGTGCTTGATATGTATCATTTTCACACCAAACTTGGATCTCCAGCAGACAAAGTTGAAATCCAGTCTATCTAGTGCGCTTCCCATAATGTTAACACTTTAGGTCAGTAGACGGTCTTTTGTGGCTGTTTGAACACATTCGACCAAACAAGTGTTGTAGTCGAAAGTGGACAAGCTCAAAACATGTTAGAACCCGTTTACACCTATATTTAGCATCGTCCACATGTCCAAAGTGCAGGTGTAAACGGCCAAAGCGACAAACAAGGATGTGCATCTATTAATTACATGAGGGTTACTTATGTAAAGTACAAAACAGGACATTTCTTTCACGAGCATCGCACAGCCCTTGAGACCTGCTTGGCTCCCTCTGCGCTGAGGCGTCTGGGTAGATACAGTATGACGAGATTAAAAGTGACTACCCTAAAATGATTATGAAAAGCTTAGGCGGGCTAGCACACATTAGCCAAGCAGGAGGAGCCCTGCCAAGCAATTTGGAGTTCTGATCCTCGAAAACAACTACAGTTGAGTTGAGCTTGTTACCGACTAAAAACCGGCAACGTCCTCGGAGAGCCTGAGCTCGTAATAACACAGGGGGGAAAAAAAAGCACCCAGGAAACATAACGAAAGAAAAGAAGCGAATGCCAAAACACATTTCACCTGACCTCGAGAGAGGGAGGAATCAATAGCCGGAAGTCATCCGCGCTCTTTATGGAGGCCTCAGCTTTGATGTAGCACAGAACGCTCGCTCACAATCTTCCTTAGCCTTCATCCCTTTTTTTCCACTCAGCACTGCTTTGTGCCTCCCCTTGCCTTCTTGAGCTCCCTTAAGGGGCTTGCGGTCTCTCTTCAACCAATTTATTTATTTATTTCAAATTTAACACAAAAGTGTTTTTTGCTGAAATGATAGATTGGATGCTGGATACAGTGTGTATGGTGTAAAATGTCACAAAATGGTGCACCATGCCGTGAAACCCCGACAATGATATATTAGTTCCCGTACACCTTCTATTCGCTGGGCTGCCCTCCCTACTCAACCATTTTCCATTAAATTGTCAAACATCTCAAACTTCACAGACATTACTCCAATAAAAGATACAGTGCTGGAATCGATAGGCGTGTTTGCCTAGGAGGCTTCGGCGGCCGCAGATACACACCGCGGGTCACATTGTGGCCCATGCAGCTGATTACCTCCAGACCCTCAGGTCAACGTGTCCAAGAGTGGGCCGCTTGGATAATGGATGAGGACCTTGCTTGCAGGGTCATTTGAAGGACAAAGTTGTCCTGCACACCTCTAAAATGATAGGGGATGGGTGACAGTGCTAATTTTCACAGACGAACAAAGTAACAGTGTCTTTCATGCCGATCGAATTGGAAAAACGTGGCCTCGAATTCTGGGAAATAATTCAAAGAGTGCTGAGGTTCTTGTTCAAACTTTGACTAATTCTTCCAGGAATTAAGCAACAGCTGTTTCTGCTTTTTTTAAAAAAAAAAAAAACATTCACACCAAAGCCTAAAAGATTCAGAGAGAATCAGAAACTGTCTGGACACCGTCAATAGACACAGGATGTGAGAATTCCATTAACAAGAATCCCAAGCAATGCTCCATTTAACGCTATTGTCTCACTGTGTGTTAAGAGCAGAAATTTCTGATGAGCCTTATTTCCGGGCATGTGGGCAGGCAAATGTGCATGGTCAAGTCCAAGGAAAGTCCATTTCTGGGGTAATAGATTTCCCAGCGCTAGACTTACTCCACTTTTTTTGGGTTACTAGGATGAGGGATTGGTTTCAGGCGGTGTAGGAGGCTGCCAGGTGTTATGTGGCCTGGGGATAAAGAGAGATATATGGATCTAACCTGAGCTCAAGAGAGGATAGGAAAGGAGAGATGAGGCTGGAATTACACTATCGGGAGCATGGCCAAATTACAATTTACTGGCCCACAGAAGACAAACCCAGGCATGCTGGTTCAGTGAAAGGAAGAGAAAAGCTTGCTTAAGGCATATACAAGGAGACTTGCACATTTGCAAGCATGCAAACACAACCCCTGATGGATACCCAGGTCAATCAGGTAGTCAAACCGGTCTTGTACCATTGGTGGTGGTGGCGCAGTGAATAAGTCACATGCCTTTGGTGTGAGAGACCCGGGTTCGAATCCACCAATGTGTCCCTGAGGAAGACACTTAACCCCTAGTTGCTCCAGAGCAACAGCTACAGCAACTGTAATTCGCATTGGATAAAAGCATCAGCTAAATGAATAAATGTAAATGTCCAAGGCAGCTTGACCAATATGGTCCATCCGGTCAACCACTTAAACCAGCTGGAAACCATGTAAAG